>NW_022589765.1:5923134-6118861 GCF_004348235.1 Phoca vitulina
CCCCCCCCCCCCCCCCCCCCCGCCTTCCCTCATCCCCTCTCCCCTCCCTCCCAGTGGTGCAGTCTGGGCGGCTTCAAAGGCAGCTGCTGCCTGAGGCTGCAGTGAGGCCTCTCAGAATGATGGGGTCCTGGGAGCAGATTCTAGTGGCCTCTTTAGGCCCATAAATGCCACTCAAGCCGCCTGGGTGGGCGACCCCATCATAAGGCTCCGCCGCCACTTCATCGTTCTCACTAGAGAACTGGACTCTCCCGCCAGGCCCCCCGTTTGCTTCTGTTTACAGAACTCCAAAGAGGGGGGGACTCATGCCTGGTATTTCCTGCTGAGAGCCCCTTCCCCGGCCCGGAGAAATGCGGGAGAAATGCGGGCAGAGTGTGAGCGGTGCTCGATTCCTTTAAAAAAAAATTAAATTCAAAAGCGAGCCTAGATACCATTTTTCTATCTGACTTAATAAGCCTGTTTTCGAAAAAAAATATTGGTTTGCGCTATCATGTCTGATAAGCACTGAGTAGGAGAACGGGTTTCTTGTCATTTATATTTACGTCACCCTCACATAAGCCTAAATGTGTATAAGTTATAATCTTCCCCATCTGCCTCCCCCGATACATATCTTTGTGGACTAATGGCCTCCAAACACTTACTTTATTACACACATTTGTTATGTGACAGATCTTGCCAACACACCATTTTAAAGTTTATACATGAGGTGGCAAATGTCAGAAATAAATGAAAAAAAAAATCCCAGTACCTGGCTTGGTTGTGATATTTACACTGAAAATGAAATTTCCTATCTCCAGCTCATGAAAAAACCTTTCTTGGTAGCATATTGGCTTTAAAATATTTTCATTTAATACCTCCACACACACACTTCCCATTTATCATATGCCTTATAATTTGGCCTAAAAAAACACTCTACTAAGTGGGTATGACACATCTTTTATAGAATGCCGAAAGCACAAAAATTTGTTTTGTTTCGTTTTTATGTAACTGGTAAGATTTCTTCTGTTGTTCATTTTCCAACTGGAAATATGGATTTTTTAATTGTAAATGCGGCACCTGATGATGGCAAAAAAAACAAAACAAAACTGAAGCCCCATCCTTTCCCTGTAATTCCACTCCACAGAGGTAACCCCAGTGACCAGTTGGAGTGGGAAAGGAAGGCCTTCCTAATGATTTTTCCTTTAAGTCCATTCCTTCTCTGGCCGAAATGAGTAATTTCAGTTTCTCTCTGTGCTTTCAGGAGCCTTCAATCGAAGGAAACGAAACTCCATCTATGTCACCGTGACTTTGCTCATTGTGTCGGTGTTAATTCTCACGGTGGGCCTTGCCGCCACCACCAGGACCCAGAATGTGACCGTCGGAGGTTATTACCCGGGAGTTATTGTAAGTATAAAAGGCATGGGTAGGTCTCGGTGGCTGTCTGCCTACCGTCTTTCGGGTTCTACTCTGATGGTTTTCAATTCTGCTCGAGTTTCTAGTGTTTGCTCAGTTTTCCTCCTCGATGTTTCCCTGTATGTGTTGAGAGGGGCAACTCTGGGCCCATTAAGAAGAGTACTGGACTGAGAATCAGAAGAATCTGAGCTCTGTCCCTGATTAGCCTTGTCACCTCATTCTTTAGGACCTTGGTTTTCTGGTCTAGGAGATGTTACTAACTAGCAGTGTTAACCTTAGGCTAAGGTCCTTTTCTCTCGAGGCATCTGCTCTCCTATATATGATAGGGGTCACCTGATCTTCCCGGAAACCTGAGGACAGCTTGATGCTCTATGACCAACAGCACTGATCTCCAAAGTAATCCTGCACTCCTATCAGGAAAGATATGTGGAATATTTACTTCTAGAATATGTGTATTTATTCATTTATAAGTTTTATGCATGTTCATAAAACATACAAAAATGGAAATTCAAAGATTAGATTAAAAACAATAATTTTTAATACCTTCATACTAACACTAAAATTTCAAAGAATGATATACACTTCACATGAAGTCTGTCATGAAAGGTAATGGCTATAAATCCTTATTTGAAATAGCCCACTAGATAATTTTGAATGATTTGGGCCGACTTATCAGATATGATTAGATTATCATTGGCATCATTTAAAGATTTTTTTTTAATTTGAGTATAGTTGACACACCGTATTACGTTACTTTCAGGTGTACTACATAGTGATTCAACATGTCTAGACATTATGCTGTGTTCACCCCCAAGCGTAGCTGTCATCTGTCCCCGAACAAGGTGGCATCGTTGTTTTTTAATGTCGATCCCACAACGTAGCCGACAAAAAACTCATCTCTGAGAGTTTTTTGAGAGAGAAGTGTCAACTCCTCCATTTTCTTGTGGCTCGCTTCTTCTGCTTACATCATTAGGGTCATCTTCAATTTGTGGTTTCCAAAGCCCTTGTCCATTTTGTAGGGACTGGCTTAGTTAAAACTAGATCACACAATCCGGGCACACATTCAATGCCCCACCATCAACATTAACCGGTTGCTGCTTGGATCTTGCCTTCCTCCCCAACAAAGACAGCCCGCCTTGTCATCTCACACCGGGGGAGGGCACCAGTGACAGTCTGTTTATTGAATATGTGCAATGCTTAATTTCTTTCTTACTATTTTAGATAAACAATAAATAGGAAACAAGAGTTGGGATAGTTTCTTCCATAGATCAGTGGATTGCTTTAGCCATCCATCCCCAGGGTGCATGCAATCCACTCTGGAAACCACTGAACTCTTGACATACAAAACCTCATTTTATATCAAATCGTCGTGTTGTATACTTTAAACACATACACTTTTATTTGCCATTTATACCTCAATAAGTCTGGGAAAAAGAAAAGAGAAGAAAAACAAAAAAACAAATATGAACCTCGTTCGGATCTACACACACTGCTCTTGAACCCAAAAGCCTAACTCTAGAGGTTGGATCATATTTCGCTATCAATCGTATGACTTCCCAATTATAATTTGTAATTAATTGTAGAGAGCAGGAAGGAAGTTTAGGACGATTTTTTTTTTTAAGTACAGCAAAGAGGTCAGATGTATTTATGTTGTTGGTTTTTTTCTTTTTTCTTTTCCTTATTTATTTATTTATTTATTTATTTATTTGGAGAGGTGGGGTTGGAAAGAGAAGTCAAGGGAGAGGAAAGGATTAAAGATGGATGCCTTTGACAAGCCCGCGCTGTGAGTGACCAAGCCTGACGGGGGTTGCCTAGGCCACGGGTTCCACAGTCAGCCTCCTCAATAGCCCTGGCTGGCCAGACTCAGGCTGCACCTCCCACCTCCCGGGAGCTGAAGGCTGCTCAGGAAGTTCCTTCCTGGCTCTGGGGCTCTGGGGCGGGCAGGGCTCCCTCCAGCCAACGGCAGGTGTCCCACAGACACCGTTCGGTGCCCTCTGTTAAACATGTGATGTGAGAACTCACCCAGTCCACTTCCTGTGGTGAGGCAAGAAAACCAGTTGTCAGCAGAATTGGGTTTTATTTTTAAACACAAGCAAGGGGGGTTGGTGGTGAGGAGGAAAGGGGAGGTAAGATTGCACTTTGGTGGCTTGGAAAGGCGATTTATAAGGTCTGTATGACTTTGCGTGCTTCAGGTAGCTGCATTTCATAAAATATTTCTGACGGATGAGCAAATGCTCAAGCCAAGATTCAGAGTCTCCATGGGTGAGGAAAAGGTATTTTCCATGTCGTTTAAGAATAGAACTCCTCTTATTGTAGAATGATGACTATGAACCTTCTCTGTAGAATATGGGCCCGTGGGTGGCTAGGTTGGAATACATTAACAAAGGAAGGAGGGCTTGTGATTGTTGTTATTCGGGTACCTGATGTTCAGCTAGCCAGGAAGTTGAAGCAGTGGGGGCGTGTGTCTGTGTTTGCGTTTCACTAAAAGCTAATATGGAAATGTTAAGAGGAGAACCATCCCTAAAGGACAGTGTGCCCCATGGTTTAACCTTTAAAAATGTGCTCTTGGAGTTCCTGTAGATTGTTTCTTTAAAAAGGGGTTTTAATTATCGAAAGTGAATGGGGAAGATTGCAGATTGAAAAGCGGAAAAATGCATTTGGGTTTAGAGGTCAGATCGCGGTGTAACAAATACAGTGACCCAGGCCTGAGAAATCCAGATTTATTCGGGAATGGGGTGCTTTCACTAATCGAATTGTTTAGTTATTAGAGAGGTAAGATACTATATAAATTCTAAGCCAATGGTTTCCCCTCCTTGATGTGCATAAGAATGACCTGGTAAAGGCAGCGGTAAAGGGGGTGGGTGAAGGGGGGGATGCAGACCTCAGCTCCCTACCCCCCAGAGATTCTGATCCAGCAGGTTCAGGTAGGTCCCGGGAACCTGAATTTCCTTTTGATGAGGTAACTTTTGATTGAAAA
This sequence comes from Phoca vitulina, assembly GCF_004348235.1. Taxonomy (NCBI): domain Eukaryota; kingdom Metazoa; phylum Chordata; class Mammalia; order Carnivora; family Phocidae; genus Phoca; species Phoca vitulina. Next base: position 5,927,501 of record NW_022589765.1, read on the forward strand.
AGCAATACACATTGAATCTGCATTTTAATAAATACCCCCAGGAGAACCTAATTCAAGTCAACCAGCAACCACCTGGAGAACTAAAACCCAAGAAATAAAATATGCTCAGAGATAAAACCAGAATGAACATAGTGGGGCATTTTAAGACTCCACACTGGCAGATTGGTCCCTTTGAATATAAAGGATCCTTGTATAGAAATGTGAAAAATTTCAGGCTACTTGGAGCTCTGCTGTTTTGGGGTTAACTGCAAAAAAAACCAGAATCATCCTAAACTTCCTTTCTGCTCTCTCCAATTAATTTGCTAATTAAATGTGTTAACAGTACGTGAGAATTTAAAATTTCAAAACAGACAAATTAGGGAGCAGTTATTAGATTAAAAGAAGAATTACCATACATACAACCCATTTAAATATTGAGATCTCAGGCATTTTAAAATATAATTATATTTGCACAGCTCAAACTCATGTGAAACTTTTCTGGGCATATTTATTTCGGCAAGCGAGATGCCCTTGTACAGTGAGGTGCATTATAATCGAGCATAAGCTACTCTCTCTGAGCTAGAATGTGGTAGCAACATCCTAAGACACACGTACACACGTGCATCTTTAAAGACGTGCTAATCTGTACAAGCTGAACTTCGCAACTTTTTTAAAAATGAAAACCGATAAAGAAAGACAAACTGGCTTAGGATTTTTACTGTCCTCGAGTGTTCGAGGCGTATTCCATTCCGGAAGAGTTTTCGGTAAGGTTTCTGCACCGGAGACCTAAAAAAACAAGAGGCTCCGTTGTTGTTGTATAAAGCTGAAAAAGGCAGGAGGGAGAGCCTGCTTCTTCTCTGTAACACTTTAACCTTAGATCCAGGAGAATGAGGCCTTTAAATGTGTTTCCCCAGCAACCCGCAAGATGGGGTTGGCCGCCTGATCAGCGTGGAAATCCTTTCATTCTTGCACCCTCTCCCCAGCTGTTGTACTGCTAAGCCCATACCAGCCTGGGTTTCCTTTCAGGAAAAAAAAATAAATAAAAATAAGAGTTTCAGCTCTGTTTCCAAGGTGCGAGTGTGTGTGTGAGTTCATTGAAAAATTATATCAGAGTTACCGTGGGATAGTAGGAGACTGAGACAACGGGGATCGTCCGAGGCAATAGCCCAGAAACTTTCTCTAGGCAAGTGTGGCTTCAGCTTCACATGTGAAGACTCTTGATAAATCCAACAAAGTTTAGATTAAAGAATCGACTGCTAGGGAAACATACGCGGCTCTGGATAGTGGGATTTTGTGTTTTATTGTGAATTAGGCAGAAATTTTGTCCACCTCTTGTTGAAAATATTTCTAAAATATAAGCTCATTCTAAAATAATGTTCCTACCTTAGGAAGTACATTTCAAAGATGAGACTCGAATCCGGATTTGCTAAATCAGACATCTAATGCCAGAAAGTTCTAACTTTCATTGGCTCCCTGTTGCCTCCTTAGCTTTGTCATTCAGGGCTCACTGAAGATGCCCCTGGCCTGGTCTCCCATTCCCCCTCTTTTTCCAAAATTGTCAGTTCCTGCCCTGAACACAATTTGGGTTTTCCTGCCTTGCTGCTGTGATTTTTCATTGTTCACCCTGGTCTGGAATGTCCTCCTTGCACTCTCTCTCTCTGTTGACTCAAATGCTCTGTTCTATCCCAACTTAAAGACATGGCTGGGACGTTTTTCAACTGCAGGGGTCCGCAGTGGTGTCTACCATCTTTGAACTCCCTACCATAGATTTCTCCTACTCATGGTTCCAGAAAATACTTAACATCCTCCTTTACGGCATCTGTTGGGCCATATTCTTTGACTTTGTTTGTACAGGCCCACCATCCCTTATCTGAATCCTTGGGTCAGATGTGTTTGAGAATTTAGACTTCTTTTTTTTAATTTTAGAAAGATAATACAGTGCATAAGTTACCTTATCTAACATCCCAGTGGGGTCTTGAGGAAAACCCCATAATCAGCTCCTTCATATCTCTCTAATAAACTGTGAATTTTATACTAAGTGGATAAAGATTATAAAATAATCTCACATCAGTTCAAGGTTTTACCACCAAGTTAGTTACAAAAAAAAAAACCTTTTTGGTTTTAACAGCTTTGTGGATTTCAGGATTATGGGAAGGAATTGTGGACCAGTTTACCTAATTATAGCTTCTTGAGGCTGAGTCTCATTGGTCGTAGTCTCATTGGTCATGGTATCATATCCCCCCCACCCCAATTCTGGTCTCCAAATCACAGATCTAGCACAGTCCCTGCTGCAGAGTCGATGTCCAATTAACATGTATTGAATGACTAATCCTTCTGAGCATCAGTGCTGGGTGTCTGCAGCAGTGAATGGGAATCAGCATAAGTTACAGAGCCCAGTCCAAAAAGAGCCCTTAAATCTGACTTTGATTTCCAGTGATTTGACTTTTTCTTCAACGAGTGGAGGGCAGCCAAAACAAAGCAAGTTGGTTATTTATTCAGGTAATGGGGAATCAAAATGGAGGTCCAAAGGTCTGCACTTCCCATGATTCCATGCAGTTCTCGAGGGGTGACCATAGAGCTTACCTTTCTGAGGCCTCAGGAGAGTAAACAGTTGATTAGAAGCAACTGCCCGCTTTCAGGAAATTCTGTTGATTTGTCCTTTTTTATTTTCAACCCCTCAGTTCTTCCTCAAATAGGACTTTTCACTCCATCCTTGCAGGGAACTTCTTTCCTGGAGAGGGAGGGACAGTGACAAAGGTCACTATTCTACAGCACAGTGTGGCTGAAAGAGCATCAGCTGTAGGTCAGGGGACCTGTGGGCTAGTCCTGGCCCTGTCATTAACTTGCTATACGCGGGGATAAGTCCATACAGTTCTCTAGGCCACCATTTTCCTGTCTATCCAATGGGAATGGTATCAGCTCCATTAAACTCCATAGCGTTACTGTGACCAAAATGGAGAGCACATGCTTCTTTAAATTCAAATGCTTTTCAAAAGTACGGTAGTTTCAGCAACACTGGTGAGTTCATCAACCTATCATCCAGGTGAGTGAATTCTTCCAGCCATGACTCAAAGGATACTAGTTCCCTGCCCGGTGAACTCTACCTATCTTTGACCCCATATTTAAATGTCTCCTCCTCTGTGAAATCTTAGAACTACCACTTACTTATCATCCTACCTTATGCAAGTCACACCACATGCTTTATTTTTTTAATTTTATTTATTGGAGAGAGACAGAGACAGAGATAGCAAGAGAGAGCAGGAGCAGAGGGAGAGGGAGAAGCAGGTTCCCCGCTGAGCAGGGAGCCCGATGCGGGGCTCGATCCCAGGACCCTGGGATCATGACCTGAGCCGAAGGCAGACGCTTAACCGACTGAACCACCCACCCAGGTGCCCCCACACACACTTTATTTTTAAAAAATTTTTTTATTTGAGTATAGCTGACACACGATGCTACGTTAGCTTCAGGTGGACGGCATGCCGATTCCTCCTCTGTATACATTATGCTGTGCTCCCACCCGTCAGCATACGACGCGATTACAATTCTGTTGTCTATATTCCCCACGCTGTGCCTTTTCTTCCCATGACTTCTTCATTCCATAACTGGAAGCCTGTATCTCCACTCCCCTTCGCCCATTTTGCTCACCCCCACCACCCCCCTCCTCTCTGGCAACCATCAGTTTGTGCTCTGTATTTATAGGTCTGATCCTGCTTTTTGTTTGTTTGTTCATTCATTTGTTTAGTTTTTTCAGATTTTACATATAAGTGAAATCATATGGTATTTGTCTTTCTCAGTCTGACTTACTTCACTTAGCATCATACCGTCTAGGTCCATCTGTGTTGCCACAAGTGGGAAGAGCTCATCCTTTTACGGCTGAGTAATATTCCATTGCATATATATACACCACATCTCTCTTATCTCTTCGTCTATCAGTGGACACCTAGGTTGCTTCCATATCTTGGCTATTATAAATCATGCTGCAATAAATGTAGGGGTGCATAGATCTTTGTGAATTAGTGTTTTCGTTTTTGGGGGTTAATACCCAGTAGAAGTCACACTACACACTTTATCTCATTCCATCCTCACAGCAGCCCTGTGTGGTAGTTACCATTGTGACGCCCATTGTATAGATGGGGAAACTGACGCACAGAGTGGGTAAGGGCCTAGCCCAAGGTCACACAGTTTACAGGTAGCGGGGCCAGGGATGTAGTACAAAATGAATTATTCTCTTCTCCTGTAGCACGATGTTTACCCTTTCCTGTGGTCCTTAACCCACAGTCTGTCTCTCCTTCACTGGACTATGAACTGCTGGAGAGCAGAGGTCATGTCTTATTATCTGACACAAGCGCTTAGTGCATATTAGAAAACCGAATGCATCAGAGGAGATTCAAATGGAATAGAAAGAAAGGGAGGGAACTGGATGAAGTAACTGGCTAACCTGGGACTTCTAGTCCCGAGTGCCTTGTTTTTCCAGTCAATTCCACGAGGCTTCAGCCCACCTCTTCTGGCCACTATCATCAGGGAGTTATTTGAGAGCGCCAGGAACGACGAGTGTTTTCGTTTCCCGTCTGAAGGCCAAGACTGCTGTTGGGGTTCAGGCGACATTAAGTGAATATCTGTGGAAACTGATAAACTGCTCAGTCAGAGGACTTACATTCCATGTAAGAAGCTGCCTCCGACTTTCTCTCGATCTCCCCGAGTGGTCCAGAATGCCATAAGCACAGACTATTCATGGAATTCTTCCTGAAAAATAAAAGCTGTGGAATACATTGGAGGCGGGGGAAAGAGAAAACATGAAGGTCTCTTATGAAATCGAGCAAACAATGATAGGACTTTCCAGCTCAAATTAGTTAGAGCTGCTCAAAAGTTAAATGTCTTCAAAAATAGAAATAACCACGGGAACAATATTTACTGAGTACTTACTGTTAGAGTCCCCATTTCCCAGATCAGGAAACTGAGGTTGAGAGAGGCCAATCCGTCTGTTCAAGATCCCACAGACAACGGCGGAAGAGCTGGGGTAGGAAGCCAGGCTGGTGTGAGTACCAGGTTTTAATCAGTATACTTTATGACAACACATTTCAATTACATTTAAAATAAGAGCAGGCGGGAGACGGGCAGAGTTTAAGTGTTGAGTGAGGATGTTCTCAGTGGCGTCTTGGGTGGTGTGGGATATACCCTTGTGAGCGTCGGCTTCTATTTCCCCAGAGGGGTTGCTGGCTGAGTGGCCCTGCAGAATGAGTCCTTGGAAATCTGTATTCATTCCTTCCCTTCAAGCCCCCTTCATGCCCTTTCATTCTTGGGTTTCTGAGACCAGCACCCAGTGCCCCTACGCTGCCCCACCTCACTTCTGCCCAGCCCTCGGGTCCATTAGATTTCCAAGTTCAGCTGTAAGGCTTGGGGGCCTCAGGTGGAAATAGATGCCCCTGTTAGCCAAGGTAAGGCTGCAGAGGGCAACCCGGACCATTAGTGAGGCTAAGGAGACCTGTAACTACATCACCGAGCTTGTGTTAAGATTTATTGGTCTGTGCTCACCACTTTTTACTTACTGCATTTTTATCCCCACCAACAGCCATCGGTTAGCGATCGTGTGCGGCTGAGCCTGGCCGACTCAGTCCACTAATGGCAGAAGTGAGAGGAAATGGGACCTGCTACAGCGAGCCATCATCCCAGCCACTTAGACAGGGAGATTGTTTTTTCAGGGCTTTACACGGCCATTTCTGTTCACCCTCTAATGAATGCTTTCTGTCCATAAATGAAGCAGAGATGGAAGAAGAGGTGAATAAGTGCTAACGTAAATTGCAGTGGGTCAGCCACAAATACAGGCTTTCAAAAAATAGGGTTTGGTTTTGTTTTTTGGTTTTTTTTTTTAAGTCTAGGTTAAGGTACTTGCTGATCTCTAAAGTACTTCCTGGGTTTGATTAGTGTGCCAGATGCATCAAAAATTGCTATTTCAAATATTTACTTTGTAATCCATGCATCAGAGTAGACGGTCTCCTTTCAAAAAAAAAAAGAAAAAGATAAAGATCAGACTATAACGCGTGCTTTTCACCGTTATATGTCTCGTACTGACTCACCAGTCACGCGCTAGGTAATAGATATTGACACTGAAATAGGCAGGCTCTGAAAAGCTCTGGTTGACCTTTACTTTGAATTTTTGGGCACATGAGTTTCTTTTTAGGTCTGATTCATTTCGACAAGGCAAAATTGACAAATGGTGGGAGAAATACTTTTATTGAACACGTCGTATCTGCGTAACAGCCGCATGTGTCATATCAGGCCTTTTTCGTTGTCCTGAATCATATCCAGGAGCGGGATATGATTGCGTGGGCAGGCTGATCACCTTCTCACATGCTATGTTTGCCATATTGCTTTGCAGCTCGGCTTTGGATCCTTCCTTGGAATCATCGGATCAAACCTCGTTGAGAACAAACGGCAGATGGTAAGTTTTCATCGCTATAGAATCGCACTCTTCCTCTGAAAAAGCTCAATATTTATATGGATAAGTAACACACTTTTCAAGGTTGCCCAGGTCGGGCCCCAAAAGCAAATGCCCCTTTGCCTTTTCTCCTCAGCCTCCAGGGAACTTATTCTAAAGTGACCCCGTGGTATGGGACTTGTTCCTGTCTTGCCTGACCCTCCCTCAGTGCCCTAGTTAGTCTCCTTAAGTCAAAGAGATAGAATATTCTGGATCTTGCCCTTTGCTTTCCTCCTCCCTCTCTGATGCATAACCTTTGGGGAAAGTTTTGCAGAGGGTTCCTGCCTTTTAGGATATTACACTTGTAAATCAAGATGCCCTGGGGGGTGGTCAGATGGTGGACTGATTAGACTCACCCAGTACTAGCCTCTGTGGCATCTAGACCTTGATAATGGGGTCTATTTAACAGCAAGTTTAATCAGATAAGGTAATAGCTCCAGGGACAGAGAACTCTAACCATCCGTTCTCCCCCAGCAATGTGGGAGATTCCCTCAGGGGAGCACTCAGCGCTCTCTTCTTCCATTTCACCTGGGCTCCCCGCCTCCCCCCGCCAGTCGTGTTTGCACTCTGGGCTTACATTATTCAAAATAATGGGGGAGTTTTAATTGTAGAGCTGATCATCGCATAGCTAATAATGCCAATTTCACGACAGCGTTCATCCATTATTTACCAATTCTCTGTAGTGCTGTGAAGTGAGATTGATGGGGAGAGGCTTCTGAACAACTCCTGAAGGAGAGAAGTATTTCCTCCTAGCCTGCTGAGGAGGGAGAACCTTAGGGTAGCCTTGACTTTGATTTGGTTTTGCCCTGGAGAGCAGTTTAATGCCGTGCTATTTCCCCCTGTTTACCTCCAAATACCTCAAGGAAGAAAAAGACTGATTCCGTCTCCTTCTGAGGGTCGACCCGGGCAGATGGTGGGTTTAGGCGGCCCCCGCCCCCCACCCCCTGCCCCTGGAAGCACCTTCCTCCACATCGGCTTGTAGTATCTCCCTTGTAACGGAAGCCAGATTATTAGGAAAATCTTTTTATCTAACATGATCAGAGTGTAGGGCAGTCTGGTGCAAGCAAACATTTTTCTTAAAAATTTTTGTACGTACTACACAGAGTTGATCGGTTCCAGAGACTTCCACCCTTGTGAGAGGTCTTTGATATCTAAATCTTAATAAGTTGAATGTTCCTTCTTCAACCATGCAGAAGGCCAGGTGGGGTTGTGTGGGGCCTCAGAATCGTCCCTGTCTTCATCACTGCCCATGGCGAGGGGTTGAGAAGAACACTGGACCGGGAGCTGGTGGGCACCGGGCTCTTCTGTAGACGGGATGGGGACCCTGGGCGCACCCACTACCCCTCTTTGAGCCTCCAGCCCCACAATAAATAAAACGGGTGGACTACACGACGTCAAATGTCCAACATCTTTCGGAGTCTGAGGATGGAGGAGCCACACAAATTCCTCCACAGGGATAGGATATTCCTCCACAGACAGCCTGCTCGGTATCAGCAAAATCTCCTCTTGATTGGGTGTCCACAGACTCACGGGGTGAATTTCTTAGCTTGCTCTGAAAATGTAAAAAATGCCTTCGGCGGCCCCTACCCCTCATCCCACTCATCCTGCGTGACTGATGAAAAGCACCCCCATGGGGCGGCAGGCCAGAGTTCGGCTTTGGCTGGCATTCTCATGGGGATCCTCTAGTCTCCAGGAACAGCAAGAGTGGAAGGCTAACAGACACTTGTGTTTTGTCCCCCCCACCCCACCCCCGCAGCTGGTGGCTTCTATCGTCTTTATCAGCTTCGGTGTGATTGCGGCCTTTTGTTGTGCCATTGTGGATGGGGTCTTTGCTGCCAGACACATTGTGAGTACTTTCAGGCCCGGGTCAGAGGACGCGTGCAACAGAGCGAGGCTTTGTTGAGTGTGTGCGGCGGGGTGTGTGTGCTAAGGGCTGTGACAGTACAGAGGAGGGGGAGACAGGATCCCTGTCTCAGGTTGCTGAGCGTCAGGATGAGGACACCGCTGGACCCCCGGTCATCTAGAGAACCGGGGCTAAGCTGGGGGCATAAACTCTAAGTGCCGGAGCCATTTCTCTTGGGCTCCAGTGGCCAGGAACAGGCTTCCCTGCATCGGCCTTTGACATGCGAGTGAGATTTGGAAAGGCAGAAGCAAGGGCACTGGGGCCAGGGGAAGGGCCTTGGAAGTGACGCTGGGGACAAGGAGGGAGGGAGAAGCAGGAAGGCCTATGAGTTCTGAGGGCCTCAGAGGTTTCAACAGTGACAGGAACAGACCATGAGGACAGAGTCACCTCTTCTCAGATTCCTGAACTTTGCTGTCCCTACAACGGGGGTTGGCGTTTAGTGATGTGATTGGGGTCCAGAGAAAACCCCAGTGCTAGAAGCTTCCACTCAGAGCCCAGTCCTGGCGTTTAGGGGCCAAATCCTCAAAGCTGCCCCTTGAGGAAAGCCATTTGACTCCTGAAACCCAAACTTGGGCTCTTCTCTGAGGAAGCCTGGGCTTCAGGGCATTCCCATGTGGCTCCTCACAGGAGCCCTCGCCCCTCTTTTAGTACTTTCCATTCCACACTATTCCAGACAGTGCCTATGACCCATAGTACTTTCAGGGTTTCATAAAAATATTATCATTTCTTTTCAAATCAGTAGACAAGCGATGAGCTTTTAGGTCAAGGAGAAGTTTTTGCATATAAATATATTTGTCTTTATAACAATGCAGTCATTCGATATAATTAAAATAAAGAAAATATAATTTTCAATATCTTTTAATGGAGAGAGGGGCCCACAAAAGCAAAAGTGCCTAGGTCCCAGGGAGGTCATAACATAGCCCTGGTCTGGCCCAAAATCAAAATCAAAAGCGAGCCACCACAGCTTACCGGGTCCTCACAACAGACACAAATACTCCTTTTATTCCTACTGAATCAGCATGGAAAATGAAAGCATCTCATGAGTTAGTTGGAAATGTTTTGTTTTCCAAAACAGCCAATTTAGGGCAAAATTGTATTATCAGAATCTTCTGTGGATCAATGACATTGGCAAATAGTGCAGGTCGTCCTAAGGCCGTGGCATGAGTATGGTTGGATCTGGGGAAGGATGATCTGTGACATTGTTATCACAATTCCCACTTGCTCTTGGACCCCCCTCTCAGGCGTAAGAGTCAGTCCTTCGTTTGCCAAGATTAGAGGAACTCATGCGGTCAGTGCTGCCCCACCAACAGTCTCTGAACTGGTGTCTCAGGAGATAATTTCTGGGCAGGGGGCAGAGTCAGGGGTGGGAGAGAGAGGCTCTTGGCCCAATTTTCTTTTCAGGGCCAAGAATTTAAAGGTAGGCCCCGATATCAGACCCATCCTTTCGGATTTTAGCTGAGGGCAGCCATCTTCTTCATCTTTTCTTTCTTAAAAAGGCCGATGACACGTTGGGAACTTGTGACATCCACAAACCTACCACCCTCACATAGCAAGTCTTAGCATTTCTGCATATTACCCTCTGAGCACACACCTGTTTGTGTAGCTGGTTACAGCCAATCACAGCATGCGTGCTATTTTGTATTCAACAGGAGCCATCTTAATAACAATAATGCCTTGTTTTTGTGGAGCGCATTTAGCTTTTCAGTGTGGCTTCCCATCTATTATCTCATTTGGGGCCTACAGCAATCCTGTGAGATATGTAGGGCAGGCATTATTATCCCCATTTGACAAGGAGTATTCACTCTGAGGCAGTCTCCATGGTAACAGAGGCCTAGTGGCCAAGAAGCCTGCAGTAGATTTTGATGGCATCATGAGCTAAAATGGCTTCCTCCTTTTCCCTCCTCCTCCCACGCTTGATGTGTATTTTTTTTAAACAGCTTTATTGAGATATAGTTCACATCCCATATAATTTGCCCATTTAAAGTGTACAGTTCAGCGGGTTTCAGTATCTTCGCTGTTACGGGCAAACCATCACCACATCGGTTTTAGAAGGTTTTCATCATCCCCCCCAAAGAAACCCCGTATTCGGGGCTTTCACTTCCCTATGCCCCATTCCCCTCAGCCCTAGGCAACCACGAGGCTACTGTTCTTTCTCTACAGATTTCTCTATATTAATTAACCTTTCATATTAATGGAATCATATAATATTATGGTCTTTTGCGAACTGACTTCTTTTTATGTAGTATGATATTCTCGGGGCTCATCCATGCTGTAGCTGCATTTCTTTTTATGGCCTGATATTATTCCATCATATGGATATACCACATTTTGTTTATCCATTCACCGGTGGACATTTAGGTCGTTTCCAGCTCGTGGCTTTTACCAATAATGCTGCTATAAACATTCATGTACTGTGTGGCCACATGTTTTCATTTTCCTTGAGTATATACCTAGGAGTGGAATTGCTGGGTCATATCATAACTATGTTTACCCTTTTGAGGACCTACCAGACAGTTTTCCAAAATAGCCAAACCATTTTGCATTCCCGCCAGAAGTGTAGGTACGAGAGTTCTAATTCCTGCGCATCCTTGCCAACTCTTGGTATCTGACTTTTTAATTCTAGCCATCCTGGTGGGAATGACGTGGTACCTCGCTGTGGTTTTGATTTGCATTTCCTTGATCCTCCTCCCATGTTTTTTTGATCACTGGCCTCCATCAGAGGCAATGGGGAAAAATCCAGTTATATTTACTGGAAGTTTCCTCTAATGACCACCTACCTATCTCTGACTCCAGGCCCTCGGCACTTCCTACAGTTACTGGCCTACAGTAGAGCATTTGATTCAGGGATTTGGAGTAAGGCTGGATGAAACTTTAAGAAAACCTTTCTGCTTACCCTGTACCTATCCTATGATATCTGCCAGTCCTCACTGATACCCAGAGAGTTTAGAGGAAGAAGGCTTTATTGATGTATGGTGATATCTATTGGCCAGTTTAATGAAAGGCATTTTTGCACCCTAGCACCACCTGGGTGGGCTAAAGCCAGTCTTTTCTTTTCCTTTCTGTCTTTCTTTTCTTTTTTTTTTTTTTTATAAATAATGTATTTTTAAAAAGATTTTACTTTTAAGTAATCTCTACTCCCAATGTGGTGCTCGAACTCACAACCCCAAGGTCAAGAGTCGCACGCTCTACCCGCTGAGCCGGCCAAGGCGCCCCTAAGTCCGCCTTTTCTGTTGTTGGAGTCCTTCAGCACCATCTTGCCCTGTCCTTTGACCTGGGGGCGTGTGTGCTTCCTCGCAAGCCCTACCCTTCTTACACACCCCTCTAAAGGTGTCTTGTTCCCTCTCTCGGTTGTCTCTTATTTCCTTCCCTTCCCCTCCCCCTAACACGGCCATTAGCCAGCTGGGAAAGTCGCTTTACCTTCTTGGGTCCCAGTTTCCTTCCCTTCAGTAACCTCCCTAAGGGAGCCTGGCACAGAGTAGCCTCTCACCATGAAGCAACTTTCATTTCCAACTCTTCACTCCGCAACTGGTAGCCCTTCAGATTAAAAAGGTTGCCGAGGCCAAGCTGAGTGACTTTTTCCTACCTCCCGACGGGGTCTCAATGCAGATTAGCCACCAAAGGCAGCGCATGGACAACCATCACGTGTGAAGGGGTCTGTCTTCATTTAGTTGGTGGCTGAACGCTTTTTGCAGAACCGGGAGGTCAGGAGGGCTGTGACAGCACATCAAGCCTCCCCTTCCCCAAGATAATAAGGGCCTCTGCTCTTCCCCAAACACGGAAGATAAACCCTGCTGAGTACGAACACGAGCACCTTCATTCCTTCCCAGCCTGACTCCAGCCTAAGCCAACATTGAACAGACAGGACGTTTCACAGAAAAGCAGCTGATGGAAAGTCCTAGGTCCTCGATGGAGCTGCAGGCTGGGAGGCTGGAGGCCCTTGGGTGCCAGGAACAGGAGATGGCAAATCATGAGTGGGAAAAGCAGCCACCGGGGTTATTGAAAATGGTGAGAAAAGTGGGGGCAGGAGGGAGGGTGGTTTGACCAAACCCCACAGGTCATTTTGCGTAAACTGCTTGTCCCATCCTAGCCTGCTTTTGGCCAAAGCCTCCTACCCCTTGGGGGATGTTTAGCATCACCCCAGAAGTGAACAGCATCCCCTGCCTGCAAGTTCCCGGGCAGCGCTGGATCGTGTCTGTCTGTTCTACCCCAACCCCCACGCCTGAGAGCTCCCTCACCAGGAAGCTGGCCAAGCCAGGAGGGTAAGTCAACTGTCCTTGAGCCCCATGTTAGTCTTCTGGGCTTTCGCAGTATTTTTGGAGGTCACGGTCTTTATCTAATCTGTGTAGTTGAGTGAAAATGGCTCATAGTTCAGCTGAGTTAAAATCTACAGCAGCCTCCGTAGCTGCTCGTCCCCCTGGCGCTTGCTTCCTGAGCTCTTCCTTCTGGAAACACCGTGGCAGTGACAGCAGCGAGCACGTCAGCCAGCCCGAGTCCTGTCCTCAGGTGACAAGGAGACCTCATCGTCGGAGCAGGGCTCCCTCCTTTCGGGAGCATGATGTTGCAAGAGTTCTGTATCTTGTTCCCTGGGGGCTCTTGGGAAGAAGATGAAGACTAGAAATAAAAGAAAACCAGAGAGGGAATTTCAAGGAACCGATTTCTCAATCAGTTTCCTAATTTGTCATTAACCAAGTGGCCCAGTGGAAAGCACTTATGAGAACATTTGTAACTAATCCTCAGATTCTCGGGCCCATAGATGGGCAGCTTTCAGAAACTAACCCGACCCACTGCCTGCTCATGTGTGTGTGTGTGTGCGTGTGTGTGTGTACGAGCATGCGCGCGCATTTTCAAATCTTTTATTACCAATCAGAGCGCTTGCTGCTTTGTTTTCCAAAACCCAAACTCTTTGGTTTGCCGTTTCCCTTTCCAGGATCTGAAACCACTCTATGCTAATCGGTGCCACTACGTCCCCAAGACATCCCAGAAGGAAGCTGAGGAGGTGAGCCGGAATGAAGCTGCATGCCTTACCTTTTGGGAAAGTCTTCTGCTCTGCCTGAAACCCCCTTTCTTTTACTCCTTTTCACGGGCCTAAGGCTTGCCACTAGGTGTCTGTAGTTGATTTGTTCAGTGGGTCAGAGCACAAGTCTAATGAGGCCATGGTCATAGGTTGGAACCTCATAAGACCTAATCAGATTTACTTTGCTCTGTGGCCACAGGCTGCCCCTGTGACCCCAGCAGGCAGCCTCTCAGTGTGTGGCTTCGATCCCAAGAGGGACAGATGAGTACAGAGGCCACAGGGCAGGCCCCTCCCCCGGCTCTGCAGATGATGGTTTCGTTGCTTGGATTCGGTGCCCAGCTGGAAGAAAAACAGAAGCTCCACCAGAGCCCTGGGTCTGGACCAGGGAGGCAGAGCCTGAGTCCCACACCGCAAGACAGTTCGGGAAGCGAAATGAGGGTCACTGAGAAGCCTGGGCCACTTTGCCCGGCAACTTCTCTCTCTTGCCCCAGCAATCCTTGCGCTCCATGCGCCTCACGCAGAACTAGAGGCAGTGGGCAGTGAGGTGAAGCTTGGCCCCGGGTCATTTTCAGAAAGTGACCCACCCACTGCCTGCTCAGCGTGCACACAATAATCACCCCCCAACCCAGAGAGCCCTTGAATGGGAAACTACCATTCGACATAAGATACAATGAATGGTGCCCTTGGAGCTCAGCAAAGCGATGGCCCTGCTCCCAAAGCACCAGGGCAAATACTTCTATTACGGTTCTGCCTTTCACCTGCCCCCCCCCAACACGCTTCCCCCCGAATGCAAATTTGCCGTTTTTTCTAACTATCCTCGGGTTCAAAGGGAGGAGTAGAAACGTGTGTGTGCCGACAGCTTATCAGAAAGGCAGTGAGCATTTGCATGAAGGACCCGATATAAAAAAAAGTGCCTGTTTACCACGAATATTCTCTATAACACAGTGAAACACATTCACAAGCACTTCATTGCATCCATATGGGGAAGGGAGTCTGGAAAAGTTCTTGAAAGACGGTAAATGGAAAAATCGATGTTTTAAATTGTTTGCAAACTCGAGATGTGCACAAATGTCATTGCTGTTCTCTTGATTTCGTGCTGAGCGCTTTCTTGTGTTAACTTGGTGACTGTGAAAATATTAATAATGACTTCCATAGGTTCACTTGTAACCCTGGTCCCCCTAACCCTATTTTTCCTATATAAGGTCATAAGTTCCTCAACCAAAAATTCTCCTTCCGCGAGGGTTATGAGGAACCTTACCCAGGCAGCTAGAGAGGTACTATTGTACTTCAGAGTGCATGTGATGGCCCTCTTGTCTTCCTCCCCCTCTGCTCCCCCCCCCCCCCCCCCCCGGTTCCCCCTCCCCCCCCCCCCCCGCCCACCCCGTCCTCATTTCCTACTGTCATTTGTTCTTCCGTCTGTCCTTCCATCCGTCCTTCCTTCCTCTGCATCTCCGCCATTCAGGGATGGGGCACTGAGGGCTGTGGTCAGGGGGCTGGGCGGACCCCGGCTCCCCGGTGGCTTGTCTCAGGCACGAGTTCAGCCAGCCCAGGGCCCGCGTGGGGGTGTTCATCTGACAGCCGTCCATACCGTCTCCATCAGTCACTAACTCATATTTCCAGTCCCAGAGGGTCCTGCCCCCCATCCCGTGCCAGCCCATCTCCTCACTGTTGTGTGCGCCCTCAGGTGAACTGCCCTCACCTCAGCCGAGGATTCTGCACGCCTCGCATCCGGGGCAACACCTGCTTCTGCTGCGACCTCTACAACTGTGGCAAGTACGTGCTGAGCGCCCAGGCTCGGGGAATAACGGTCGGATGCCAACGGGGACTAGAAGGGGCAGGGGCGGGAGGACGGAGCGCCAAGGGCACGTGCTACGGATCAGAGGAATGGAAGGCGTCGGTCTGTCAACAGATTTCTGGCCTTCTCTGTGCCAGGCGCCGTGCAGAGTGCTTCGGAATATTTGATCTCATTTAGTCCTCACCTCTGATGGACGTAGGGTGACCATCTCCATTTTACAGATGTTGAGAGTGAGACTCAGAGGAAGCAGACACCTGGCTCAAGGTCACACAGAACTTGAAATGGTAGAGATAGGGTTCAAACCCAGTTCTGTCTTAAGTCCAAGTTCAATAGCACTCAACAAATAGTTATTGAGCACTTTCTCTGGGCCTGGCCCGGTTCTAGACACTGCTGATTCAGCAGCAAGCAGAATAAAAGTCCTTGCCCTGATGAAGCTTATATTTTATTAGGGAAGACAGTCGATAGCACATGAATATATAATATGCCAAGTGTTGATCAGAGGTCTGAGAAAAAAATGAGCCTGGGGTGGTAGATAGATAGTGACAAGGTGAAGAGCACATGTGCTGTGTGAGCCAGAGTAGCCAGGGAAGGTCTCTTTGAGGAGGGGACATTTGTGCAGAGACCTGAATGAAGCCAGAGGGCAACCCAAGTAAATACCTGGGGCAAGAGGGTTTCAAGCAGCAGGAACAGCAAGTGCAAAGTCCCCAAGGCCGGAGCGGGCTTGGTGCTAGTCCTGTCATAACCACTCTGGTTCTCTGCCCTCTAATAGCAAAAACATCACTTATTCTTTCTTTCAAAACATATTTAGGTGGTAGGAATACGGAGTCTGCTGCTGAGGAGCTTACAGACTAGTAGGGAAGACAGACGTGTAGACAACTGATTACAGACAACAGAGTGTGATAAGCAGAGTGGGGATCAGTGGGCATACTGGGGACCCTGGCCACCCAAATGACTGAAGTCAGAGTTGCTGGGGGACAGTGTCAAGGAGGAGGTGATGTGGGAGCTGAAATTTAAAGGGTAAGTAGGGAGTTAGAAAACAAACGAAAAGGGGGTAGAGGTGGGGAGGGTATTCCCAGCAGTTGTGTGGTAGGGGCAGTTTGACAGGGGGTAGGAGGTGAGGACTGAGCTATAGTCAGAGGCCCAGTCATAGAGGGCTCACTGGCCACGGGAATGACTTTGGACTTGACCCTGTAAGCAATCTGGACTCAACCCTAGACCCCATAAACCACTGAATGCTATAGCATAGAAGATGGGGAGCAGAGGGCCTGGAAAGGGAGAGAGGAAGAGAGGAGTTGGCAGAGGGGGCCTGGATGGAGCTAAATCCAGAGGAGTCAGATGGATGCAGCCCCCTCCTCACTCCCACTCCCTCCTCTTGGTATTGGGGGGCCTGTCCCTCTGGTCTGAGGATTAAGACCCGACAGCCTGGAGGCAGGGAGGGGACGTGGGGGGTTGCTCACACCAGCCTCATTCCGTTAAAAGGTTGGGCAGGTGGAGGAAGAGAAAACTTAAGGACTCAAATGAGGTTTGGGGATTATCTGGGAGGTTCAATTATTCATGTTGTAATAATAACTAACACTTGTAAGGGACTTCCCTCCTTCGCAGCGGTGATCGAGAGCTGGCTATAATTGTACTTCCTGAGCTCATCTTCCAAAAATGATCAAAGGAATGTAAAATAGGTCCTAGGGGAATTGGGGTTATTTTGCTCTCTTTCCTTTTGCCTCCCTGTCCCTCCCCTTCCCTGCTGCTGTCCTTCTCTCTCCTTCTCCCCGCCTCACCCACACACTGCTCTTCCCCCCCCCCCTCTGGCCCACTCCCCCTCTTTTCCCACTTCCTAGCCTGGGGTGGGGGGGCGGCGCCGGGTCTGGGAGCCGGCCAGTCCCGGAGGGCTGCGAAGTGACTTCTTGCAGACACACCTTTCTCTCTGCAATTAAGTGTGTTGCTGGAAAAGGTTTGAATAAACTAAATCCTACTTTAAATTCCATTTAGCTGAGTCCTTAGGTGAATTTTTTTTTTTTTCCGAAAGCGGAGGCTCGAGCCCAATGTATCTTCCTGTCAATCTGAACTTGATAATAACTGACTTTCTTAAAGCAAGTTATGCCAGTATGGTCTTCAAGGCTCTAAAGGCAGGGAACATGACTTCATCTTATCTATAGCCCCAGGCCCTGACACAGGACCGGGCATGAGTAAAGACCTAATGAAACAGGAGTGACATTTGTTGGAAAGTACCGAAAAGAAGAACACCCTTTTCACCAGGAAGATAAAGTTATTGGCCTAGGCAACTAAGAGGGGTCACGGGGACATTGTCCCTAAAGATCTTCAAGCCCGTAAATGGTTTTCACCTACCGAGACCAGCCCCGGGCATCAGTCAAGGCCCTGTCTGCAGTGCAAAGTTTCCAAAGGCAAAGCCACTAGGAAAAGACTTCCTGAACTTTCCATCAGGAAACAGTCCCACTGGGGTCATAAACCAAGGCCCACGAGACTTTAAGAGGCAATGATCCTACAATAGAGGGCAAAGTTTTTCCTTGTCCCGAGGCTTTCCCAGCCAGCGCCAGAGACCTGCACTCCGGGCCTAAACATAGCTAGCAACAAGCACTCTGAGAGACGCGGGGGCTTTAATTTTGCCGAGCGCGTATTTGTTTTCCTCACATGAAACCTATTTTTAATCGATTGGCAGCTCCCCGAGTCCATTTCCTGGAAAGAAGTCCAAGGAAAAAAAAAGTGGGAACAAAAACATCAGGCAGTGATTTGTACAGAGCTATGGAAACAGAGTTTCTACTGTCCCCTCAAACCCGCAGACCTTCCTTGACATCAAGGCAGTGAGGTTTTAATACCAAACATAGATTATTCCATTTAGCCTTGTGCAGGAAGGTGGCCTTCTCTAGGACACAGCTCCTCAGCAGCTGCCTCTCAGAGCACTTCACTCAGCTTTGGAGAGGTCAAGTCAGATCACTGGTTTCCAGCGTGTCACCTAAAGGAAATGGAAGGATATGGGGTGGTTTGTGAACTGCTTCAGCTGGTAACCAAACGAAAGGAGATAGCTTACTTTCATTCATTCCTCCCTTCAGCAAACTTTTATTGAGCTCCTGAAATATGTGCCAGGGACTGTTCGAGAAGAATAGGTATGGAGAAAGCATAATTTTACCCTGACGGAACTCAGTTTACCAGCGGGGTTGTGGGGAGGGCAGCTTAGACCCATACAAAGATTCCCATGATTCCAGGCCCCTGTGGAAGAGCAGAAGGATGCCCTGCTGCCTTATCCAAGATCTGTTGCCTCCTCCTTTGTTAAGGAGGCAACTGAAACACAGAGAGGTTATCTGTTTCTCCAGGCACACCCAGCAAGTTGGCAGCAAGAGGGTGAAAGCCCATACTGGGTCATCAAGCTCATGATCAATGCCACAGTCTTTGAACTCAGTTACTCAGTCACCAGGTATTTATTGATGACTTACGATGTTTCTACCACTGTGCTCGGCAGTGAGGAAGACACAACAGATGTGTAAGAGATGACCCTCACCCTCAAGAGGTTACAATTTAGATGGAGACGTTACGTCCACCTTGGCTGTAGCCTCAGCACCCAGCACAGTACTCAGCACTGAGTGGGCCCTCAATAAACATCGGATTGAATGACTAACTGAATTACTGACATTTGCAAAGTGCCAAACTAAGAGGAACAGACTGTCTGAGGCTGTGGGAGTCCAGGGAAAAAGCCAATGAATGGGGCACTGGAGTCCTTGAGGAAGACACTAGAGAGATGGGTATGGAAGCTTCAAGCAGTGGGAGAGGTTCGGACAGGCAGAGAACAGAAGGCAGCACCTTCCATGCAGGGAGAGAAATCTGAGCATAGGTTTGGAGTAAGTACCCAGCATGGCCAGCTCCGGGCTCCTGGGGGCTCCAGGCTAGCTGGAGCGCGGACTCCATTTTGGACTCGGATTATGGCAGGCTGAGGAATTTGGACCCCTTTGCCAGAAGGTAATGAATGGGGAGCCATGGAAGGATTTTGATTATATGAATTATTCCATTTTAAAAATGTTTGAGGAAGCTTAATCGGGCAGTGGTAGGGTCTGGTAGGAGGGCCTTGCGGGCCTGGAGACTGAACCAAGTGGAATCATGAATCTCACACAGAAACAAACCGCATTCATTTGCTAAACCCTGAACCAGGGCTAAGTATTAATGTTCTTTTCCTTCATGGTTAAGTAAAAAATATTTCCAAAGCTGCTGAACCTGCTCAAACTGGAACCAAACATATAGTATCTAAAATAATTGAGTATTTTTAAACAAACCACTAACCTATCACGGTGGTGTGGTCTGCGCCTTTCAAGTGTCAACCCTTTTAATAACGGGATTCTAAGGTTCGTTGCCAGAGGCTGGCTCTTAGAAGGGGAAAAAAAATGTAGCTACATGTTTTGCGGGGGGCTCTTATTATGTGCTGCCGTGGTGCTCTGGTGCATTCTCTCATTAAATCCCCCAGGCTTGGAGAAGTTAAGCAAGTTGCTCAGGGTCAGACAGCAAATAAGTGACAGAGCTGGGATCCAAATGCAGTCCGACTCCAGAGTCTTCTGTGCCGTCCTGCCTGTCTGTGTGTACTCGGCCCGCCCTCAGTGTGTTGGGAAGTAGACAGAGATAATTTGGGGGCAGTCAGAAGCTGACTCTTCAGCCTTCCTGCACCCCGACAACCCCGCACTCATCCTTACCCGCGGGCCTGCCTTTTGGCAGTCCTGTCTGCTCCTCTTCGTGACAGTAAGCTATCTTTCTTTTCACGGAATAGATCTCTTTATTAATAAGTGATACTCTTGAGAGTAATGCCTTAAAATCCCAATAAACACGGGATATGTTCATATTTTATATCAGAAGCAAGAATTTTTCAAAAGGATGATGAAATATGTCTTCTTTCTTGACCCCTCTTTTTTAGTATATGTGCTGCCGAAGCGAGCACATCTTGACCCCTCTTTACTGGATCATTTCTCCATCCAGTGTCTAATATCCTAGGTGCTATGGAGCTAATGTTATGGCCCATGGTTCTCTACTAGGTTCAGTGAAAAAAGAAAAGATAAGTAATATGAAAAGAGGTAGCATGAAATATAAATCTGGTTTGTTTGATTATAATTAATAATGATAGAGTAACAGAATTCGACAGTGATTTATGTCAGTGGTGCTCAGTTTTGATTTCGGGAGGCAGCAAAATGTCATGGTTAAGTATAAACTCAAGGCCAGAGTGTCTGAGTTCAAATCTCACCTCTGCTACTTAATTTCTGTCTCTGCCTTGATTTTCTCATCTGTGTGTAACAGGGATAAAAATAGCCCCTACCATATAGGGTTACTATAGAGATTAAGTAAGTTAGTGTTTGCAAACTGCTTAGAATAGTACCAGATAATAGTAAGGACTATAGCACTTTTTGCTATTATAATTGCATTATTTTTCAGAATTGTAGATTTGATCAACATCTATGATGATAGCTGGATATACATATTCTTATTTGATACTATCAAAAGGAAAATATTCTACCTGCCACAAGTAATAATTACTTTGGAGTTACTATGTTCATGGATGTATGCAGAGAGCCACGGGTCTTTAAGCTTTAGGCAATAAGCTTTCTGTGTATCCCTTCCTGCTTATGGGTGGGCTCCAGCTCTGCCCTTGAACATACTGAAATCCAGCTCAAATTCCGATGAATGAAGACAACTTTAAAATTTCACTATGGAAGCTTACTATTTAAAACAGTGGGTTTCAGGGCACCTGGCGGGCTCTGTTGGGTGGAGCGTGCGACTGTTGGTCTCAGGGTCGAGAGTTGGAGCCCCACTTTGGGGGCAGAGTTTCCTTTAAAAATAAAAAACAAACAAATAAAACAGTGGGTTTCAAACATCAGTGAGCTCGTTAACACAGATCCCTGAGCCTCACCCTAAGAGATTCTGCCAGATTCTGTGGGCCTGGGGCCTGGGAATCTGCATGTTTAAGCATCTCTTTCTCCAAGACATATGCACCCGCAGACACACAAATAACACGCTGACACACACAGGCAGGCACTCATACACACAAACACAGATGGTTCTGATGCAGTCTGTCCCGTAACCACACGGATGGCAAGTCCTCAGAAGAAACACCGAAAACACTTATTTTAAAGAATCCTAAGATAAAATAAAATCATCTGTGAAGTTTAAAAGTCTTTTCTTGCATGAACAGTCCCTCCCTGGTTCGCTTTGGAGGCTAAGCTTTAATTTTTTTCCCCCTTTTCACTTCCAGGGTTCTTCTAAGAGGGGAGTCCCACCTAATAACCACCCCGACGCCAGGGGCGTTTTGGTCGTGACTTTCATTTTAAGAACCACAATGTTGGAGATTCATTAGCGATTCCAGCGGCCAAGTTGTAAACTAGTTTGCAACATCAAAGAAGACAGGGACTTTCATTGAATCAGCTCAACAAGTGTTTATGGAGCACCAGCTAGATGTCAGGGACAGCAGTGGACAAAACAAACGGAGTCCCTGCCCTAGAACTTCCGTTCAGGTCGGAAAGACAGACAGTAATGAATGAGTGCTAGAGAGCAATTCAAGGAGGGTAATGTATTAGGCAGCTCAGGCTGCCATGGTAAATACCGTAGACTGGGTGGCTTCAACAAGAGACATTCATTTGCTCAGAGTTCTGGAGGCTGGAAGTCTGAGATCAGGGTGCCCACATGGCGGGGGTCTGGGGAGGGCTCTCTTCCTGGCTTGCAGACACCCACCTTCTCCCTGTGTCCTCACCTGGCCTTTCCTCAGTGTGTGCATGTAGATGGAGAGAGATTTCTCTCTCTCTCTCTCTCTCTCTCTTCCTCTTTTTATAAAGCCATCAATCTTATCGGATTAGGGCTCCACCCTTCTGACCTCATTTAACCTCAATTACTTCCTAAAAGCCCTGTCTGTGTCGGAATGCAATCCTATTGGGAGTTAGGGCTTCAACTTGTGAATGTTGGAGGAGGACGCAATTCAGTCCACAGCAAGTAATGTGAGGGACGGTGGCTGGGCGGGGAGGGGATGGGGGTGGCTTTGGACTGAGTGTGGCCAGGGAAGCCCTCTCCAAGGAGGTGAGATTCGGGTTTTGGGCAGCAGCTTGGCTTCAGTTTTTTCCTGGGACGTTGTTGTTGTGTTTGTTGCTGTTTTGTTTTGAAAGAGGAAACAGCGAAATCTTTGAAGCCTGAATTCGGATCCCAGCTTTACCACTTATGACTTGGGCAAGTTCCTAACCTCTCTGTGCTTCAGTTTCTTCATCTGGAAAATGGGAATGGTGATAGTATGTACCTCATAGAATAGTGTAAGGATTTGCGGTGCTGTCTAATAGAACTTTCTGCAATAATGGTAATGCAATATCTGCTCTGTCCAGTGCAGTAGCCCGCCTCTAGTGTGGCTCTTAGAAGTGTGGCTATTGAGCACTTGAAATGTGGCTGGTGAGCCTGAAGAACTGAATTTTTTGTTTTACTTCATTTTAATTAATTTAAATTTAAGCAGTCACGTGACTAGTAGCTACCATATTGGACAGCACAGATTTAACGAATTCACGCGTGTAAAATGCTTAGCACTGTGCCTGGCACGGAGTAAGGGTCAATATATGCTATGTAATACTGAGTACTATTGTATTATTTTTCCCAATCGTAGATTTGATCGGCATCTATGATGATAGATTGATAGGCATACCTATTCTGTTAGTGATGGTGACAGGTGTTTCCCTGGTAGGAGGGAGGTGGTTTTTTTAATTTATTTTTTTGGATAAACAGCAATCACACTTTATCATAGTGCCTCGCTCCCCCAGTGCATTCATGGCTGTGCTGTCCCTCACCCTAGCTCCCCACCTGCTCACCTGTCTTTTCGCTGAGCTGCGTGGTAGCCAAAGGCTCGGGGAACAGCCTGCTCCCTGGGGACTGACGGGTGTGTGCTTCTCCCTGTCCAGCCGCGTGGAGATCACCGGTGGGTACTATGAATACATCGACGTCAGCAGCTGCCAGGACATCATTCACCTCTACCACCTGCTCTGGTCTGCCACCATCCTCAACATTGTCGGCCTGTTCCTGGGCATCATCACTGCCGCTGTCCTTGGAGGCTTTAAGGACATGGTAAGGAAGGAGGTGCCTTCCCATTCCAGAGGCCCCTGCCGGGGGCCAAGGTGGAGCCTAGGAGATTGGAGGCGATGGGGACCCATGTTTTGAAGGGAGGAATCAGAAGCCATTGCTTTAAGAATGTAGCTGCCTTCCAACATCTCAAGTTGAAGGAACCAGGCAATGTCATTAGTCTGCAAAAATTTCTTGTTAACATGAGTTGCCCGTGTTCTTGAGGCACATTCTGGGGGCGGGGGTGAGGAGCTGGTGGCCTCAATTCTCCCGTTCATGCTGGTTATGTAAACATAGCCTTTCATGCTCCCCCCCCCCCCAAACACTCACTTTTAGTAGAAACCTTTCTGGGCAGTGTTTTTTTTTTTTTAAACAGATTTGGGAGAGATGGAAGAAAAGAGGTTTTTTAGCTCAGGTAAGAGTAATGCTAGTATCCCCCTCTCCAGGAATTTCATCCTGGAGTTTCTCCAGAAAGACCATGTGGGCTCTTCTCTTTCTCCACTGAAAGGGCCAGCCCTGGGCCAAGCTGTTTGCAGGGTCTTGTCCTCAACCTCAGCCTCCCCGAGTTCCCTATCTTCCCTCTCAACTCCTGGCCATATTTGTGTGTGTGTGTGTGTGTGTGCGCGTGCACCCAGTAAGTGCCCCATAATAGGGGGCTTCTTCCTTCCTGTGCTTTTAAAGCGTTGCTAAGCATTTCTTTGCTCATTTAACAAACCTTGATCTCTAACTACGGCGATAATAGCTTTAGAGCTATGGTTGTCAACCTGGCTTCCTAATAGAATCACCTGAGGTGCTTAAAAGAGCCCAGATGCCTGGACCCCTCCTCCAGAGTTTCTAATTTAATTGGTCTAAATTGAAGCACGGGCATCAATATTTTTACAAGTTCCCCAGATGGTTCTGCTCTACAGCCAGGATTGAGTACCACTGCTTTAGAGGGGTCCCTCATGTGTTTAGGGAATTATTTTGTGCCTAAAAGGGGTTTTCCTTTGACCCCAGAAATGAGGCAGATAGCCCCTCAGCCCGGGGCTGTTTCTGTCCCATTTTGGACTCCCTGAGGAACAGGAACCTGAAAGGCAGTTTGTAACTTGACCTTGGACTGTCAAAAGGCTAAGCAATGGAAAGTGAAAGGCGGGGGTAAGACAAGGGAAAAGAAAACACTCCAGAGCACGACCAAGTTGTCAGGAAGTTATTGAGTGTTCCTGCTGGTGACTCCAAGTCAAGAGAATTCCTTCCCCGCTCACGTCCTGTCTGTCCCTCTTTTTTTCTCTTCCTCTCTCACTTACGCATTTCCTTTTTTTTTTTTACACTTTCTATTTATTTATTTATTTTTAGAGCGAGAAAGAGAGTGAGAGCCAGGGGCGGGGAGGAGGGAGAGGGAGAGAATCTCAAGCAGACTCCACGCCCAGCGCAGAGCCTGACACAGGGCTCGATCTCACAACCCTGAGATTACAGCCTGAGCCAAAACCCAGAGTCGGGCGCTCAGCTGACTGAGCCACCCAGGCGCCCCTCATACACACATTTCTCATTCCTGCGCCCCTCCCCACGCCAGGGCAAGCCGGAGCACTGAGGAGTGGGGGACGCATCAGCATAGATGGGACCCTCGGAGGGAGGAGGCCCCGTAGGGCTGGGCCTAAGGGAGCTTTGGGGTGAGAGGGCTTCAGAAAAGCTGTTTCTGGGTTGAACAAAGAATGCCCTGTGTTCTTGGAGACTTTCCCCAGGGGGCGGCTAAAAGCAGAGGCGCCGTGCAGAATGTGAGCCACTCTGGCTGGAGGAGAAGCTCTGGGGTTGGCGAGTTGAGGAGATGGGACAGCAGGATGGGTGTTAAGGGTTCTCTGGAACATTCCTAGTGCTTTCAGACCTGGGCGGCCGAGCTACCCTGAGGCACAAATGCAGTGGGTGGTGGCTACTCGGTAGGCTCCATGTGGTTCCTGCAAGGAGTCAGTTGACCGTCGATGTACAGGTTTATTTCTGGACTCTTCATTTCACTGTGACCTTTGATCTTTAGGGGGAAAGGGGGTTTGTTGAGGGTCTGTCCTGAGAGGTAGCAGTGACGATGGTCCTTTATACGAAGGGCTTTTGCACAATTACTTTCTTCACGCCTCCCCACTATTACTACCTGATGAGGTAATTACTGCCCCCATTTAACAGATGAGGAAACAGTCCAACAGAGGTCAAGTGACTTGCCCAGAACTAAACAGCAGAGCTGGGACTGGAGCCCAGCTTTGTCCAATGCCAGAGCCTTTGCTCTTTCTACTGCACCCCAGCTGCCCGGACCAACGTTTGGATAGCCCTTTCCGGTTCCACAAGTGTTTTAACACACATTACCTCCTTTGTTTAGCGGCTTTAATTTAGAACAGTTAAAGGCGAGTTGTTTCCAGCTGTCCAGAGCTTCCTTAGGAGGAAAGGAGGAGGAGGGCCAGAGAAGTACAAATGCAGGGCCTGGGAACTCAGTCAAGGACCAGTGGGCAAAACGAAAGACCGAGCGCAAAGATCCGATTGGTGAGATGGGAGAGCGAATGGGAATGGAAGATGGGGGGCCCAGGAAGAGCCCTTACTTTGATGGCTTTACTAAAATGAGACGTGGTGTAGGCCATCCTGGAACATCAGCCAGGTGAGCCTAAATACCGTCTTTGGCCTGGGTCCAAACGCGGTTGGTGACTCGTGGTGTGCCTCCCCGCCGAGCAGAAGGCCCAGGGATCTGCAGGGAGGCCCACTGGGGGCTGGCTGGTGAAAGCCGTTCCTAGGGAGTGAGGACAGGAGCCAAGGGCTGGGAGCTGGCAGCTGACAACAGGATCAGCTAGGAGCCGCTGCTTCCAGAATGTGGCCTCCTGAGAGGAACAAGGATGTCCTCATTCCCCGACCAGAGGCGGCATGGGGAAAAGGATCTTTGAGAAATGTTTGATGAAGTGTCTGTTGACCCAAGATAGAAGAAGTTGAGATGGGTCTTTAAAAGGTGACTGTATCTTGCCAGTTTCTCCTCTTCGGTGTCTCTGGTTTGGAGGAAAGCAGGGAGGCATAAAAGTGGCACTATTTCCAAAGTCCGCAATCATCGCCTCAGAATAGACTCAGTCTCGTCCAGGCAAGACTGCGTTCACCATTTCCTGGGCCGCCTAGAAATTTCTTGTTTCCCTGGAGCTCAGAATGTGCCTGATCAGTGATGGCGGGGGGGGGGGTCTCACAACTTCAGAGCCCCAGAGTTGTTTTTTTTAAGATTTTATTTATTTATTTATTTGAGGGAGAGAAAGTGAGAGAGAGAGAGAGAGAGCACAAGAGGGGGGAGGGTCAGAGAGAGAAGCAGACTCCCTGCTGAGTGGAGAGCCCGATGCGGGACTCGATCCTGTGACCCGGGATCATGACCTGAGCCCAAGGCAGACACTTGACCGAGCCACCCAGGCGTCCCCGGAGCCCCAGGGTTTTAACAGAAATACACACACTGCTGTACGCACACACAAACAGACACAGAGCCCAAATGTGTTGTAAAATCACAGTTAGCAATGTAAGGCCTCACCAGACATTTATTTGGAGCCATCTCTTTGGCCTCTTCCCTGCCCAACCGTTTACCTCCCTTTGCTCCCCCGGCCTCTCTTGCCCTGCCCATTCTGTCTACACCCTCTACCCTGGACTCTCCTCTCTTCCGTGCCTTTTCTGTGCTCATTCCATCCTCCTCTTGTGTTGTTTTCTCTGTAATAGTCAACTTCCTTTCAAAGATGATCCCGCCCCGCCCCGCCCCCCCCCCAGCCTCTTCTCTGAACACACAACAATTTTTATAGATAGAGTTTACATTGCATGATTGTTTCTCTCTGGCTAGGCTTAGTTTATTTGCATAGAAGAACTGGTTTCATTTTGCAAGAGCTGGAGAGCGTGCTTTTAACTGACAGAAGGCCAAGGGAACATGCTTTCTGGGACTTCCTCGGGGATGAAATTTCTTCTTAGCATTCTGGTGGAGAGGTAAGGGCGTTTCTGAGCACTCTTTCTCTATAAAGCGAGCCAGCCCTTGGAATGGTCAAGAATCTCAGCCCTCTCCCGAGCGTGGGAGGGGCTGACAAACATTTCTCTGCTTGTCTGGGAGCTGCATTGTAATGCCTGAGGTTTGTAGCTCTTCAAACCTCCCAGAGATGTAAACAGTAACCCACTCCAAGGAAGAGAGCAGTAGAACTGTGTTGAAACTTGCTCTAAGGAAGATTCCTCTGCCAACACCCCCAGCGTGGCTGCCTGTAGCCATTGCCAAAGCCTGCCCACACGCTTTCATCACTTGAGAGGAAGCTTCTGCTCTCCGTTAATGTGGAGTAGATACATACCAAGAATCAAGACTCATTGATTTTGCAGACAGCTCTTGATTATCCACGCAAATGGCAGCAGTGTCAATGACACGGAAAACGGGGAAAACATTTACCCTGCACCTTGACCCATGTGGCACTCATAAGGTCCTGCTTGGGACAGCCCTGGTTGGGAACTAATGAGCAGTGGTGACTTCCTTTAGCAGTGTATTTGGGATCTTATTCTTTTCTTTGTCTTTTTGTTTTTTTACATGATTTCAACTTTTCTATAGGTTCGAATTTTTAAAAATAATAAATGGGGGGGAAATGACACAAGTAATACCTATTATATATAAAAAAAAAAAAAAATAGAAGGGCACCTGCGTGGCTCAGTCAGTTAAGGGTCGAGCTCTTGATCTCAGCTCAGGTCTGCATCTCAGGGTCATGAGTTTAAGCCCCACACTGGGCTCCACATTGGGCATGGAGTCTACTTAAGTTAAAAAAAAAAAAGGAAAGAAAGTGAAGGGTCCCCATTTACCTCCTGATGCTACTTCCCTCCCCAGAGATAACCACAGTTGACAGTCTGTTGTGAATCTCTCCAGGTTAATTTCTTTTCATTTACAAACGTACATACATGTATAGCTGTTCGGGTCTTTGTTTTTACGTAAGTCAGGAATCATGCTATATAACGTAGCGGGTTCATTTTTTTTGGAGGAGTTTTAGGTTCACAACAAAATTAAGAGGAAGGTATAGAGGGGCGCCTGGGTGGCTCAGTCGTTAAGTGACTGCCTTCGGCTCAGGTCATGATCCCAGGGTCCTGGGATCGAGTCCCACATCAGGCTCTCTGCTCCGCGGGAAGCCTGCTTCTCCCTCTCCCACTCCCCCTGCTAGTGTTCCCTCTCTCACTGTGTCTCTGTCAAATAAATAAATAAATGAAATCTTAAAAAAAAAAAAAAAGAGGAAGGTATAGAGATTTCCCATGTCCTCCCTGCTCCCACCCCACATGTAGCCTCCCCCTTTAACTACATCCCCAGCAGAGTAGCACATTTATTATCAAGGATGAACCTACATCGCCAAGTCATTGTCACCCAAAGTCCATAGTTTACCTTAGGGCTCACTCTTGGTGTTGTAATTCTGCGGGTTTGGACAAATGTATAATGACATGTACCCATCATTATACTATCACACAGGGACGTTTCACTGCCCTATAAACCCTCTGTGCTCTGCCTGTTCCTCCCTCCCCCCAGCCACAACCCCTGGCTACCACCGATCTCTTTATGGTCTCCTTAGTTTTGCCGGTGGCTTTCTAGTCTTGTTACTACTTAACGATGTCTGCTGGACGGCTTTCTCCGGCAGGGACCATAGGTCCACATCATTGTGGCTCAAGAGCTGCATGGTATTGCACAGTACGGACGTGCCAGTTTATTTAATCATTCTCCCAGTGATGAACGTTTATGTTGTTTCTACTTTGTGTTCTTCTACAGAACCCAGCTCTACCAGCGCTGAACTGTTCTGTTGAAAATGCCCACCCGACGGTTTCTTACTATGCTCGTCCTCAAGTGGCATCGTACAATACCTACTATCATAGCCCCCCCCACCTGCCGCCATATTCTGCTTACGACTTTCAGGTATGTTCTGAGGGAAACACAACTCTCCGTGACTCTTGCTGCCATTCCTGCTGTCTTGTTCTCTCCCTAATTATGGAACCTCCCTCCTATGGACAAGGTAGCCAGGCCCTCAGCCTGACGGCCTTCAGCAACCTGTGGGTACCAGTGACGAGCTTAAAGACTATAGCAAGGCAAGATGGGAGAGATGGGGAGGGTGGGAAAGACACAGGAAACAGAGATGGAAGAAAAGGGAGAGAAGGAGCGAGGATCGAGGTGTCCCAAATTGCCTTGACCAGCACCCAGGAGGGGACGTACGCATTAGTACGTCAGTATGGACCCCTGTCCAACCGCGGCTTTTCCCATTCTTCTGCCACAGAGAGAGGCCTAGACCTGCTCTTTAGCACAAAGGACTCTGGCCACACAAGGGATTGAATGAAATCTGTAATGAGGAACAAGTCCCTTGTTTTTCTCCAGACTTCCTTAACTAGGACTACACGGAGAAAGGGTTTTGTTTTTTTTTTTTTAAATAACACCCCCCCTCCCCTTTTTTGCCTTGTTATCACATGGGTCCGAAATAGAGTTACCAAATTTGCACTTTCCCCTTTTCCTTTTGAGCTGAGACAAAGCACAGAAAAACAGAACCAAGAAAGGCACTTAATTAAAAGGGCTTCATTGTGTGCAGAGCACTGGGCTAGGCACTTCAAGGAAACAAGCAAAATGGTCTTTTCAACATTTACAGTGATCGGCAACCCTTGACCATAGAAGAGTGGGATTACACGGAAGTCTGGTTAATTGAAAATTTGAGGACCAAAGGAAATACCTTTGAAAGGAGAGGAGCCCATAATGAATTTGCTTCTCCTGACTAAGGGCCCCTAGATGCTCCAAGGGGACATAAAGGCATGACTGTTTGGGGGTGCTTCCAATTAGCCAGCCAGTTTACAAACACAAAGCCCTTGGGCAACCTAATTTCAGCTTTAGATTAACAAAATAATTGAACCTGGAAAGCCCCATTTTGTTGAAGACAGTGTCCTTTTGTTCGGCTTAGATGCTGTGCGTGGAGGTCTAGGCCTGAATATCGCAACAGTAATATATATAGTGTGACCACGGACTTGTTCACTCTTATAAAATGCAGAACCAGAACAAGGAGGTGTCCATCAAAGCTTGGGAAAAAAATAATGCTGGAACTTGTTCTAAAGCCTATAGTATTTACAGGCAGACAACAGAGGGAACTCATTACCCAAATAGGTGCTACACAGACTGGGAAACACGAATCTGTTCAAAAAGGGCATAGACAATTTCAGCAGTGACAGAGGCAAGAGGAGTCCTTTAAGAGACTGCAAGGATGGGGGCGCCTGGGTGGCTCAGTCGGTGAAGCATCGGCCTTTGGCTCAGGTCAGGATCCCAGGGTCCTGGGGTCAGGCTCCCTGCTCAGCAGGGAGGTTGCTTCTCCCTCTCCCTCTGCACCCCCCTCATGCTCTCTCTCGTGTGTGCTCTCTCTCTCTCTCTCTCATAATTATTAAAAAAGAGAGAGAGAGAATGCAGAGATGTTGAAATTTAACACAGCAATAAAAAGTAATAAAAAGTCATCCTGGGGGGCCCCTGACCAGCTCAGTCAGCAGAGCACGCAACTCTTGATCTCGGAGACTGAGTTCAAGCCCCATGTTGGGCGTAGAGCTTACTTTAAAAAAAAAAAAAGGTCATCCTGGGATAGAGGGGCCACAGACACATAGGTCCAGCCCCAGAGGCTGCCTCCATTTATTTTTTATCGAAGCAAATTATGTTGATTATATTGATTTTAGGAATTTTCACTTTATAACGAACCCCTGAAGTAGGCACAATCATCTCCCTGCTGATGGTCCTTGTACACTCTAAGATAGGAAGCCTCTCTGTAGGGTATGGAGACATTTCTTCGTCCATCGTTCCTCATTCAGACACTACCCCAGGGATGAAAACAAGATTGACAATGCCAGTGGTGACTCGGGCTGTTGGCTTCCGTTCAGTCGGTGTTTACTCTGTGTTCCCATGTGCCAAGCACTGTGCTAGGAGCCGTGGATAGAAAGATTGATTGCATTAAGAAATCAGGGACTTGGGGAGCCTGGGTGGCTGAGTCGTTGGGCGTCTGCCTTCGGCTCGGGTCATGATCCCGGGGTCCTGGGATGGAGCCCCATATCGGGCTCCCTGCTCAGCGGGAGGCCTGCTTCTCCCTCTCCCACTCCCCCTGCTTGTGTTCCCTCTCTCGCTGTCTCTGTGTGTGTGTGTGTGTCAAATAAATAAATAGAATCTTAAAAAAAAAAAAAGAAATCAGGGACTTGAGTGGGGGGTGGTCAGGGGACAGCAATGGAGACAAAAAAGTAAATAGTCTATTACCCAGAGTGCTGTGGAAACCCAGCAATAGGGTCCCTAACCCAAACCCACACTGTGGGTTTATAGCACGGACGTCAGGGATTTGTGGAAGCCTCTACTTTTTAAGAACAGCTCCTATTCACTGAGCCCTTGTTCTGCACCAAGTATGGTGCCGAGTGCTTCACATATATCATCCAGTGTAATCCTTTGAGGGAAACAGTCTTGTCATTGCCAGTCTCTTGTCATTGGAGTCTGTCTGACTCTAGAATAGGCTTAAAGAATTCTTTGGAGAAGCTGTAAATCTGAGCGCAGCATAGATCTTTTTCCCCCAGTTAATTTTAGGATCTTTATATTTTTTACTGATTTAAATTATGGGCTTCCTAATCATGACTCAGAAGGGGTCTCTAGAGAGTAAACTCTCTCTGATTAATTATTAAATTGCTCCCCACTCTAGCGGCTGCTGGGACACTTCTCATACCTCTCCTGGTTCTTTTTCTAGGTTCAAGCTGTCTTTGTGTTTCCTTTTTGGAGACTTTGGAGTTGTGTGGTGTGGGTTTTGAGTGATGTGGGGTTTTAATTTTTTTAGAGACTTTATTTATTTTAGAGAGAGAGAGAGCACAATGAGCAGGGGGAGGAGCAGAAGGGGAGGGAGAGGGAGAGAAAAAATCTCCAGGAGATTCCGCACTGAGAGCAGAGTCCCACGTGGGGCTCAATCCCTCAATCCCAAGATCATGACCTAGGCCAAAACCAAGAGTCAGACCCTCAACCGACTGAGCCACCCAGGCGCCCCAAGTGATGTGTTTTTAAGGACTTCGCTCTGGTCAGATGGCCCCGAGGATGCTGTGAGTGCTGAGCTGGGAGAAACAGGACTCTTGCAAACACTGGACTCCACGGTGTCCTCCCTTCATGAGCTCCCCATCCCCCAAGACAGGAAGGATAGAAACTGAGACTACCTTTGCCTCCTCGCTAACCTCCCCGCTCACTTCTGTTGCCCCCACGTTCATTTCCCTCCTACCTGTACTTTGGTTTCAGCCAAGTAGCCCAAATTCCGCAGGGTATAAAGCATCGGTTTCTACTTCCCACTGGGAAATTCAACCCAGGGGAGCTTTGTGTAAAACCTTAAGGGGTTCCAGCCATACTTCCCAGTCGGGCCTACCGGGCTGGTCCCCCTACTTCACTCTAACCGGGGGCTGGTTCCTTTCCTGTCCACCTGGTGAATTGCCACGCCTGCGCCTTGCCCCTCTTCTCGCTCCAGCCTCCAAGAAGCGACTCGGGAAGCTCGAACTGATGGAGGCCCAGCAGTAGGCTATCTAGGTGCTTTTCATGCTTTGCGCTGAGCGGGGATTCCAAGCTCTGTTCTTCTGAGCTGCCTGTCCCATTAGTAAAGTCGACTCGGAGGCAGGAACCAAAAGGCACCAGGCCAGCTCCCCAGCTGCAACAAAGCCAAATCCTTCCCAAGGTGCCTGCCTGTTGCTAGGAAACTACGTGCTGGTCCTGTGGGTCTTGTCCCCCACTCCCCCCACCGGGCCCCAAGGGTGTGTGGACTACAGCCAGTTAGCTCCCTAGCTCTGCCAGGAGCCCTTCAATTTTATCCTTAAGGCTCCCAGCGTCCTCAAAGGGAAGTGAGAAACATCCCAGCCCCGGCCACTTGAATACTTCCCAAACATGAAAGCAATAAGTGAGAACCAAAGGCCGTTGTGTCACCACCCCCCTTTTACTATCAAAGTGTACAACTGCCCCCCCGCGGCAGCTGCTGCCCACAGAAGCCTCTCGTAGCACCTCTCGGGACAGAACTGCCTTTTGCTGCGCTGTCGGAAACTTGGCCTCCCGTCTGGGGCTGGGAGCACCTAAGACCGGCCGCCTGGTTCTCACCCTCCCGTGGCGGCATTCAGAAGGGCCAAGCACCGCGTCCCCGTCCCCGGGCACGGAGACTCTTGTCCCCACTGGGCTGAGAGGACAGTGTTCTTCGTTGAGGAAAGCAGCAGGAGAGGAGGGAGAGGGGAGGGAGGACTGCAGTGCAGAATGGAAAACCAGGAAGTCTTCCCGGAGGCGGTAGACAAGTTGGGATTTTAGCAAGGAATCCTGCTTGTCTCAAGTCCACTGACTCAAGTTTTGTCTTTAGAGGCTCTGCAGGTTCTAGGACCCTATCATTCCTTCCCTCAGGGCAGAAATAATGGATGGGGCGGGGGAGGGGGAGGGAGTGATGGTGGCCCCCAGCATGACGTGGACAGATATTTCCGTGTCTCGCGCAAGACCTAGAAACCTGGACAGCCCTTTCTAAGGCGTGCAGGGGTGAGGACTGGGGATTAGGAGACTCAGCCAGGTGGGCTCAGGCTCCAGAAATCCCATGTCAAGGCTGCCTCTCCATTGCCCCAGGCCTTTAAAAATGACATGATCGACTCAGACTCTGGCCAGCCACACAAAGTAAAGGCATGACCTCCCCCAAACAGCACTTGAACTCTTGAGAAATTTTGGGGTAAGTGGGTCTTTTTGTTTTTCTTTTAAAAGCCATAGCTTTTATTTATTTATTTGAGAGAGAGTGGGGGAGGGGAGCAGAGGGAGAGGGATAAGCAGACACCCCGCTGAGCAGGGAGCCCAACCGTGGGCTGGATCCCCATGACTCCCGAGATCATGAGATCATGACCTGAGCCAAAGCCAAGAGTCAACGCTTAACCGACTGAGCCACTCAGACGCCCCTTTTTGTTTGTTTTTTTAATATACCAGTTCCTGCTAGAGCTAAGACACACCAGAAAATTGCAGTTCTCCAGCCCCGTTCACTGGCTTATTATGTTCACCCTTCCTGAGAGCCTAAAACTGGCCCCTGGCCTCCTGCTATCCGGGTAGCCCCCTCCAGTCTTCAGGCCTCAGCCACGCCGCGCCGCTGGAGCAACGCAGCGGTACCCACGAGATGGGGCGGCATTCTTTGAAACTCGATTTTACTTTTAAAAAACATGCCCAGTTGGGGCCCCTGG
This sequence comes from Phoca vitulina, assembly GCF_004348235.1. Lineage (NCBI taxonomy): Eukaryota > Metazoa > Chordata > Mammalia > Carnivora > Phocidae > Phoca > Phoca vitulina. The sequence continues at coordinate 5,961,912 of NW_022589765.1, forward strand.
GTGGTTCAGTCGGTTAAGCATCTGCCCTCGCCCAGGTCATGATCCCGGGGTCCTGGGATCAAGCCCTGCGTTGGGCTCTCTGCTCAGCGGGGAGTCTGCTTCTGTCTCTCAAATAAGTAAATAAAATCTTAAAAAAAAAAAACCGTGCCAAGTTCATCTCATATAGTCCTGAGGTTAGGGTCACTCATTCAACATTTATTGAGCACCTACTACTTGCCAAGCACTGTTCTGAGCTCTGCGGGATATAGCAATGAACCAAAGAAAAACAGGCCAACTCTCCTTGAGCAGGAAAATCATCAGAGTCAAGGGTATACATGAGCCAGAGAGAAAGAAGCAGCAATGGCTCCTGATGTGTCAATTCACTGTTTTTACAAAAGAAAAAAAAATCTGTATCCTCTCTCTTCCCAAAGACTACCAAAGTTGGACAACACAAAGTCAAATTGCATCTTGTGTCTCTGCAACCTGACAGATTGTTCCTTGTTCTTACCATTGGTATTCTCACCTCCATGCCTGTGTTCTTCTCTGCCCTCCAACCTACCCTGCACTTGGGGCTGGTGGGCCACGGTTAAGATGAGATAGAAATTGTCAGACTCGGAAGAGCCCAGATCCAAGAAAGCCCACTTAGGCTCTCTGACCTTAGTTTTTGTTTTGTGTTTTGGTCTGTGAGATGGGCTCTGTGACATATTCTGGTAGCAAAGACTTTCCCAGGTATTACTGGCTTAACCTCAGAAGTTCTTATGGCCCAAAGTCCTTTTCCGAAGACTAGCTGGGATGCTGTTGCCATAGCTCGAGGGAGAGGTATTGAAGGCTTGGGCTGTAAACGTGGACAAGGGAGTGGTGGACTGAAGAGACAACACAGAAGTAGGAGCAACAAGAATGGGTGACTGGATGCAGGGCTCAAAGGGCCAGGGAGGAGGACCCCATGCTATCTGCAGGGAGCTGTGCAGCCTGAGGGACCGGGAGAGTGGGACCGACCCACGGGCTCATTGCCCCTCATTAACTTTGTGAGGCTTAGGAGCCCTCTGTTTTTCCAAACAGAAGCAAACTTGGTCCACATTCACTTTTTAAGTAACGATGGCCTGTGGAGGAATCGCAACCCGGCTGCCTAAACTGGTTTTGTTTTTATTACACAGCATTCCGGTGTCTTTCCATCCTCCCCTCCCTCTGGACTTTCTGATGAGCCCCAGTCCGCCTCGCCTTCGCCCAGCTACATGTGGTCCTCGAGCGCACCGCCCCGCTACTCTCCCCCCTACTACCCGCCTTTTGAAAAACCACCACCTTACAGCCCCTAAAGAGGAACGCCTGCTGGCTATTGAGATTATTGTGGCTTTTCTATTTCTGCTTTAGTGGAAGTGTGTAGGGTACAAAATTTAAAGTGCGATTCTTATGCATAAAGTTTTGCGAAGGCCTGCCAAGCTAGGGAAAGATAGGGATGAAGCTTATTCATTTAGCAGTGCAGAGCAGGGGTGGCTAGGCTGAACCCAGCGCTTCCAAAAAGGGCAGCGCGCACTCTCTAAGCAAGGCTGGGGAGCCATCCCGGCAAGAAGCTTGTCCCGTCTGCACCTGCGTTTCCCTGGGGCTCCCCACCTGTCCTCAGCGGTGCCTGCCACCTGTTTCCCTTTGTGGAAATGCAGTGTCGTCCTCAGACCCTTGGCAGACCACCGCCCTAGCACCTTGGGTGAAGCACCTGGCTTATCTATAGGCCCTATCTTTCCCTACCACTAAAGTCAGTCCCTAAGGAAAATTTCCCAGATGGAGCTACCCAGTGGTTCCAATGCAGAGAGTTCTGGCTAAGATTTTGTTTGTGTCCGGATGTCGAAAAACGCTGCCCGTACCTTGTACTCCTTTCTTCTCTGTGAGTATTGTTAAAAATGGCTGTTGTGATCATTCAGCTCAGCTTTCGTTATCAGTACCTCCCAAAGGGAAAAGTGCAATATTCCCTCGAGTAGTGGGGAACAGGATCGATTGTTTAGGACGCACTGAAATACAAAGAGCAACGTGTGAGGTGTTTTGAGTTGATCTCAGTTACACACCCGGTAACTTAGGAGACCGTGGTTCTACTGCATGGTGCAGTATTACAAAAGACATTGGCTATGGGAGATCTTACGGTTAAAATTCAGAGTTAAAAACGCTAGGTTAGGTTCTTGGGTGGTGATGATGAGTTGTTACTAATCTTTGTGACTATTTAATCTTCAAATATTGTGCTTCAATCCCAGCAAACCGCACGTATCCTGCACCCCACCCCAAAAGAATCATCTGTATTCTAATGCCACTGCTCCTATTGGTCCTTTTTTCTGTTGAGACCAATCATGACAGTGTTCAAGATTGTGAAAGTGTTACAATGCCGCTTTAAGTCTGCAAAACCTCAAAAGTAGCCAACTTGACAAATTCTTAGGTGTTACCGTAAATTTCAAATCCATCTAGCACATTGTGGTAGGTGTTTGTACGGTTCTTTTAATTATGCATAGCTTTAAACCATCCACCTGCCGAATTTAACACTTTGGCACCCATGCCTTCACTTCAGAACCAACACTTTCACTGCGATCTTACGTTAACCTGAGAACTGGAGTGATTTCAAGGAAGACGGATAATCCTACACTTGTATGACGTAAAAATACAGGGGCTACAGGAGGGTACCTAATTAGAGAGTTCTGCAAACACAAAACGCATACGGGAACATTTTCCGGCCAATTTTGCTACCTCCCGACTTGATGGATTAGAGGTAGCAGGCAAATGCTGGTGCTCCCATCTACCTTGTAGACACCCAGCCATCAAGAATTATCAAGGCACAACAAGTGCACTCACTGTTCAAAGTTAAGTGTTTGCAAAGCATTCGGTTTAACTTCCGACATCGTGAATGATGTCTCATCGAGTTCAAATCGGGAACACTAGAATCCTTTTGCGTTATATAAAATTACTATTATTTTCTACAGTTCTGAGCATATTAAATTCTATTGGATTTCAAAAAGGGACTAATAACCAATTGACTTACTATACAAATACCAACTTGTAATACTCAATGAATTTTTTTGCCATTTACACTGTACCTTATGCTTTAGTGAACGTGTATGAGTATTTAATTTTTTAAGAGGCACCATTACACAGTATATCCTACATTTATCACATTTCTTAAAGTGTTAAGACTCTGACTCATTTCTATGTATTTTTCTTACTTTACAAAATAACTTGAAACAGAATAGATTTTGTAACACTTAATTTGAGCAGCTTTTTTTATTACATTGAATTATATAAAGTGCATGTTACCTTAGAAAAATTAATATTTGCTGCTTTACTCTTTTGCAAAACATTTGCTGTAATGAAGGAATTTGTATTTCCAATATGTACCTTGACTGCATTTTGTAATATTTACTGCTTTATTCCTAATTCTGCTTTCAAGTATTGAACTGGGCATGAAACATTAAAATATTAATCCAGAACCTGTATAAACTGGATGTTGCTTAAAATCTGTATCACTGCCATGTTGGAAACCCAGACTGCTTTTGTGTGTTTCAAATTAATAAAACTATCCTCCTCCTTATCCACTTACACGTGTCTTCATGGAACCTACAAAAGCATCACAAACACTCCAAAGCAACTGACAACAGCCCGCTCACTTTTGACTATTATGGTTCAAGGTGCAATGGGGATGCAATGAACCAACATATAAAACCTGTTAGAAGGTAGAAGAGGGACAGTAAAGTATCCTCCAGACCGAAAAGGCATTTTGAGACCAAACAATGAAGCAAGTGAAGCGAGCCACGCCATACCGCTGACAGAGTTTTACTCAGGGTAACTTACTGATGGGGGGCGGGGGGGGGGGGAGGAGAATGGAGCAGACCACCACAATCCAGGCACTACACAGCTATACTCCACAAAGGCTGGACCTTAAGCCACAGATTTTATACAGCATTGTGGGGAGGTCGAAGTGTAGCTATCTAAAGTGGTGCCATCTGGGGCGCGTGGGTGGCTCAGATGGTTAAGCGTCTGCCTTCGGCTCAGGTCATGATCCCAGGGTCCTGGGATCGAGCCCCACATCGGGCTCCTGGCTCAGTGGGGAGCCTGCTTCTCCCTCTGCCTCTCTCCCTGCTCATTCTCTCTCTCTCCCCCTATCTCTTTGTCTCAAATGAATAAATAAAAATCTTTAAAAAATAAAAAATAAATAAATAAATAAAGTGGTGCCATCTGGGTGCCCGAGGGGAGGGGAAGAAATTGTTAGCTCTCCTAGTTGTTTAAACAACCTTAGGAAAGATCAAAACAAGCCTTCCCGCATTCCGGTCATACGTTAACCTCCAAGGGGCCTGGAACATGTAGCCCCAAGGCAGGTCACTGCACAGACATGAACAAGATGGAGAGCCAAAGATGGAGTCAGGATGGTCAGCACCGCTACAGACCTAGTAGAAAATTTTGTTACGCTGTCATCAGAAGTACCCCCAGTCTCCTACTCCAAAAACTGAAAAACAACAGAATAGTAAAGTCTATGTAATTTCTTTTCTTTTTTTTAAGTGAGCTCTACTGCCGACGTGGGGCCTGAACTCACGACCCCTCCTCCCCCCGCATGCTCCACCAACTGAGCCAGCCAGGCCCTCCAAGTCTGTATCATTTCTGAAAGATAATCTTGTAAAAAATACACTCGAAAATCAGAATTATAACATTTTATTTTTGCCATAAGAAGCTCTACGAACTAATACCAGGTAATGGTTAATGAAAAGTAGAACTTAAAGTCATATGATAGGAAAGATTGTACAAGTATGAACATTACAGTACTGGGTGGAAATGAACAAGGTTTCGTATGATTGACAGAGGTGAGGAAGCCAGGGCTGTTGAATTAACATTTAATCCTTTAGATTAGGCATGCCTTGACAATACAAAATACCTTGACCATTTTTAACCATTTATCTTTTTGGTACAATGGAAAGAAGAAAACATCAATTCCTCATAGTAGTTGCACGGGGGGGATCAGTACCACTGAGATGGTAATGATCATCTAAAAATATATTTTAAAGTAAATCTTGCAAGATTGCTATGGCATTTTAAAATCTTTGCTTAGTTTGGGCATTTTCATTTTCTGTCCTCTCTTTCAACAAATTGCTATTTCAAACAGTTCCTATCCAGAAGGTTTACAGGTAATTTAGCACAGGAGCAAATTTGCAGCCAACTTGAAAGAAAAAAGAAGGAATTTAGTAGCCAGAAAGCTAAGTATGAAACAGGAAAACACCATGGTAAGTTTTAAACAGAATCTTGCTACGGATTTCCAACCCAATAAACACTGGGAGTGAATGGTTTCAGCCCCAAAGGAGTAGTTCACACGAAGTCTGAACTTTGGATATAGAAACTTCTGAAAAAACTGAAGACCTTGACATACATGCAAGGAAGAGTCTTCTGGCAAAAATACAAGTTAACTTTCCAGTTTTCCTTCTCCCAAAAAAACTCTAGAAGACACCTTCATTAGGCACAGGGTTTAAATTTTATACTCAGAATTGACACAGAGCACAGCAGCAGCAAATAATTCCGTCCATATTACTCAGAATGGATAGTTTTCCCTTACAGACTCAATTCCTGGTTTGTCATAATAGCCTTGTTAGGCACTCTCAACTTTTATTATGATCAACTAATTTTCCTAGCAGTTAACTTTGAAAGGTCTGGAAGCTCTGCTGGCCATCAGTATCATTCACACTTGCAGAAGTAATTATGTCTAACTGGTGAAACAGCATTAATGAAACTCAAACAGATTTCCACTGAAAATATTTCTGAGTGCACCTTATAGTCAAAGAGTAATGTTGTCAATATCTGCACAGAACGGAAGCAGATATTGTGATTCCAGAGATCAGAGTCTTAAGTTCTAAGGTTAACTTAAACTTCCCCAAGGATTAGTTCACAAAATGGTATGAACGTCTAGACTCACAGAACAGAAAACAGACAGATGCACATCATTCTAGCCCTCGGTAAGCAAAAGATTATAATATTTTTCTTCCTTCTTGTATTATTGCAAATAGTGAGGCCTGATACCCTCCACTACCAACTGAAACACTGAAACCATTATCTTCAAATCTAGCTTACCATCAGAAGAATGATGTATACATGAAAAATGATGATTAAAGCTTTAAGTTCAAAGTCAAGAAATAGACTGTTTTTAAAAATACATAGTTAAAGAGAAAGAAAATATCTATGTTAAGAAATATTTAAGCAAGGTTACAAAGGACTAACGACTATGCACAACAATCTTTTTCAGTATCTATTAATTTTTTTCCTTTGCAAAAAGTAATTTACAGAAGTTCAACACGTTAATCCTGTTATAAAGGCTAGGCTATGTATTTGTTCCAACCTGCTTCCTTTTAGTACTAGCACTTCAATGAGTTTTGACTTTATTTTCTAAGTGTTTTAAATATGTGTCACTTGAAAAGGAAGAAAGGTACACGTATTGTTCTCAAGATAAACGGGAATCAACAAGCCTATATAACATTCCATATATAGTTTCTGATTGCTATAATATTGCAGCACTTTGCAGATGGAATGGAACTTACTTTAGAAGGGGTAAAAACCTAAAAGGTCTTGTGAAAGGAAAACACTAGATCATGGATTCAACTATTTCAAATGAAAACTTTCTATTAGAAATTCTAAGTAATATGAACATTTAAAAATATATACCAGTAGCCTCCTGCCTAAAATATGTAGGAGTCTCATTTATGGAATCTATCATTTATAAAGATTTATACATAATGAAAGATTTATTTGGTGGCTTTCGGATTCAAACTTTGAAATTTCTCAAGGGAACATTTTTAACCATATGAACAAAAAAGGAACTCTCCATTCACTTCCACTCTCTATCATGTAAGAACAAAGACTTCAAAACAAACGCAACAGAACTTTTCCTCTCCTCCTGTCTGCAATACAGAGATTTGTTTTCCATTAACATTTTTGCCCACAGAGACCACAACTGCAAAGGTATATATACAGTAGTCCAGCCACCAAAGTCTTTTCCAGACGATGGCAATAAAAGCAAAACTCAATTCTAATTAGCTAAAACTCTTTCTTCAGATGAGACACTTGTCTGCACGGCCATTTTCATGGCAGGAGGGAGGCAGGAGGTTGCTATCCATTTGGACTAGCGGAATACACAACCAAGCAGAGACTTATTCTGAAAATTTCCAGAACAACTTTAGAAGTTCTTGTTTACTTTTTATGCCACATCCAAAACACAACACACATTTATAGTCTCAATATTAAGATAATTGAGAATTCAGCAGTAAAGTGCTAACATGGAAGGGGAAAGTTGTAAGATAAACTAGGGTATGCTAATAACTCCAGTTATTTTCAAAGAACATTCAGACTGCTTCAAATTCTATTCAGGAACCTATCTCTCCAAGCTTTTTTTCTTCTTGCCTCTTTAAAACGAGCTGAAAGCTAACTATATAAACAGATACTCGGGGTGGGGGGGGGGAACTTCTCTCACTCTCTACTCAAAACTTTCAGAATAATTTGCTTCTAAAAATTATCAACAAATAATCCAACTAGACTGCCTTCAGATGACGTGGCAGATGAAATGAACTCGTTTTCACCTTAATTTGTTTTACAGGTCTTTTGAAACCCCTGCCCCTGAATGCAAACCAAACTTTCCGAGATTTCGAAGTTCAATAAGATTCTGGTATTATAAATTCAAACTCAGTACTGCCATCTGTTACATTCTGTTTAAAAATTGAATCATTTTCCTGCTGAATAAAAATATCTTCCCAGGTCATTGGCTTGTTCTGAGGAGTAGACGCAGTCCCTACTGCAGGGTCTTTCCCAGCATCAACCTTATACCCAAGAGCATCATCCTTCATTACAGGCATAGCGCCTGACCTATCAGAAAGATACGCGTATTGTCTGATCTGTAAGGACCTGCATGGATGTAAACGATAAAGCTTTGAGTCTCCAGAAGGATCTTGACTATGAACTGATTTTATGTGTGAAGACATAAACTGATAGTTGATGAAGGATTTGCCACAGGCCAAACACTGGTACCTTCGCTCCCCTGTGTGATGAATTTCGTGTTTTGTGCGATATTCTGCAAGAGGAAATACCTTCTCACAGTAACGGCAAGGGTACTTCTTCTCCCAAGAATGAATGTTAAAATGTCTCCGCAAGCTTGTCAGACAGACATATGACCTTTTGCACACAATACAGATATAATAGACCCTCCCATCTACTATTAACTCATAGTGATCATCATGTTTTACTTTCATACGTTTGTTGGGCGTCTCACCGCTAGATGTTTTTGGTATCTCATTCTCAAGTCTGGCCTCCCCTTCGTCAGGGTCATCTTTGACGGGGATCACTATGTCATAAGTATCTTCACCAATATTTGCATAAACCTTGCAACCCGTCGACAAGCCTTCAATCTCAGTAGCTGTATCTAAAGTAATGATCTTCTGACCCTCCATTAGATGTTTTGATCCTAAACCTGCATCATTAGTGTTTCTAGTAATTATATCTGAAATTTTTAAAGAATTGGAAAGTGGCTCTTGCAGAAGTGTAGGTATCTGCATCTTCTGTACCAACGATCCATCAAAAGTGGCACTTGGGGGGACATCAGCCTGGGGGACCAAAGATGTATTACTGACCGCCGAATCTGGGCTGGAGCTAATAGTGTCATCGTCATCATCTATAATCTCCTCCTCCTCCTCTTCATTGGCCTTGCTTCCTGTTATAACAGCACTGTTTGGTGTCTGCTGATTCTGCACAAGCAAATTGATTGAAGGAGACATATGATTTGGAAGTGAAGAAGTGACATTTGGTGGTGTAGTAAGTGGTGTCTGATTTAGCAAAATAATGTTGGGAGTCAAATGTGTCGGGGCTGAAGATACCAGCAATTTTTCACTTCCTTGCGTCTGGCTCAGAGTTGCCTGATTCACAGAAGTAGGAAGTTTCTGAGTAGGTGTGAGATTTGGTAAAGGGGGAGAGTTATTACTAGCACAAGGTGCAACATCTGAAATGGCAACGGAACCTGGGTTAGGCTGGACCTGAGCCACTGCATTGGTACTCGGCAAGGTCTCCTTTGCAGGCAGAATCTCAGAGCAGAAAATGACGTCATCGTCATCATCATCTGAATCGGTAACAATGATCTTTTTTGTCTCGTAATCTTCAGCAGATAAGGAAAAAGACTCTGTTATAATAGGCATTATAGTGGCCCCGTTATCTTGGGCTTCATCTTTTGATTTTTGTATTTCAAGGTTCTTGTCACTAGAACCAGGAGGTAAGGTTTCGGCATTACCGTCCTGAGATGTACCTGAGATGCTTTTAACCTGTGACAATGGGACACCAAGCTCTGCTATAAATTTAACCCCTAACAGCTGCCCTGATTTAATCAACTCATCAAGTAAATCCGATCTAACACGAACAATTTTAGAACTATAGATATAATTGAGAATTTCGGCAAAGATCTCTGCTCTTATAAAGCTCAGTTCAACAACTTGCCCGGCAACTGAGAAGAGCTGATGGAAATAAGTACTAGAAGCTGAAAGAATATTCCTGTGGGCCCGGAATTTTCGGTCTTCCACGATAACGGTAACATCACAGAAGAGTCCATGGCCACGTTGCTCATTCAAGGAGTTCAGCAGACTGCCAGAATATTGAATGTCTGTAGCAGAAATCAGTTTTCTACTCTCCATGCCTGTAAGAGAAAGGGAGGAGGAAGGGGTGGGAGAAGATTAGAAAAGAAAAACAAGAAGTACTTTTATCATTCAGAATGTAAGCTGCAGCATCACTAAACAGTGTATTCAAGTTTTAACTGAAGTTTGGCATAACTTTTTGGCTTGTATATAAATTGTTCATACAGGCTGGCTTTTGGACCATGCATCAAATCTCATGACTTCCCCCTGAGAAGAGACAAGCGAGTTTTTAATTGATCTACAGATCTGAACGGTAATCTCTTCCTCTGAATCTCGGATACATGCGTCACCACTAAGCAATTTTTTAAGATTAGAATTAATTTTCTTAGTTCCACTTTTAGGTTCTGTCCTCAAGAAGACTTAAGAGTTCATTTTTAACGGTCTTAAAACTTTAAGAAAAAGTCTTCATCGTGAACACACAGAAGTTATTTCACCTGTAAATGAATGATTTAAGTGTCAGAAAAGCTTGCTGTGTGCAATATCCATTCTATACTCTTCCTAAAACTTAACAGATCTTTAAGAACACATTCAAAAGCTAATCCCTACAGCCAATGACCGAGTAAGTGTTTATAAACGCTGACAGGTTATTACCTCTAGACTGCCCGTCAGTTTTCTGTTATTTAAATTGGGGTGCCTCACCTAGATAAACTATGAAACACCTTTTTTACCCTCTCCCCTTTCATCATCTCCTTGCCCCTTCCCCTCACCTCTCTACTCTTACAATCTCCAGAGGTGAAATGTTAGAGTGCCAAGCGAAGTCAACAGATGGTACTGTGAAAAAAATAAGACAAAGGAAAGGTCACCATTTCTTAATGCTTATTTGCATGAAAACACGAAACATTTCAATTTGTTGGTAAAGAATTATGCGCACTGGTATGAGAACTTTTTTTTATACCAGATGTGTTAGTGAAAATGAAAACATAAACTTATTGGAACAGAGCAGGCGGTTACTCTAGAAAAAGGGAGGGGGAGGTCAGTAAAGAGCAATGCTGCGTACCACTCCCAAAACATTCTTTTTTTGCCCGTCACAGAATACATTAGCAGTAACAAGGGTGCCGAGTAGTTTAAAATATATACACATATTAAATATATATTTAATTTTTATATATTTAACTTTTATAGATTATATATATATATATATATATATATATATATATATACAAACAATTGGCTGATAAGTACTTTAGGTAGAGAAACACTTTTATTGCTAATATTCTTTCCCTTTAAAGTTACCAAAATAGTAGCACTGTCGTCACAGTGCTTAAGTTATATACACGTGGAAGGCGGGGCGTCTCAAGCATCTTCGAAATTTTCAAAACTGCAGCTTAAAAACAAAAAGTAGGCAAAAAGTCTAGAAATGAGGATTTGAAATAAGGCGTTGCTCGTTTAACAGTACCAAGGAATTCCAGGTTACCATAAAGGCACTCATCAGAAAGGGTGACCTTTGGACAGCGAGCCAGCCACCAGGGCTTCCGAAATACGGGGATTTCGACAGAAGTCGCTTTTAAGTAGGTAGATAGGTTTTCCGAATACAATTTTTGTCGTTTGCAAACGGGTCCTGGGAAGGGGGCAATGCATCAAACGTACGTGTCCAGGTGACACTGGGAATTGGTTTCATTTTGTTTAGATCTGCTCCCGCTTTTCCCCGTCAGGGTGGGCCCAGGAACGGCACAAACCGCTCTGAACCCACCCCGAGATCGGCGACCTGCCTACGGAAAAGCCATTCCGCATCACCGTGAGACAAACCCTTGACTGAGGGCAGGTGAAGGTGTAAAAGAGAGAAACGCCATCCGCGAGCGAGTAAAGCCAACCGACACGCGGCTCCCTGCGGCAGCTGAACCCCATCTTCCTTACTCCACCCCCTCTTCCCCATTTGCACCCAGCCGGCTGCAACCGAGGGTTTTTTTTCACCCCAATTCACGCGAAAAGGCAGCTTCCTGCAAATCCTGATGGAGGTACGAACGGCAGCGCCAGGGCGGGGGTCCGCCGGCGAGCCGGGGAAAGTAGAAGGTGGCGAACGGGAGGGTGGGGTGTTGGGAGGGGATGAGGCCAAGCAGGCGGCATTGTTATGCCCTGGGAAGGGGACGGAAGGGGAGGATGGGCCGGGCAGAAAAGCTCTAAATCAAAGTAGGGGCTAGGAGGAGAAAAGGAGGCACAAAAAGGCAGGCGGAGGGCGAGGAAAAAGCCAAGTGGGTCCCCGTGGTGGGCTCCCCACGCGCCGGGCCTACCCCGGGCACCGGCAGCCCCTCGGCCCCTGACGGCGGAGGGGACCGCGCCGCGGCCCTCCGGGTTCGTCCCCTCCTTCGCTCCCGGGCCCACACAAAGAAAGGGCCGGAGGAGCGGAGCCTCCGACTCCGCCGCTTCCTGGTTCAAGTGAGGAGAATGCAAACGCAGGCGCGGCCCAGCGACGGAGGCAGCGGGCGCGCTCCCTCGCCCCTCCCGGCACCCGGCCGGGTCCTCACCTGCTTTCCGGCGCCGCCGCTTCTCCTCGTCTGGCCGCGCGGACGGGTGGGAGCCCTCCAACAACCAGAAGCCGGACTCCGCGGCGACTCGGCTCCTTCTTTAAACGTCGCTCCAGTCTTGGTCGACGTCGACGCGGCTGCCGCCACCGCTGCTACAGCTGCCCCACGCCACCGACAGAGGGCACAGCGCGGGGGCGCAGCGCCGAAGTCGAAGGCGCCCTCCTCCTCCGAGCGCAGTTCGGGTCTTTCCGGAAGGGCCCGAGCTCTAGGCGGCCCCGTTTCGGCGCCCGGCTCTGCCTTCGGCTCCTTCCGCAGGGGGCGGAGTGAGACTGGGAAGCTCTGGGAGCGTTCGGCCCTTTCCGGAGGGCGAAAGGGTGGGAAAAAGGGAAGGGAAAGATGGGGTAGTGCAGGCAGTCGCGGGCGGTTGGGGTCCTAAATTCGGCGCAAGCTCCTAGGGCGTGAAAACTTTTCGAGACCGTACGAGTTTCACTTTTTGCAAGTTTGAAACTGTTCGATTCGCCCGTTTCTTAGACGATAAACCACCTTGAAATAAAATCTGAATAAATATAATCATAAGTCGAATTGATCGACTCAGGATGACTCAAGTTCTAGGATGACAAGTTAACGACATTACAATAACTATTTTTAAGAAATAAGTCTAGGGTTTGGACACTAGACCGTCTTCTAAGTTGAAGACTAAATGATGCAGTACTATCTTAATTCCTTCGCTTCGACTACCGTTTACTGACCACCTGTTTGAGCTATACCAAATCTAATTTAGGTGTGGTGGAATACAAAAATGAGTAAGCCAAGGTCTCTCCCTGTCCAAAGAGCTCGGTAGATGGTTACACAAACGTCGACAAAAGTATTTGTACAAGGTATAGAACACAGAGAAGGAAATAGCAAACTAAATGTTCCCGTTTGAGCTGTACCATGAAAGAGGAATAAATTAACACTTGCATTGGTTTTTTTTTTTTTTAAAGATTTTACTCATTTATTTGAGAACGCGCGCGGGCGCGCGCGCGCGCTGATGGGGGGAGGGGCAGAGAGAGGGTAAAGCAGACCCCCCGCTGAGCAGGGACCACGCGGAGGGGCTGGATCCCAGGATCCGAGGATCTTGATCTGAGGATCTCGACCTGAGCCCCGGCCAAAGGCGCACGCTCAACCACTGAGCCACCCAGGCGCCCCTAAATTAATACTTGAATTGTTAATTTATAGTTTTTATTTACATAGCATTTCCTCCTCAGGGGGTTTTAGTGTCTGACACGCAGTCGGTGTTCAATAATCGTTTAATGAATGAATAAATGAATGAGTCGTGGTAATTTTTTAAAACCCTCTGGTAATACACTTCTGACTGAGTACCATGATGAACGAAACAACAGAATGGGTGTTTGGAGAGCAAAATCTCTCCCTTTACACTGGTTATTGATCGTATGCAACTAAGGAGCCAAATACTGCTTTTTTCTTCGACAATTAAGGCCATTCACTACCTTCATTTTCTTTTTTAAAAAATAGGTATAGGGTAATATTGCATCCATCCCCCCAAAACTTGAATTTGCATCTGTTTATCTTTCAGTCAGAATCCCTGTGCTTCCTTCCTACAAAAATCTTGCTGAAAATGTCCATCAGGATATTCCAGAATGAAAACAAATCAAACTATATCTAATTTTCTCCAGCATGAAATCAGACAAGAATGTCACCATCGATCCATCCCTAATCTATTCTACATTCTCCTCAATAAAGTAAAGCCACATAGAAAAATACCAAAGTGGTGTACTACAGTTGTATTTTCACATGGAAACAAGAAATCCACATGAAATTCCTTAGGCTCTTCAAGACTTTGTATTGTGAGAAAACAATGTGAGAATCACTGCATTATTGGGTTTTCTTAAATTAGGACTTAAAATTATGAGTTTCATTGTTTAATATAAAGACATTTCACAGGAAATAGGAGTACACTGTTATAAAGGAAACTAAAGCGGATGGTTAGTATTTTCCTGGAACTGAGCGCTTAAACAAAATGAGTTAGCAGATTTAACAAAACTAGTTAGCAGATTAATGACCATTAATGACCATTTTCTTGAGTCATCCTCGCCCAAAATTTAGGAGCAAAAAAAAAAAAAAAATGTTCTTAGGAACCAGGACAAAGTACTTCTTGAAAATTTAGGATCTATTTGCCTTTCAGTAGCTTAGTTGACTAAAACTAGAATGAGATGTATCTTTGAAATACAGATCACAGCGGCAGTAGCTGCACACTTGGTATCAAATATTTGTTGGTTACCTCTCAGTAAACTGCAAGACATGATAACATTTCTTTTGCACCAGCATTACCAGCACCAAAGTGGCCAAGAGAATTGCCTTGCCTTTTCCTCTTTCCTGAAAGGGCTTTAAAAATGTGGAGCCCCAACTAAGGTATGATGAAAATCTGTTGGCTCAAAGCACAGGAAACCTTCTCTTCCCTTCTGGCCATGTCCCTCAGCCCCCAGCCCAGCAAAAACTAAATTAAAATTTAAAATCTACCTATAACCAAAGGGGATTCAATGATCAGGAAAGGAATTTTCCTGCAGGAAAGCAGAGCAGACCCAGAAATTTGAGTGGCTTTAATGATTGCCTTTTGGACAAGATCATTGGAAAGTTTCGTTAATTTTCTATTTCTTGACCAGTCATTTCACCTTTCACTTTCTTTTTATCTGCAGACTTAAGCCTACTTCAAATAACCCAGTAGATTTTAAAGGTATCAATCGTTTCACATTCTAGAAAGGTTTTTGATTGGCTGATAATGGAATCAGTTAGGTTTTATAACCACACTGTCAGTGTTTGCTTGCCTTGTTTGAACTTGATTATGAATTTCTTTTTTTTCTTTTTTTCAATTTTTAAATTTTTTTAAAGATTTTATTTATTTATTTGACAGAGAGAGAGACAGCGAGAGAGGGAACACAAGTAGGGGGAGTGGGAGAAGGAGAAGTGGGCTCCCCGCTGAGCAGGGAGCCCGATGCGGGGCTCGATCCCAGGACCCTGGGACCACGACCTGAGCCCAAGGCAGACGCTTAACCGACTGAGCCACCCAGGCGCCCCTGATTATGAATTTCTTGAGGGCAGCAACTGTCCTCTCCTGTGTTAATATGCCGAGAATCTTTTGGGTGCTTAATATATATTCAATGGATGATGATAAAAGATTTAAAAAATGACGTTCATTCAGTCCCTGTATAATAGAGATAATAATACCTTCCCACAGAGTTGTTTTGAGTTTCAGTTTCCAAACTATGACACGCTGTTGACTGCTTCCATGTCCGTGCCAGGAACCCTGAGCTTGGAATAACCATTCCTTTCATATTCACAGTTTGTCTCTCCTATTGTTTGGCCAAGTGCCTGGTCTTCCAGAAAGATGCAATTCAAGCACTAACTTACTTGTGAAGCCTGACTTGATCCACTCAAAGGTGGATAAATATGACTACTTAATGTTGAATGAACGAGTGTCTGGTACCTAATAAGTGCTGAATATTCATTTGCTTGTTCATCTCTATCCCCTTTTCTACTTAATCCTGACAATTTGCTCTTTAAGTGACTTGATACTGCTGCTTCTCTTTTTCTTCTTAAAACCTTCCAAAGTCAATTAGATAGGGATAGATAACCCTCCTAATGGGAAAGAGGGAGTGGACAATTGCTAACAATAATAGAATCTACCAAACAACAACAACAACCAGGTAGCTTATTTCAAAGATGAAAAAAATTGAGGGAATATACTACCCATGAGTTCTTTGTGAAAAATTACTTGGCAATGTGAAATAAAATCAAATAAGAAATGAGTCAAAATAAAAAATTAAGAAAGGACATTTTGCAGTGAGCCAGTCTATTTAAATGGAGGACTAAGACCAAACAATGAATATGTGACAGAATGAAACTGTTATAAACCCTGACACAATAAAAACCCATTCGTTCATATGTTCATTAAATACATATCATTTAGGGGCGCCTGGGTGGCTCAGATGGTTAAGCGTCTGCCTTCGGCTAAGGTCATGATCCCAGGGTCCTGGGATCGAGCCCCACGTCTGGCTCCTGGCTCGGCGGGGAGCCTGCTTCTCCCTCTCCCACTCCCCCTGCTTGTGTTCCCTCTCTCGCTGTCTCTCGCTCTGTCAAAAAATAAATTAAATCTTTAAAAAAAAAAGACAAAGTCCCAGTCTTCATGAAACTTAGATTCTAATGGGAGATACATACAATAAACATATGTGCATATATTATCTAAATGTATAATATCAGATAGTAATGAATGCTGTGGAGAAAAATAAACAGTGTAAAGGGATAGAGAATGATCAGGTGCCACTGTAAATAGCGTGGTTGGGGAAGACCTCTCTGAAAAGATGATGTATGAGCAAAGAACAGAATAAAGTAAGGGAAAGAGCTATGCAAATATCTGGGGAAGAACATTCTAGGCAGTGGAACATGTCAATGCCCTTCAACCAAAGATCACCAGGAACATGCCCATAGCTGACAAGTTGGGTTTATTATTCTTTGCAGGGAGGGAGAAAGCACACCATAGGGAACTGTGGGGTGTTTCAGTAAGAGGACGTTAGAAAGAACCTATTGTAGTATTTGGGCGATTTAGGGGATGATTAAGGAAATGGGAGTTCCTTCTAGATCAGATGCTGTCAGAAAGCAGGGGCAATTGTATGATTGGGCATCTCAATAAATCTTATCTATAGGGAAGGCAGAGGAGAGCAGGAATAAAGCTGTAATTGATAAAGTAGCAGTCACCCATTTTGGCCAAGAGAGGGGGTGTCTGGTGTTTTCTGAGTGACACAGTGACTTTTTTTTTTAATCTATGATTAGACAAAATTATAAATTGGTCTTGTTTTGTCTCACTTCATCAGTCTCCTAGTGACTTTGTCTTAGGTTAATATTGTGTGAGTTTATGTCCAACATAAGAACATGGCCTGGATGCTCTGCTAGCTTCCAGATATCAGGGGCTGCCTCCCCTTCCCCCTTCTCAAACAGCAAGTGAAAAGCTATAAGGAATAAAATTTAGAGGTCGTGGAGGAGGTACAATAGTGGCCTTCTCATCTTCAACAAAAAATAGTCATTTAATACTGTATTATTATTGTATGGGACATACTTATACTAAAACATTGTTCGTTGTTTATCAGAAATTCAAATGTAAGTGGGTCTACTGTATTTTTTCTTTTTGCTAAATATGACAACACTAAAATAAACACGTTGTCAGCTGCGTAGAAATACTTTGAATACTTTGTGCTTTTTCGTCCCATTCCTCATTTAAATTTTTAATTCAGGATAGACTCAGAAAAAAATATGTGATTCGACTTGAGCCATTTCTACATATTATATATGTACATGTATACACATATATCTATGCATATATTATGCATACACACATCTATACGCATACATATGAGACACACTAAGCGCCCAATATTATATAATATGCTACACACAAAGACGCACAGAAAGCACCCGAAACACAAGCAGAATTGATTGTGTTGTTGATATGGCCATTCTGTGAAATGTACCCTGTGGTCTGTCATCCTTCCCTTCGGTTATTTTAAGTATAAGGCTGAGAAAGACACGATCTCCTACCCAAATGAGACCTGCCCAACCTTCTGCGGAACTGAAAGGATAGGCGCTCCGAGCCGATGACAGCGGCGGCTTATTTACACGGATACACCACGCCTTTCACATGGGCTGGACGCCACGTAGCCCCGCGGAAGGGTTTTGCCGACGTACCCGAAACGCTCTCCCGGTTTTTCTCAGCTCTGGGAGGTTGCGCAGGTGGCTTCTGGGAGCCACGGCAACTGAGGTTTTCCCAGGCTCCTGAGAGTGTCCCCTACTTTTGCGGCAGCAATGGCTCCAGTGTCCCGCTCTGCAGTCCGGAGACGGAGGCCTCGGGCTCCGGGGGGAAGCGTCGCAGTTCTTCGTGGAAGAGCGCGGAGCCAGGCAAAGCCGCCCGCTCCCCGCGGAGCCGCGGCTCTCGCTCGCACTCTTGCTGGCGGCGCGGGCACCGGAATGGCCTGCGCCGCCAGCGGAGCGGCCCGGACCGAGGATCCCCCCACCAGCCCTGCCGATCCTGTTCGCGGTCTCGCTCTCCAAAGCGGCCGTCTGCGCCGCGCCCCCCCCCCCCCACTTCGCTTCTGTCTCCAGTCCGCTCCCCGCGCCCCTCCGGGAGCTGCGGCCTGGCCTCCGGGACAAGGAGAGGGAGGAGGTGAGTGAGCCGGCCGCACCTTCGCTCTGAGGAGCCCGCCTGCCTTCATCGCCCATCCCGCTTCTTAGCGTTCGCAAGTCTCTCCCTTCTCCCTTCCTGGCGCCCATTTTCATCTTTTTCTTCAGTCTGCGCACGGCGGCCGCTTATTCGCCCCTTTCCTCCCTTAATGCTCGTTCATCCTTGGGCGCCCTCCTCCTGTGCCTCTGGTCCCTATCACCTCCGGCCTTGTAGCGGACGTGGCCAGGGGTCGCAGATTTATGTATAGCGTTTATTCGCGTTATGTTCTCATTCATGAGCATGTTTTTATTCTCCACTGGACTGAGTTCGTGGAAAGGAGGATTTTATTCATTACAGAATTCACAGCGTTTAGCCCTTAGTAAAGAGCTCAACCATGGCGTGTTGAATGAATGAGCAGATCGGTTTGAGATGATAACAGGATATGTAAATAGAAATTGTTTGTAGGGAGTTGGGAAGGGTTGAGATTATGGTTGGTTTTTTTTTTTTTAAGTACTCTCTGTGCCCAAGGTGGGGCTCCAGCTGACAACCCCAAGATCAAGAGCTGCATGCTCTACCGACTGAGCCTTCCAGTCGCCTGGGGACGGGTTTAAATTGGAAAGTTAGAAGAACCTTGCTCCCAAGACGTGATTGGATGAATGTAGAAAAAGTGATGTGCTCTACTGGAGATGGGGCTACCTAGAAAGGTCTTGTTAAAAGGGGTCCCAATCTTGACCTTGACCTTGAGAAATGAGGGGAGGGTGAGATCAGTTTGCCGCTAATGAAAGTGAGTATTGGAGTGGAAAAGTAGTTTAAGAAGGAAAAGAGTTATAATTATTGCTGTGTGAGTGTTCATATCTAATGTTTATTGAGTGTGTCAGGTACCATACTAAGGGCCTTGAATGTGTTAAAAAAATTAAAAATTAAAAAAAAATTACAGGCATTGAGAGGTAGGTTGAAATTACAACAGTTGGGCGATGTCTTGATGATTCTTTTTCTTCCAGCAGTGGGAGGTAATAAGGCATACTGAGGAGGATAGTCTCTGGATTCAGACTGCCTGAGTTTGAATACCTACTTTGTCACTTAATACCTGTGTGGTCTTGAGTGTGGAGAGTTTAGCCAAGCTACTCCATGGTGCTGCTACCTGGGCATCCATTTTGTTTGGCCAAGTGGCCTGCAGGGACCTTAAACTTAACACTAGCAACCCCCC
This sequence comes from Phoca vitulina, assembly GCF_004348235.1. Classification (NCBI taxonomy): domain Eukaryota; kingdom Metazoa; phylum Chordata; class Mammalia; order Carnivora; family Phocidae; genus Phoca; species Phoca vitulina. Next base: position 5,981,436 of record NW_022589765.1, read on the forward strand.
CCCCCATGCAAGCACATGCCCTCTAGATAGCAGCCCACAGAGTCACAAGCATATGTTAAGTTCCTTAAAGGATTTCCCCAATAGCCCTTGTGATCAACCGTCTCCCCTGCTTCCCAGTGCCTCTATGCTTTATAGGTCCCTTAGATAAGATCCCTCTGGGGCTTACCAAAATCCCACTCTTTTGGTTTAAACTGACCGATCTGAGGGCGCCTGGGTGGCTCAGTCGTTGGGCATCTGCCTTCGGCTCAGGTCATGATCCCAGAGTCCTGGGATTGAGCCCCATGTTGGGCTCCTGCTAAGTGGGGAGCCTGCTTGTGTTCCCTCTCTCACTGTGTCTCTCTCTGTCAAATAAATAAATAAATAAAAATCTTAAAAAAAAAAAAAGATTTAAATTGACCGATCTGGCCCTAACCTGGGAACTCCAAATCACCATGCCCACAGACCCTGATAAAGGCACGTGCCCCAGGTCCTGTCTCTATCTGCACTCTGCCTTGACCTCCTTGTGTGGCCTCTGGAGGCATTCCCTGTGCTTCCTCCAGGTCTTCTGAGTAATTAACTGCTCTATTTTAATTTCTCTTGTGGTCTATTGTTGAACTTTGGCTCACCATCCAGCACCCTGTGCTCTACTTAACAAATGTTATTTGAATTCAAAGTCAAAACATCAGGCAAATTACTTAACCTCTCTAGCTTCATTTATTCACCTGTAGAAAGGGGATAAAAATAGTGCTGATATTTTTAGGGTTGTTGTAATGAGTTAATGCCTGGAACAGAATATACATTCCTGTTAGGTACTAGGGTTTCATGCTTGGGAGCAGAAAGAGTAAAAACTAAAAACAGTCCTGAGTACACTGGAGACCTACCTCTTCGAGGTATGTGTTTCAGAAAGGTGCCCTCAGTCTGTGCCAATCAAACCAAATAGCTTCTTTTTTTTTTTTAATAAAGTTGCACCTACGAAGCTGTGATTTTTCTTTTTTTTTTTTTAAGATGTTATTTGAGAGAGAGAGAGAGCACGCGTGCGCATGAAGGGGGGGGCATGCAGAAGGAGAGGGAGAGGCAGACTCTGCTGAGCAGGGAGCCCGACACAGGGCTCGATCCCAGGACCCCAAGATCATGACCTGAGCTCAAGTCAGACACTTAACGACTGAGCCACCCAGGCGCCCCAAACCAAATAGCTTCTTACTTTAGAACTCTAACTAAAAGATGCAAGAACGGCTTGGATGAGATTTGTATTTGTGCATGTGGAAGATAAATAATTTATCTTGCTAGTACAGATGAAACCAGGCAGCAACGGGGACTATTTTAATGGTCTCCTATTCACTTTGTTGGTGAGGGAGGGATTTCCCTCATAGGGTTATGGGGAGGCCAAACACAGGACACCTACACTGGACAGATGAGATCCATACACTGGCAGAGTACTGAGGCCCACTACTCAGGGATAATCTGGAACTGGGCCTTTCCCCTATGATGAAGAGGGTTGTTTGGCTCGGGGATCTTACCTACAGAGGCAGAATGGGGAGAGGAATTTGCCGTTAGGCCATTGGAGACCTTACTGGTTTTCCCAGATGTCAAAGCAGTACATAATAAGGGGCCTTTTTTTTTTTTTTTAAGATTTTGTTTATTTATTTGACAGAGGGGGACACAGCGAGAGAGGGAACACAAGCAGGGGGAGTGGGAGAGGGAGAAGCAGGCTTCCTGGCTGAGCAGGGAGCCCGATGCGGGGCTCGATCCCAGGACCCTGGGATCATGACCTGGGCTGAAGGCACACGCTTAACGACTGAGCCCCCCAGGCGCCCCAATAATGGGCCTTAATTTTAGGCCTTAAACCACAAGAGCTGGGTGCCTTTACAGCCTGGCAGGCATCATTGGCCCCTATATTCCTCATATATTCCAAGACCTGTTATTTCTGTTTATTTTTAGATTGCTCCTCAAACTGGGAGACCCTCTGAGTCTTGGGGCACTGGTCCAGAGCTAGTACGCCCCAGGGAGAAGTCACCAGTCTACAGGTCAGGAAGAGAGGTCTACCAGAAATCAGTTCTGATGGCACCTTGATCTTGGTCTACTTACCACCAGAATGGTGAGAAAATAAATTTCTGTTGTTCAAGCCACCCAGAATGTGATATTTTGTTATGATATTCTTTTACTTTACAAAATAGAAAAAAAATTATTTAAAAAAATAAAAACATGGAACATATCTAAGAATTAAAACATGTTGCCAGTGGATTTTAGGATGCTAAGTGTTCTCTTTAAATTATAATTCATGGGGTGCTAATTTCTTCATAGAAGGGTTCAGTGTTAATGATACATTTCTAGCATTTGGAATTTCTTTTCTCAGCTAACCCAATAGTAGATTGCTTGTCAGATTTTAACATTACAAAGGGATTTTAAAAATGAATATATCAGGGGCGCCTGGGTGGCTCAGTCGTTAAGCATCTGCCTTCGGCTCAGGTCATGATCTCAGGGTCCTGGGATCGAGCCCCGCATCCAGGCTCCCTGCTCCACGGGAGGCCTGCTTCTCCCTCTCCTGCTCCCCCTGCTTGTGTTCCCTCTCTCACTGTGTCTCTCTCTGTCAAATAAATAAACAAAATCTTTAAAAAATAAAATAAAATGAATATACCAGTATGGTTTGGTTTAGTTAATTTTCCTAAAGTCAGTAGTCTCTGAAGCCTTAATGCTGCTTCTTTTTCCTTATTTCTTTCCTCTTTGGTACTATTCATAAGCATTTTCATCCTCTCCTCTATTTCTTTTTTGCCCCCTCAGTGATGTTTACGCCTAACATGGGGCTTGAACTCACAAGAGGGTTGTGAGATCGAGGGTTGTGTGCTCTACCGACTGAGCCAGCCGGGCACCCCGCCTCTCATCTGTTTCTGTGTCTACTGTAGGTTGAGTTGAGACAATGTGCTTTGACGGGTAAAATCTGTAATTTGTGACAGGGTGATAAAGCATTATCAGAAACTTGTTCTTAAGGGGTGCCTGACCAGCTCAGCTGGTAGAGCTTGCAACTCTTGATCTCAGGATTGTGAGTTCAAGCCCCGTGTTGGGCACAGAGCATACTTAAAAATGAAATCTTTTAAAAATAAACAAACTGAAAAACTTGTTCTTAAAAGATCATAGAATTCGAGTTGGAAGGAACCCTAAAAATAATGTTCTAGGCAATACCTAAATTATTCTAGATGTGATCTCCAGAGGAAAACATTATATGATATGGAAATTCCCTTTTTAACTACTGTAGAATTTTAATAATACTCGTTTTCAGAATTCTCTACAACAGAATGAAATCTCTTTTTCCTGTAGTGTGTTAGCTTCTTGCTCTGGGGACAGAACGGTTGCTGCTCCACCGGATGTCCTTTATACACACAGAATACGATCATGAGGTCTTCCTTCGGTCTTCCTAGCTCTAGTTTTTTCCATCTTTCCTTATAGTTTCCTACATTTACCCTGTGGTTTCATTCTGAAAGGATAAATCACTTTTTTTTTTCTTGAGCAGTTTCGGTCCACAGCAGAATTGAGCACAAAGTACAGAGAAATCCCATATACTCCCTGCCCCAAACAGGGACAGCCTCCTTAACTATCAACAGCCTTCACCAGAGTGGTACTTTCGTTACAGTCAGTGAAACGTACACCAACACATCATAATCACCCAAAGTCCATAGTTTACATTAGGATTCACTCTTGGTATTGTACATTCTGTAGGTTTGGAACAGATGTATAATGACATGTACTCACCATTATACTATCATACACAAGAGTTTCACTGCCTTAAAAAATCCTCTGCTCTGCTTATTCATCTCTCCCTCCCCTCCAACCACCGATCTTTTTACTGTCTTCATAGTTTTACCTTTAGTAGAATGCCATATAGTTAGAACCATGTAGTATGTAGCCTTTTCAGATTGGCTTCTTTTACTTAGCAATATGCATTTAAGATTCCTCCAAGTATTTTTTTATTCAAGTATAATTAACATATGGTATTAGTTTCAGGTGTACCATATAATGATTCGGCAGTTTTACTCATCACTCATCTCAGTGAGTGTACTCTTAATCCCCTTTATCTATTTCATCCACTCCCCTACCCACCTTCTCTCTGGCAACTACCAGTTTGTTCTCTGTATTTTTTTTAAGATTTTATTTTTAAGTAATCTCTACACCCAACATGGGGCCCAAACTTACAGCCCCGAGATCAAGAGTTGCATGTTCTACTGACTGAGCCAGCCAGGAGCCCCTGTTCTTTGTATTTAAGAGTCTGGTTTTTTGTCTGTCTCTTTTTCTCTTTGTTCACTTTGTTTAATTTCTTTTATTTTTTTTTAAAGATTTTATTTATTTATTTGACAGAGAGAGACAGAGTGAGAGAGGGAACACAAGCAGGGGGAGGGGAGAGGGAGAAGCAGGCTTCCCGCAGAGCAGGGAGCCCGATGCGGGGCTCGATCCCAGGACACTGGGATCATGACCTGAGCCGAAGGCAGACGCTTAACGACTGAGCCACCCAGGCGCCCCATACTTTGTTTAATTTCTTAAATTCCACATATGAGTAAAATCATATGGTATTTGTCTTTCTTTGACTTATTTCACTTAGCATTATACCCTCTGGGTCTATCCATGTTGCAAATGGCAAGATTTAATTCTCTTTTATGGTTGGGTAATATTCCATTGTGTGTGTGTGTGTGTGTGTGTGTGTGTGTGTGTAAACACCACGTCTTCACATCTTCTTTATCCATTCGTCTATCAGTGGACACTTGGGTTGCTTGGCTGTTGGAAATAACGCTGCAATAAACATAGGGGTGCACATATGTTTTCTGGCTAATGTTTTTGTTTTCTCTGGGTAAAAGTGGTGGGATTACTGGATCATATGGTAATTCTATTTTTAATTTTTTTTTTAAAGTAGGCTCCACGCCCAGAGTGGAGCCCAATGCAGGGCTTGAACTCATGACCCTGAGACGAAGAGTCAGACATTTAACCGACTGAGCCACCCAGGCACCCCTGAGATTTTATTCTTAACTAATCTCTACACCCAATGTGGGGCTCGAACTTAAAACCATTAGATGAAGAGTCGCATGCTCTACTCTACTGGCTGAGCCAACCAGGTACCCCAAGTTGTGTGAGTTCTTTATATATTTTGGATATTAACCCCTTATCAGATACATCATTTGCCAGTGTCAAAGAGGTTACTGCCTGTGTTATCTTCTAGGATTTTTATGGTGTCAGGTCTCACATTTAAGTCCTTAATATATTTTGAGTTTATTTTTGTGTATGGTGTAAGAAAGTGGTCCAGTTTCATTGTTTTGCATGTAGTTGAGCAGTTTTCCCAACACCATTTGTTGAAGTGACTGTTGTTTCACCATTGTATATTCTTGCCTACTTTGTCATAGATTAATTGACCATAAAAGTGTGGGTTTATGTCTGGACTCTCTACTCTGTTCTATTGATCCATTTGTCTGTTTCTGTGCCAGTACCATACTGTTCTGATTACTATAGCTTTGTAGTATATCTTGAAATCTGGGATTGTGATACCTCCAGCTTTGTTCTTTTAAGATTGCCTTGGCTGTTTGGGATTTTTTTGTGGTTCCCTACAAATTTTAGGATTATCTGTTCTAGTTCTGTGAAAAATGCTGTTGGTATTTTGATAGGGATTGCATTAAATCTGTAGATTGCTTTGGGTTCTGTGCTCATTTTAACAATATTTGTTCTTCCAATCCATGAGCATGGACTGCCTTTCCATTTGTTTGTGTCATATTCAATTTCTTCATCAATGTTTTATAGTTTTCAGAGTTCAGGTCTTTCACCTCCTTGGTTAAGTTTATTATTCCTAGGTATTTTATTATTTTTAGTGCAGTTGTAAGTGGAATTGTTTTCATAATTTCTCTTTCTGCCACTTCATTATTACTGTGTAAATACACTGGATTCCTGTATATTGATTTTGTATCCTGTGACCTTATTGAATTCATTTATCAGTTCTAGCAGTTTTTGGGTGGAGTCTTCAGGGTTTTCTATATAGAGTGTCATGTCATCTGCAAATAGTGACAGTTTTACTTCTTCCTTACCAGTTTGGAAGCCTTTTATTTCTTGTTCTTGTCTGATTGCTGTCACTAGGACTTCCAGTAGTATGTTGAATGAAAGTGGTGAGAGTGGACATCTTTGTCTCGTTCCTGATCTGAGAGGAAAAGTTCTCAGTTTTTCCCCATTGAGGATGATGTTAGCTGTGGGTTTTTCATATATGGCCTTTATTATGTTCAGGTATGTTCCCTCTAAACCTACTTTGTTGAGGGTTTTTATCATGAATGGATGTTGTACTTTGTCCAATGCTTTTTCTGCATCTATCAAAATGATCATATGGTTTTATTCCTTTCTCTGGTTAATGTGATGCATCACATTGGTTGATTTGCAGTTTTTAAAAACATTTATTTATTTATTCTAAAGAGAGAGTGTGTGTGTGTGCACGAGCAGGGGGAGAGGCAGAGGAAGAGGGAGACAATCAGACTCCCTGCTGAGTGGGGAGCCTAACTTAGGGGTTGATCCCAGGACCCTGAGATCATGACCTGAGCCAAAATCAAGAGTCAGATGCTTAACCGACTGAGCCACCCAGGCACCTCTGATTTGCAAATTTTGAACCACCTTTGCATCCCTGAAATAAATCCCACTTGATCGTGGTAAATGACTTTTAAAAAAAGATTTTATTTATTTATTTGTTTATTTATTTATTTACTGGAGAGAGAGATAGGAGAGAGACAGACTGACAGCCTGCACAGGGGAGAGGGAGAGAGAGAATCTCTCAAGCAGACTCTGCACTGAGCACGGAGCCCAATGTGGGACTTGATCCCACAACTTCGAGATCATGACCTAAGCTGAAATTAGGAGTTGGATACCTAACTGACTGAGCCACCCAGGCACCCTGGTAAATGAGTTTTTTAATGTATTGTTGGATTCGGTTTGCTACTATTTTGTTGAGGATTTTTATATCTCTGTTCATCAAAAATATTGGCATGTATTTCTCTTTTGTAGTGTCTCTATCTGATTTTGGTATCAGGGTAATACTGGCCTCACAGAATGAATTCGGAAGCTTTCCTTCCTTTTCTATTTTTTGGAATTGACTTCTCTTTAAATGTTTGGTAGAATTTATCTCTGAAGCCATCTGGTCTTGGGCTTTTGTTTATTGGGAGTTTTTGATTACTGATTCAATTTCAATACTATTTCAGATTTTCTATTCCTGATTTAGTTTTGGAAGGTTATATGTTTCTAGGAATGTGTCCATTTCTTCTAGGTTGTCCAATTTGTTGGCATATAATTTTTCATAATATTCTAATAATCCTTTGCATTTCTGTGATATTGGTTGTTATTTCTCCTCCTTCATTTCTAATTTTGAGTCTTTTCTCTCTCTCTCTTTTTGAGGAACGTGACTAAAGGTTTATCAATTTTGTTGACTTTTCTAAAGAACCAGTTTCTGGTTTCATTGATCTGTTCCATTGGTTTTTTTAGTTTCTGTATCATTTATTTCTGCTCTAATCTTTATTATTTCCTTCCTTCTGCTGGCTTTAGGCTTCATTTATTGTTCTTTTTCTAACTCCTTTAGGTGTAAGGTTAGGTTGTTTATTTGAGATTTTTCTTACTTCTTGAGGTAGGCCTGTATTGCTATAATAATCTTCCTTCTTAGAACAGCCTTTACTGCATCCCAAAGGTTTTGGGCCATTGTTTTTTCATTTTCATTTGTGTCCATGTATTTTTTATTTCCTCTTCGATTTCTTCCTTGACCCACTCATTGTTTAGTAGCATGTTATTTAGCCTCCATGTGTTTGTGTTCTTCCCGGATTTTTTCTTGATTTTTAATTTTATACTGTTGTGGTTAGAAAAGGTGCATGATATGATTTCAGTCTTTTTGAATTTATTAAGACTTGTGTTGTGGCCTAACATGTGATCTATTCTGGAGAATGTTCTGTGTGCACTTGAAAAGAATATATATTCTACTGTTATTGCATAGAGTGTTCTGAATACATCTGTTGGGTCCACCTGGTCCATCTGTCCTTTAAAGCCACTGTTTCGTTGTTGATTTTCTGTCTGGATGATCTAGCCATTGATGTAAGTGGGGTGTTAAAGTCCCCTACTATTACTCTATTACTGTCAATTTTTTTCTTTATGTCTGTTAATAGTTGCTTTAGGTAATGTAGTATTTAGTATTAGGTGCTTCCATGTTGAGTGCATAAATATTCACAGTTATTATATCCTTTTGTTGAATTATTACCTTTATTATTATGTAGTGTCCTTCTTTGTGTCTTAGTCTTTTTTTTTTTTTTTTTTTTTTTAGTAATCTATATGCTCAATGTGGGGCTTGAACTCATCACCCCAGGATCAAGAGTCACACACCCTACTGACTGAGCCAGCCAGGCACCCCTGTTAGTTGTTGTTTTAAAGTCTATTTTGGGGGTGCCTGGGTGGCTCAGTCGTTAAGCATCTATCTTCGGCTCAGGTCATGATCCCAGAGTCCTGGGATCGAGCCCCGCGTCGGGCTCTCTGCTCTGCGGGAAGCCTGCTTCTCCTTCTCCCACCCCCCCGCTTGTGTTCCCTCTCTTGCTGTCTCTCTCTCTGTCAAATAAATAAATAAAATCTTAAAAAAAAATAAAGTCTATTTTGTCTGGGGCCCCTGGCTGGCTCAGTCAGTAGGGTGTGCGACTCTTGATCTTGGGGTGATGAGTTCAAGCCCCACGTTGGGCATATAGATTACTAAAAAATTTTTTAAAATTTTCTTAGGGGTGCCTGGGTGGCTCAGTCATTAAGCATCTGCCTTCAGCTCAGGTCCTGATGCCAGGGTCCTGGGATCAAGCCTGCTTCTCCCTCTCCCGCTCCTCATGCTTATGCTTTCTTTCTCTCTCTGTCAAATAAATAAAATCTTTAAAAAAAATTTTTTTAAATTTTTTAAAAATATTTTATTTATTTATTTGAGAGAGAGAATAAGAGAGAGAGAGCATGAGAGGGGGAGGGTCAGAGGGAGAAGCAGACTCCCTGCTGAGCAGGGAGCCCGATGCAGGACTCGATCCCGGGACTCCAGGATCATGACCTGAGCCGGAGGCAGTCGCCTAACCAACTGAGCCACCCAGACGCCCCTAAAAAATTTTTTTTAAATAAGGTCTATTTTGTCTGATATAGTATTGTTACCCCAGCTTTCTTTTCCACTTCCATTTCCACAATAAAGGTTTTTCCATCCCTTCACTTTCAATGTGCATGCCATTAGGTCTGAAGTGAGTATCTTGTAGGCAGCATTGAAAATATAAATCTTACAGGGCACCTGGGTGGCTCAGTTGGTTAAGTGTCCAACTCTTTTTTTTTTTTTTTTTTTTAAAGATTTTATTTATTTATCTGAGAGAGAGAATGGGAGACAGAGAGCATGAGAGGGGAAGGGTCAGAGGGAGAAGCAGACCCCCCGCTGAGCAGGGAGCCCGATGTGGGACTCGATCCCGGGACTCCAGAATCATGACCTGAGCCGAAGGCAGTTGCTTAACCAACTGAGCCACCCAGGCGCCCAAGTGTCCAACTCTTGATTTCGACTCAGGTCGTGATCTCGGGGTTGTGAGATTGAGCCCTGCATTGGGCTCCGCATTAGGCAGGGAGTCTGCTTGGGATTCTCTCTCTCCCTCTGCCCCTTCCCCCCTTCTCTCTCTCTCTTTCTCTCTCTCTCTCTCTTAAATAATAAAAAATAAGTCTTAAAAGAAAATATAAATCTTACATGTTGCTTTCAGTTTGAACGGCACTTTGTAAACTCTAAAGCTGTATGCAAACATAAGTGATTATTATATTATCATGAAGGTGGTAGACCCTTGAACAAAGTTATTCCAGTGTTTGCTTTTAATTGTTCTTGGACAATTTATGTCATTACTGAAATTTTTTGGTTCCATATTTTTATACTCCATGATTCACATTTTATCACTTTTCTGATTCTTACAACCATCTTCTTTAAATTCAGCTCTGATGAACACACACCAGTAGAGGATGATGAGCCAAAGAAAAGCACCACTTCAGCTTCTACTTCAGAAGGTATTTTTTTTAAATACTACAGAGCTGCTGTATTGAGAAGTTGAAAAAAATGTTTATAAATAGTCGAACGATAGACTTTGCTTGTACTAAGTTGCCTGTCATCTGTTCTTTTTCAGTATTTCAAATACAATAAAATTGATGATCGTAATACTTGTTAGAAGTTAATTTGATATTTGTACTTTATGTAGAAGAGAAGAAGAAGAAGAAGAGGAAGTCTAGTCGTTCGAAAGAAAGGTCCAAGAAAAAGAGAAAGAAAAAATCCTCTAAAAGAAAACACAAGAAGTATTCTGATGACAGCGACAGTGACTCTGACTGTGACTCAGACTCCAGCGGTAAGAAGGCCGGCATCACTCTGCAAGCCTGGCTTCAGAACTCATTTTACTTCGTAAAACTGATTTCAGGGGCAGGTTAAACCACAAGAACGGTAGCCAAGAGTCGTGGAGCACTCGCTGACTTTGTGCCAGGCACCGCGCTGAGTGCTCGGTGTTCGTCAGTGCTGTTTAATCCCCACGTCGTAACTCCAGACTACATCGTAGAGCTGGGGGATTGGGGCGCAGAGCAGCTTGCGATACCGCACTCAGGCTCACACAGCTGAGATTCAGACCCGAGCGGTGTGACCCCAGATGGGTGGTGTCTAGCCGTACAAGGCACGTGGCAGCGAACCGAGGTGGGGTCCGGCCGGGAGACGTGTGGCAGCAAAGCGAGCCGTACAGGGCTGCATCAGCCCTGGGGAGCAGCTCTCTTGCGTCATTCTCCCACTCAGTGGGCACCTCTGCGCCATTTTCGAAAAGGCACACCACAAAGGACCCCCCCTCTTCAGGCTGGCAGCTGATTAGGGAAGACACCCCCCGTGGGGTGGTGCCTCACAGAAAGCCACCTTTTTGTGCCTTCTCCTGGCTGATGATTGACAGAGGGTGCCACCTCTGGGGACACATTACATAAAGGTGTCTTTTCCTCTGATGTCACCTGGGTTTCCTGGCTCCTGTTGTTACTTTTCTTCCTCACTGCGGAAGAGTGAACTACCTTTTTTTTTAGAGAGAGAGTGTGCAGGTGTGCAAGTGGGGGGAGGGACAGACGGAGAGAATCTCAAGTTGACTCCTCACTGAGCATGGAGCCTGAAACAGGGCTGATCCCACAACCCATGAGATCATGACCTGAGTTGAAATGAAGAGTCAGACGCTTAACTGACTGAGCCACCCAGGTGCCCCTGAGTGAACTTTCTTAGAGCACCAATGTGAGCACATCTGTCCCCTACTTAAAAATCCTTCAGAAGCTCTCTGTAGCCTTCAGGGTAAAGTTCAGACCCTGAGTGATCCCTCTCTAATCACACATGCCCCGTCACTCTTGCACCATCCTCTGTAACCAAAGAACTACTGTCTGGCTCCTCAGTCTTCCATGTTCTTTCTCTTGCTTCTGTTACTTGATACGGAGAGTCCATCTGCCTACAAGGCCAATCTCTCCCTGCATGCGGCTTGGCTTACTCACTTCAACAACGGGCATGCAGTACTTTTGTAATAAAACTGATTTTATTTTTTAAAAGATTTTATTTATTTATTTGACCAAGAGAGCACAAGCAGGGGGAGCGGCAGGCAGAGGAAGAACCAGGTTCCCCGCTGAGCAGGGAGCCCAACACGGGGCTCGATCCCAGGACCCCAGGATCATGAGCTGAGCCAAAGGCAGATGCTTAACTGACCGACTGAGCCACCCAGGCATCCCCATAAAACTGATTTTTAAAAGAACTAGCTTAAGAGTCACCATTCCTTAACCACCCTCCCCAAGCTAGCCAGATTAGGAGACTTCTGTGTAGGCCCAGAGCACCCCATGCTTCCCTGTATCACTCCGGATTCTGTTTATCTCTTTACCTCTGTCTCCTCTATTAGACTGAGCTCCTGGAAAGCATGCCCCCCACCCCACACACATAGGGTTTTCTTTTCTTTTCATCATGAAAATATTCAGGGAAGCAAACGGAATAGTATAATTAGTACCATATACTTACCACTCAGGTTAAACATTTGTTAGCATTTTGACATAGTTGTTTCAAATACGAGTTTTTTGCTGAGGTATCAAAGTTAAATTATAAATATCCTACTTTGATGCTAGATATCTCTGTATGCAGCTCTTTAAAAAAAAAATATTTTCCTACTCAACCATAATACCATGATCTCACCATGGGTGTTCTGGGCCGCAGGGGCGCCAGAATAACCCATCTCCGTTTGGGCTCCAGAACAAAAATGGCATTATGGGGTCCATCTAAGGTTATGATGGCAACGTGACGCATGGCAATGGGGGACATATTTCTGAGAATTAAAACTTTCTGATGTCTCTAACACTTGGCCCTCCTATTCTTAAACCAATTAGAAAAGAGGGATTTATTTAGTATATTGAAAAGTTAATGTCTTAATAGGAAAACACAGCATACCAATCTATATACTATTGAGATTTTAAACCACAATGGAAGTAGCTTTTTCATTATTGCTAAAATATCTTGGGAATGTTAATACTGCACTCCTTCCATTCAGCTCACCCTTAGTGAGCATGAACTATGTGCCAAGCTCTGGTCTAGGCTTATTGCTTTGCTTTTATTCTCCCACTTTTAATGTTCTTTTTTTTTTTTTAAGATTTATTTATTTATTTGAGAGAAAGAGAGGGAGTGCATGTGCCAGGGGGAGGGAGGGGCAGAGGGAGAGAGAGTCTCGAGCTGACTCCGTGCTGAGCATGGAGCATGACACAGGGCTTGATCTCACAACCCTGAGATCACAACTTGAGCCAAAACCAAGACTTGGGCGTTTAACCATATGAGCCACCCAGGCGTCCCTCACTTTTATTGTTGCTTAATTATTTTCCAGGTCTTGAATGCAAGACTAGCTAGTGAATTTGCACTGTATCCTTGCTGTTATGCTTTGCCTGGTAACAGCATAAAGAAATGTTATTGTCCCGACAGTAGACCATTAGAGATAGTGTCACCCTGGTGGTGGGGGGAGCTGAGCATGGTAAAAAGCAGGTGCTTTTTAAAGTCATTCTGAGGGAAACAGCCCCCTCTTTGAAAAGCCCATCTTCAGTCTAAAGTAGCTTATCAATAAGCGTATATTGGATTTTTAGACAGAAGGTTTCCTTCAAGGGTGACTAAAGGGTCATACATCCTCCGAAGCCTCTTGAGAGTTAAAAAGGTAGTCTGGTAAGGAGGCTAAGGAGGCTTGTGGCTTGTGGCCACAGATTTTTCCCCTTCATTCCCCCCTTTTGATGCCTTTTCTTACTTGAATGGGCATCGATTATTATTAGGGTTCTTGCCAGTCTAGAGGTCTGTATTGGGTTACCAGTAGTTGTAATTTAATTGATTCTGAGAGCTGATGAATCAGGTGATGAGATTAATAATACGTGGACCGAACAGGAATGCCAATAGGATCATGAGGAGAGGACCGGCTAGGGGAAGGAGCCATGTAGCCCAGCTCCAGATATTAAACCAGTTGCCCCAAGAATTTGCTAATTCTTCTCTCCTGTGTGCAACCCGATCTTGTAGTTGTTGGATCATGTCTCTGACCAACCCTGATTGGTTCATATAAAAACAACATTCCTCATTTAGGAAGAGACAAAGTCCCCCCTTTTCAGCAGTGAGCAGGTCCAAGCCCCTCCGATTCTGTAGTACCACTGCTGTGAGGGAGTCTATCTGATCTTATATAGTCATTATAGACTTGGCCACCTGTTGCGTATCTTCTGCGAGATTTTCTGACAGTTTCTGGTAGTAATTGGAGGATTAGGCAATTCCTCCTATTCCAGTGCCCATAGCCGTTGTTATGCCGAATCCAACCAACAGTTGGATGAATTGGACAGCCCTTTTGGGCCCCGTATATGCCAACAAGGGAATGGGAAGGGATTGATTATTGGGGATTATATCTACCTGAGGAGTAAGAAGCACCAATGCACATGTCCCCACCCAGTTAGCTGGCAAGCATCGATAAATATACTTTCCGCACATGAAAAGGGTGCCAGGTTCTGGAGTGCCCCATGGTGTGGCAGACATGCACCCATCAAGCGAAAGGCAGCTGTAGGTTTAGAGACATTGGGTGGCAGATAGGCTTCCTACTGAATGTGTTTCCCCAGTATTATGGACACAGTCAGGGGCCGGGTAGGACAACAATATATCGGCCGGTTTTGGGTCTATTTCTGCGGGTTTGGGAGGGTCACCTGTGGGCTTGATCAGGTTGAGGAAACTCAGTGGCTCGCTCTACGCTGAGCTGGGCCCGGTTCGCAGGCAGAGCCAGCAATCTGCAGCCAACCGAGGGTGGGTTGTGTTGAGTAAATGGTGGACCCCTTCTAATATACCATTTACTTGAGGGTCTAGAGTGAGAGGTCCCCAGTGGGGAGGAAGCCTCAGCAGGGGTTGATAAAGGTCAGGTTTCCAGCAGGTTAGGCCCTTTTCCTCAGAACATCTCGGATCCCTGTATCCCCAGTGTAGTCTGGGCCTAATTTTTCCTGTCACGAGTGTCTCTCCCCTATTGTGACAAAGAGTAACTTACCTTGAGTCATAACATTGTCCCGGCATGCTAGGGTACGCTGAGGTACAAGGACAGGGAGACCATGGGGTTGGTGTTGTCTGTTCTCGAGTGGGAGCTCGGGCAGGGGCCTTCCGGACAGGAGTGGGGAAGGTCTGTGGAGGGGCTGGGGGGGTCCCTTGGGGGCAGGGCCGCATAGCAGTTGGGACATCAGTCTGTCGGGCGACCGGGCACGTAGAACAGACCCTCGTGTTGGCAGAGGGTTGGGTGGCGTTTAGCACACACATCGAGGTTATTTGCCCAAGAGGGCTTGTGGTAATGCTGGCATGTACATGGCGGGTAGTTGGTGCTCCCTAGTATCCCTGTGGCCTGGAGAGTGAGGGAGAGGAAACCTGTGAGCAAGTGAGTGTAGTAATACATCGTAAGGTGACCCAATAAACAACAACAATGGCAAGCCTCTGGGGGAAAGTCCAGTCAGAAGAGGCAACAGTACAGAGTCCGACTCCTGGGATGAGGGCTATCACGCCGATGAGGGCTAGGGACCACAATGAGCAGGTGTCCATCAGTCGGTGGGGTCTCGTCGAAGGTGAAGCCGGAGCAGGTCTGTGGGGTTTGGCTGGACTCTCCATTGGCACGGCTCCTCGTCCGAATGATGAGCTTTCTTCTCTCTGGAGTGGTGGACCCACGGGGTGACACCTGAGACCTTGAGGGCAGTAGGGGCGGTTAGAACAACAGTGTGGGGCCCTGTCCACTGCGGTTTGAGGGGGCTTTTCTTCCAATCTTTGACCCAAACTGAGTCCCCTGTCTGGAAGGAGTGTACCTGAGACCCTAAGGAGATAGGGCTCTGCTCAATGGTGTACTTTTGTAATTCATTTAGGGTGGCCCCCAGGGCCTGAAGCTGCTCCTTTATTTTATTCTCTCCAGCCTGACGCAAGTTTCCTGGAAGGCTTCCCAAGCAAGGGGGAGGCCGTCCATATATTAATTCGAATGGGGAGAAACCTGATGTCCCAGGCGTGCAGCGAGCACGCAGGAGAGCTGGGGGTAGCAGATCCGGCCACGGGAGGTTAGTCTCCCGACAAAACTTTGCTAAGGTTCCCTTGAGGGTGCGATTCATTCGCTCTACTTTCCCTGAACTTTGGGGCCGGTAAGCAGTGTGGAGTCTCCAGGTGATGTTGAGAGATTTGGTCAAGACCTGTACAATGTCCGCCACAAATGCGGGTCCGTTGTCACTATGGATTGTTAATGGCAGGCCGAACCGGGGCACGATCTCCCGCAAGAGGACTTTAGCCACTTCCCGGCTTTGCTCCGTCCTGGTCGGGAAGGCTTCGACCCACCCAGAGTATGTGCACACTGTTACTAGGAGAGATCTGAACCCCCCCGCTCGGCTGCACATCTGTGAAGTCTACCTCTAGATCTTCGAAGGGGGCTGCTCCCATCCTCTGGACACCTGGGGGGGGGGGGCCGTGGTGCAGACCGAGCATTATTTTTAGCACATGTTGTGCACCGTTCACTCGCTCGGCACAGTGCTGGCAGCTGACTGACGCAGTAGTGCTTCCTGAGAAGGGCTCTAATGCAGTTTCCCCCAGATGAGTGAGTCGGTGGTGCTCCTTGACTAGATGCCCTCCAGTTGCTGTTGGAATGAAGACGCGCCCATCCGGCATCATCCACCGTCCCTTTTCAGGCAAGCTGGCTCCCTCAGCCATGGCCCATTCCTTTTCCTTTTTTAGTGTAACTGAGTGGAGGGACTTCTTCCGAGGGTGTCAGGGCCATGATGAGGGAAGGGGCTCTGTCCATGTCCTCACTGGCTGCGGTCTTGGCTGCCTCATCTGCCAGATGATTTCCCTGCGCTATGGGGTCATCTCCTTTCCGGTGTCCCTTACATTGCAGGATTGCTACTTCCTTTGGAAGCCAGACGGCTTTGAGGAGTCTCAGTCTCTCCTCCTTGTTCTTGATAGCTTTTCCTGCAGCGGTTAGGAGGCCCCTTTCCTTGTAGATGGCCCCATGTATGCGCACAGTAGCAAAGACGTACCGAGAGTCCGTATAGATGTTGACTCGCTTGCCTTCACTGAGGGTGAGGGCTCGGACTAAGGCATATAGTTCAGCCTGTTGAGCTGACCATCCAGCTGGTAATGCCTTAGCTTCTAGGACTTCAGTGGTTGTGGTTACTGCATAACCCGCTTTCCGGGCACCCTCTTGTAGGTAACTGCTGCCATCGCTGAACAGCGTGAGCTCTGGACTCTTTATGGCTTGAGCCCGCAGATCTGGACGGCTCGCGTAGACGTCATCAGTCACCTCGGAGCTGTCATGGTCTGGTTCCCCCTCTTCCATGGGGAGAAAGGTTGCTGGGTTTAATGTCTTTACTGTTTCGAGGGTGACCTGCGGGTTTTCACAGAGGAGCCCTTGGTATTGTGCTAGCCAAGAGTTAGAAAGGAAGCAGTGTCCCTGTGCATTAATGAGGGACACAACTGCATGAGGGACCTTGACGTTAAGTTCTTGCCCCAGGGTAAGTTTGTCTGCCTCCTTGATGAGTAGGACTGTGGCTGCCAGCACCCTGAGGCACGGCGGCCATGCCGCTGCTATGGGGTCCAGCTTCTTCGACAGGTAAACAACTGGCCGTTGCCAGGGTCCAACAGTCTGGTTGAGTACCCTGAGTGCTATTTTTTCCTTTTCATGCACAAAGAGATTGAAGGGTTTTTCTACATCTGGTAGGCCCGGGGCTGGAGCCTGCCCCAGGGCGGGCTTTATCTCTGTGAAGGCAGCTTCTGCTTCCTCAGTCCAGGCAGGAGGTTCTCAATCGGGTCCCCCTAAGAGATCGTAGAGGGGTCTTGCTATTGCCGAGAACCCAGGGATCCAGATGCGGCAGAATCCTGCAGCCCCCAGGAATTCTCATAGGCCCCTTTTTGTCTGGGTCTGTGGCAGGGAGATGATGACTTTCTTTCTCTCCGGCCCTAGTTCTCTCTTCCCTTGGGTGAGGAGGAAACCAAGGTATCGGACCTGTTGTTGGCAGAGTGTGCCTTCTTCCATGAGGCTCGGTATCCCGAGTCTGACAGGAGTTGTAGGGGGGCCTTGGTGTCTTTTGTGCAGTCGTCTTGTGTGTCACTGGCGAGGAGGAGGTCATCCACATACCGGAGGAGGGTGCATCGTGTGGCCTCTCTTGGGAAGCTGGCGAGGTCCGCGGCCAGTGCTTCCCCAAAGAGGGTTGGTGAGTTTTTAAACCCCTGCGGGAGGCGCGTCCAAGTCAGTTGCATCTGGCGCCCTGTATCAGGTTCAGACCATTCAGAGGCAAACAGTGGCTGGCTCTGGGGAGCTAAGCGGAGGCAGAAGAAGGCATCCTTCAAATCTAGGCAAGTGAACCATCTGGCCCACCCTGGGATTTGGCTGAGGAGGGTGTATGGATTCGGGACCACTGGGTGCGGAGAGATGGTCACCTTGTTGATGGCCCGCAGGTCTTGAACTGGTCGGTATTCCCCTCCTGGCTTCTTGACTGGCAGGAGTGGGGTATTCCAGGCCGACTGGCACTCGACTAGAATACCTGCTTCTTTGAGTTTGGCCAGATGTTCTTGGATGCCAATCTTAGTTTCTTGTGGGAGGGGGTATTGCCTTTGCCTCTGAGGTTGGGCTCCTGGGATCAGTTCAACAATGATAGGGGCCTGTTTCTGGGCTAGTCCAGGCGGGTTGTCTTCAGCCCATACTGAAGGGAAGGCAAGTCTGAACTCCGGCGGGCTGCTCGGTTGGGCCTGGGCACAGAATAGCCTCCATTCTTCTTCCCTTGGCGTGGTAATTGCTAGTACCAGAGACCCCGTCTTGCCTTGGGTTCAATCAGAGGCTAGTGTGTCCCGTGGGCTCAAAGGTTATCTGAGCCCGAAGCTTGGAGAGTATGTCTCGGCCCAGGAGGGGGATGGGGCAGTCGGGCAGATAAAGGAATTCATGTCAGACCTTGTGGCCCCCGAGTTCGCACTGGCGAGCCTGGCAAAAGGGCTGTTGTATCACCTGCGTCCCGGTGGCCCCAAGGATGGTCGCAGTCCTTTTGCTGAAAGGGGCCACTGGGGAGGTGACAACAGAGTGCTCGGCCCCAGTATCAACCATAAAAGTCACTGGTTGGCCCCCTGCTTTCATTCTGACCGTGGGCTCATGGGGGCCAAGGAGGAAAGAGCCTGGTCCCCCTCAGTCTGAGTCTATTCCCGTATGGCCTATGAGGTCCTCCTCTCGGGGTTCTTCCTTGTAGTGGCTGGGCTTCTGAGCCTTTTCCCAGTTGGCACATTCGTTTTTCCAATGCCCTTTCTCCTTAACAGTAGGCACATTGATCCCTTGTCAAGGGGGTTCTGGGTATCCCCCCTTTCGGTGGTCGGGATCTCCCCTCCTTTGTGTCATCCTTTTCTTTCAGGGCAGCGGCGAGGAGGCTGACTTTCTTTTTCATCTTTTTGTTGGCTTCCCTTTCAGCTGTGACCTCCCTGTTCATGTAGACCTTATTGGCAATCTCTTATTAGCTGGGTGATGTTCATCCTGGCAAAACCCTCTAGTTTCTGAAGTTTTCTAGTGATGTCTGGGGCGGCCTGAGCCACGAAGGAGGTGTTTACCATCTGTTGGCTTTCCTGTGCTTTGGGATCAAATGGAATATATATCCTGTAGGCTTCACATAATCTTTCATAGTAGTCCCCGGGGGACTCCCTGGTTGTTGAGTGCCCGAGGATACCTTAGTCATGTTCATGGGTTTCTTAGCTCCTGCCCGGACTCCCTGGAGGAGGGCCTCCTGGTATCGGTGAATGTGGGCCTGTCCCTCATCCGTGGTGAAGTCCCATGCTGGGCACTCCTCGGGTGTGGCTGTGTTAGCCCAGGCAGCAGGGTCGATGACTCCCGCTGGTGCGTGCTCTTCCTGGTACTGCCGTGTACCTTTCATCATTCTCCTCCTTTCCTCTCTGTTAAACAGGGTGCGGAGTAACTGTTGGCCGTCTTCCCAGGTTGGCCGATGAGTCTGGAAGAGGGATTCCATGAGGTCTACCATAGCCTGTGGTTTCTCAGAGTAGGAAGGAGTGTTGTGTTTCCAGCTGAGGAGGTCAGTGGTGAAGAAAGGTTGATAATACATCATGGAACAGCTGGGTTGGACTGTCCTGTCTTCATCGCGCCTGTCAGGTTCGCAAGTCTCTTGTAACCAGCATTTGGAGGGCACTTGCACCCGGCCTGGGGCGTAGCCTGGCTGCTGGTCTGGGAGAGAGTGGATCTTCTGGGCCTGGGGGTGGCGGGGAGACTGATGGCAGTGGAGTGTCTGGAACTGGGGGTGCAGAACTTTGGGGTTCGTACGGTGGAGGCAGGATCGGTTCATCTTCGGGATCTCCAGCTAGAATCTGCGGAGGCTGGGGCTTCTGTCAGTCTTCTTTGGGCCGCTTAGATGAGGCGACTAAGATCCTGGCCTGTTCCTGCCTAATGCAAGTGAATCGCACCCAAGGAGGAAGGGTCTGGGCATTCCTAGCCAGGAGTCAATGTACAGGAACTGGTCGGGTGTCCTGGTTCTCCTGTTACGACTCGCCACACTCGACGGATCGTTGGGACATCCAGTGTCTCTTCTGAAGGCCACCTGACATCAAAGGTGGGCCATTCCAATTCACATAGGGTTCTCAGTGTGCTGGGATTCATCCTGACTCCATAGTCTCCCAAGAACCCCATCTGGAAATTTTTGATCATGGTCTCAAGGACCGTGGGTTTACTCTCTCCTGATCCCATGGTGATATTCCCGTGTGCGATGGCACAGAGACAGACAAAGGGGGGGTGCCTCCTGAGGTGAGGAGACCAATCAGATGCCCGTCTGGCTGTGTCCCGAAGGAGCTTAGGTGAGGCTTAGCCGTAGCGGTCTCAGCGTTGTGACTTACGATCGGAAACTGTGCTGCCCTAGACTGTATGCCATTCACCACGGAATCGCAGATGGGCCCACTCAGACTCTGTAGGTTTCTGGGGACCTTAAAGGTGCCTGGCCGTGGAGCCACAGAATCAGTTCACCTGGTGGTAGTCAGGTCGGACTGCACACTCACTCACACATTCACTCCAGAGGTTATTACATTCCCTCCCTGGGAATCCCTACCTGTGAGACCTCTAAGAGGTCTCCGGGAGGTGATCAGGCTCCCCTTCCATCCCAACAGGTGGGTCTGTCTGGGTCTGGGGCCCCAGGCCTTACCATGATCTGATGTCGGGACCGGGTCCTCACCTGCCGAGTCTCCTTGAGTCCGGCAGGAACAGCAGAGCGGGGCCGGTCCGAAGCGACCGGGGCGGGAGACTGCCAAATATTAGGCCAGGGCACGTCTTCTCCATTACGATCCCTCGTTCCGTCACCGCCCCGCCGTTGCCCCCAAACCGGTGGCAACAGTGGGCCAGCGCGGTTGGGTTTCCCGGTGTGGGAACCAAATGTTACGGAACCTGGACTGGATCGCCCGACGGAAGAACCAAGCGGCACCCGGAGATCTTGGAGGATAGGAGGTTTATTTAACGCCGGCGGGCTTAGAGGACAGTGGTCTCCAAAGGTCTGAGCCGCGAGCACAAACAAAGGGGGCAATTTATACACTTCTACTTCTGCATACTGGGCACTTTTGGCGTGTGCGCGAAGCGGGGCAGGGAGAAGAACCCCGAAGAGCCCCGGGGCAGGGACTGGGACTGGGACTCCCTTGCTGGCTTGGTCAGTCATCTTTGGACACAGATTTTCCCCCCTCAATTCAGTGGTAAAAAAGAGTGAAATCTTGCCATTTGCAGCTGTTGCAGGGTTGCAGGGTTCTTGTCTTACAGAGTTGAAGAATGAATCTCGTGGACACAAAAGGGTGAAGTGAAGTGAAAGTTTATTAAGTGAAGGTGAGAACAGAAAGGAAAGAAAAAAAAAAAAAACTAGAGTGAGAGGGGTCCCGACAGGGTTGCCACTGAGGGCTTTTATGGTCGATCTTGTATAGGAAACTGACCAGGGGACTGAAATCTGTAAGTCACCACTGGCAGCACCATGGTGACTTCTCCATTGAAGTTTGGTAACTTTCAGTGGTCGATTTGTAACTATCATGAAAATATCCCATCTATAACATTTAAGACAAACAAGGTGGTCTCCTTATGTTCCCTTATCTCTGTTTTTTTATTTAAATTCAACTTAACATATAGTATATTAATAGTTTCAGAGGTAGAATGAGTGATTCATCACATATAACACCCAGTGTTCATTACGTCAAGTGCCCTCCTTAATGCCCATCACCCAGTTACCCCATTTCCCCCCCATCTCCCCTCCGGCAACCCTCAGTTTGTTCTCTATAGTTAAGAGTCTCTTGTGGTTTGTCTCCCTCTCTGTTTTCGTCTTATTTTATTTTTCCTTCCCTTCCCCTATGTTCATCTGTTTTGTTTCTTAAATTACACATACAAATGAAATCATATAGTATTTGTCTTTCTCTGATTGACTTACTTCACTTAGCATAATACCCTCTAGTTCCATCCATGTCATTGCAAATGGCAAGATTTCATTCTTCTTGATGGTTGAGTCATAGTCCATTGTGTGTGTGTATATATATATATACACATACACACACACACACACACACACACACATATCTCCCACATCTTCTTTCTCCATTCATCTGTCAGTGGACATCTGAGCTATTGTGGACATTGCTGCTATAAACATTGGGATGCAGGTGCCCCTTTGGATCCCTACATTTGTATCTTTGGGGTAAATACCCAGTAGTGCAATTGCTGGATCGTAAGGTAGTTCTATTTTTAACTTTGTGAGGAGGCTTCATACTGTTTTCCAGAGTGGCTGCACCAGTTTGCGTTCCCACCAACAGTGTAGGAGGGTTCCCCTTTCTCCACATCCTCGCCAACATCTGTTGTTTCGTGAGTTGTTATTTTTAGCCATTCTGACCAGTGTGAGGTGGTATCTCATTGTGGTTTTGATTTGTATTTCCCTGATGCTGAGTGATGTCGACCATTTTTTCATGTATCTGTTGGCCATTTGTATGTCTTTTTTGGAGAAATGTCTTCATTTTTTGACTGGATTTGTTGGTTTTTGGGTGTTGAGTTTGATAAGTTCTTTATAGATTTTGGATACTAGCCCTTTATCTGATAAGACATTTGTAAATATCTTCTCCCATTCTGTAGGTTGTCTTTTAGTTTTGTCAACTGTTTCTTTGCTCTGCAGAATTTTTTTATCTTGATGAAGTCCCAGTAGTTCATTTTTGCTTTTGTTTCCCTTGCCTTTGAAGACGCATCTAGCAAGAAGTTGCTATGGCCGAGGTCACAGAGGTTGCTGCCTGTGTTCTCCTCTAGGATTTTGATGGATTCCTGTCTCACATTTAGGTCTTTCATCCATTTTGAGTCTATTTTTGTGTGTGGTGTAAGAAAATGGTCCACTTTCATTCTTCTGCATGTGGCTGTCCAATTTTCCCAACACCATTTGTTGAAGAGACTGTCTTTTTTCTATTGGACATTCTTTCCTGCTTTGTCGAAGATTAGTTGACCATAGATTTGAGGGTCCATTTCTGGGCTCTCTATTCTTTTATTTATTTATTTTTTTAAGATTTTTTTTTTATTTATTCATTTGAGACACAGATACAGAGAGAGCATGAGCAGGGGGAGAGGCAGAGGGAGTGGGAGAGGGAGAAGCAGGCCTCCCGCGGAGCAGGGAGCCCGACGCGGGACTCGATCCCAGGACCCCGGGATCATGACCTGAGCCGAAGGCAGCCGCTTAACCGACTGAGCCACCCAGGCGCCCCTGGGCTCTATTCTGTTCCACTGATCTATGTGTCTGTTTTTGTGCCAGTACCATACTGTCTTGATGATGACAGCTTTGTAATAGAGCTTGAAGTTGGAATTGTGATGCCTCCAGCTTTGGTTTTCTTTTTCAACATTCCTCTGGCTATTCGGAGTCTTTTCTGGTTCCATACAAATTTTAGGATTATTTGTTCCAGCTCTGTGGAAAATATCGATGGTATTTTGATAGGGATTGCATTGAATGTGTAGATTGCTCTGGATAGCATAGACATTTTAACAATATTTGTTCTTCCAATCCATGAGCATGGAATGTTTTTCCATTTCTTTGTGTCTTCTTCAATTTCTTTCATAAGTGTTCTGTATTTTTCAGAATACAGATCCTTTACCTCTTTGGTTAGGTTTATTCCTAGGTATCTTGTGATTTTGGTGCAGTTGTAGATGGGATCGATTCCTTGATTTCTCTTTCTGCTGCTTCATGATTGGTATATAGAAATGTAGCAGATTTCTGTGCATTGATTTTATATCCTGCCACTTTACTGAATTCCTGTATGAGTTCTAGCAGTTTTGGGGTGGAGTCTTTTGGGTTTTCCACATAAAGTATCATATCATCTGCAAAGAGTGAGAGTTTGACTTCTTCTTTGCCGATTTGGATGCCTTTTATTTCTTTTTGTTGTCTGATTGCTGAGGCTAGGACTTCCAGTATTATGTTGAATAGCAGTGGTGAGAGTGGACATCCCTGCTGTGTTCCTGACCTGAGGGGAAAAGCTCTCGGTTTTTCCCCATTGAGGATGTTATTCACTGTGGGTTTTTCGTGTATGGCTTTTATTATATTGAGGTATGTACCCTTTATCCCTACACTGCAGAAAGTTTTTGTCAAGAAAGGATGCTGTATTTTGTCAGATGCTTTTTCTGCTTCTATTGAGTGGATCATATGGTTCTCGTCCTTTATTTTATTAATGTGGTACATCACATTGATTGGTTTACGGATGTTGAACCACCCTTGCAGCCCAGGAATAAATTGCACTTGGTCATTGTGAATAATCCTTTTAATGTACTCTTGGATCCTATTAGCTAGTATCTTGGTGAGAATTTTTGCATCCATGTTCATCAGGGATATTCATCTGTAATTCTTTTTGGTGGGGTCTTTGTCTCGTTTTGGGATCAAGGTAATGCTGGCCTCATAGAATGAGTTTGGAAGTTTTCCTTCCATTTCTATTTTTTAAAAATATTTTATTTATTTGAGAGCGAGAGAGAGAGCATAAGCAGGGCGAGTGGCAGGCAGAGGGAGAGGGAGAAGCAGACTCCCCACTGAGCAGAGAGCCCAATGTGGGGCTCGATCCTAGGATCCTGAGATCATGACCTGAGCTGAAGGCAGATGCTTAACTGACTGAGCCACCCAGCTGCCTCCCATTTCTGTTTTTTGAAACAGTTTCAGAAGAATAGGTATTAATTCTTCTTCTTTTTTAGGATTTTATTTATTTGAGAGAGCGAGTGCTTGAGCAGGGGGGAGGAATAGAGGGAGAGGGAGAAGCAGACTCCCTGCTGAGCAGGGAGCCCAATGTGGGGCTCAGTCCCAGGCCCCTGGGATCATGACCTGAGCCAAAGGCAGACATTTGACCGACTGAGCCACCTAGACACCCCAGTATTAATTCTTCTTTAAATGTTTGGCAGAATTCCACTGGGAGGGGGCGCCTGAGTGGCTCAGTCATTAAGCGTCTGCCTTCGGCTCAGGTCATGATCCCAGAGTTCTGGGATCGAGCCCCACATCGGGCTCCCTGCTTAGTGGGAAGCCTGCTTCTACCTCTCCCACTCCCCCTGCTTGTATTCCTGCTCTCGCTCTCTCTTTCTCTGTCAAATAAATAAATAAAATCTTTAAAAAAAAAAAAAAGAAGAATTCTACTGGGAGGCCATCTGGCCCTAGACTCTTGTTTGTTAGGAGATTTTTGATTACTGATTCAATTTCTTTGCTGGTTATGGGTGTGTTCAGGTTTTTTATTCCTGTTTCAGTTTGGTAGTTTATATGTTTCTAGGAATGCATCCATTTCTTCCAGATTGCCTAATTTGTTGGCATAAAATTGCTCATAATAGTGTCTTCTATTTGTTGGTTTTTCTTAGGTGTTGACTGTGATCTCTCCTCTTTCATTCATGATTTTATTTGGGTCCTTTATCTTTTTTTAAAAAAAGATTTTATTTATTTATTTGACAGAGGGAGACAGCGAGAGAGGGAACACAAGCAGGGGGAGTGGGAGAGGGAGAAGCAGGCTTCCCGCGGCACAGGGAGCCCGATGCGGGGCTCCATCCCAGCACCCTGGGATCATGACCTGAGCCAAAGGCAGACGCTTAACGACTGAGCCACCCAGGAGCCCTCTCTTTTCTTTTTGATAAGTCTGGCTAGGAGTTTATCAATCTTGTTAATTCTTTCAAAGAACCAGCTTCTAGTTTCGTTGATCTGTTCTGTTGGTTTTTTTATTTCTATATCATTGATTTCTGCTCTAATCTTTATTATTTCTCTTCTCCTGCTGGATTTAGGTTTTATTTGCTGTTCTTTTTCCAGCTCCTTTTAGGTGTAGGGTTAGCTTGTGTATTCGAGCCTTTTCTTGCTTCTTGAGAAAGGCCTGTATTGCTATATACGTCCCTCTTAGGTCCGCCTTTGCTGCATCCCAAAGGTTCTGAACTGTTGTGTTTTCATCTTCATTTGTATGCATTTTTTATGTATGTATTTTTTAAATTCTTCTTTAATTTGGTGGTTGACCCATTCATTCTTTAGTAGAATGCTCTTTAACCTCCATGTATTTGTGTTCCTTCCAAATTTCCTCTTGTGATTGAGTTCAAGTTTTAAAGCATTGTGGTCTGAAAATATGCATGGTATAATCTCAATCTTTTTATACCGGTTGAGACCTGATTTGTGACCCAGTATATGATCTATTCTGGAGAATGTTCCATGTGCACTCGAAAAGAATGAGTATTCTGTTGTTTTAGGTTGGAATGTTCTGTATCTATCTGTGAAGTCCATCTGGTCCAGTGTGTCATTCAAAGCCCTTGTTTCCTTGTTGATCTTCTGCTTAGATGATCTGTCCATTGCTGTGAGTGGAGTGTTAAAGTCCCCCACTATTATTGTATTATTATCAGTGTGTTTCTTTAATTTTGTTATTAATTAGTTTATATATTTGATTGCTCCCAAGTTAGGGGCATAAATATTTACAATTGTTAGATCTTGTTGGATAGACCCTTTTTTTTTTTTAAGATTTTATTTATTTGACAAAGAGAGAGACACAGTGAGAGAGGGAACACAAGCAGGGGGAGTGGGAGAGGGAGAAGCAGGCTTCCCGCCGAGTAGGGAGCCTGATGTGGGGCTCGATCCCAGGACCCTGAGACCATGACCTGAGCTGAAGGCAGACGCTTAACGACTGAGCCACCCAGGCGCCCCTGGATAGACCCTTTTATTATGATATAGTGTCCTCCTGCATCTGTTATTACAGTCTTTGGTTTAAAATCTAGTTTGTCTGATATAAGGATTGCTACCCCAGCTTTCTTTTGATGTCCATTAGCATGGTAAATGGTTCTTCACCCCCTCACTTTTAATCTGGAGGTGTCCTTGGGTTTAAAATCAGTCTCTTGTAGACCGCTTATTGATGGGTCTTATTTTTTAAGACTTTACTTACTTGACAGAGAGTGGGATGAGGGGGAAGGGCCAGAAGGAGAGGTAGAAGCAGACTCCCCACTGAGCAGGGGGACCCCCCCCCATGTGGGGCTCAATCCCAGGACCCAGAGATCATGGAGCCAAAGGCAGGTGTTTAAACAACTGAGCCACCCAGGTGCCCCTGGGTCTTGTTTTGTATCCAGTCTGATACCCTTTATCTTTTGGTTGGAGCATTTAGCCCATTTACATTCAGAGTAATTATTGAAAGATATGAATTTAGAGCCATTGTATTACTGTAAAGTTGCTGTTTCTGTAGATTGTCTCTGTTCCTTTCTGGTCTTTGTTACTTTTGGGCTCTCTCTTCAAAGGATCCCCTTTAATATTTCTTACAGGGCTGGTTTAGTGTTCATGAATTCCTTTAGTTATTGTTTGTCCTGGAAACTCTCCTATTTTGAATGACAGCCTCGCTGGATAAAGTATCCTTGGCTGCATACTTTTCCCATTTAGCACCTTGAATATATCAAGCCAGTTCTTTCTGGCCTGCCAGGTCTCTGTGGACAGGTCTGCTGCCAGCCTCATGTTTCTGCCCTTGTAGGTTACAGACCTCTTGTCCCGAGCTGCTTTCAGGATTTTCTCTTTATCTCTGAAATTTGCAAGCTTCAGTATTATATGTTGGGGTGTTGACGTATTTTTATTGATTTTGAAGGGGTTTCTCTGTGCCTCCTGGATTTGAATGCCTGTTTCATTCTCCAGATTAGGGAAGTTCTCAACTATAATTTGTTCAAATAAACCTTATGCCTCCCCCTCTTCATTCTCTGGGTCCCCTATATCCAGATATTATTTTGCTTTATGCTGTCGCTGGTTTCTTGAAGTCTCCCTTCATGATCCAGTAGTTGTTTTTCTTTTTCTCAGGTACTTTATTTTCCATCATTTTGTCTTCTGTATCACTGACTCTTCTGCCCCATTTATCCTTGCTGTTAGAGCCTCCCTTTTTGACTACATCTCAGTAATAGCATTTTTAATTTCAGCCTGATTAGATTTTAGTTCTTTTATTTCTACCATAAGGGATTTTCTAGTGTCTTCTGTGCTGTTTTCAAGCCCAGCTAGTACCTTTATAATCGTTGTTTTCAATTCTAGTTCCAACATCTTACTTATATCCATATTGATTAAATCCCTGGCAGTGAGTATTTCCTCTTGCTCTTGCTTTTAGGGTGAGTTTCTCTGTCTTGTCATTATGTCCAGAAAAGAATAGGAGAAAGAGAAAAGACAAAAATAAGAACAACACCAGAAAAAAACAAACAAAACAAACCAGAAGAAAACACAAACAAAACAAAATAAGAAAAAAATCAAACAAGAAGTAAAACAGAACAGAATAATAAACTAGATCCTGGGTGTATTTTGGTCTATTTGTTAAAAGAAACTAGATCCCAAAATAGGAAAAAAAGAAAAACTTATAAATGTACAAAAATAAAATACAATGAAATAAATATATAATAAAAGTATATATAAAGTACATTTTAAAAATAAATACTAAATAAAAATAAAAACTAAAAATAATAAAGAACTAAAAAAATAATAGCTGAAAAGGAAAAATATAAAACTGAAAGACTAAAGAATAATAAGAAAAAAACCATAAATGCTATACACTGTTTTCCCTGAGAGCTGAAGTTTTCCAGTCTCTGATGGGTAAACTTGGTATTAGCCGGAAGTTCCTGCCGGTCTTCTGGGGGAGGGGCCTGTTGCGCTGATTCTCAGGTGTCCTTGCCTGAGTGGACCTGCGCCCCCCCTGCTAGGGGCGGGTCTCAGTGTAAGCGGCTCCGAATTGCACTATGTGCAGCTGTTTGCCTGCAGGCTTTCAGCGCCCGTGGTGGGGGGGGGGGGGATATGGCGGCGTCCCGCTTTCCAGCCCTGGAGCTGAGGGTCCGCACCCCCCATTCCTCAGTGCACCCTCACAGAATCACTCTTGTCTCCCCGGTTTCCGACTGCACTCCGTTCACCCAGCCTGTGACCGAGCATTTTTATCTCAGGCACGTGACCTAGTTTAAAGTCTCCAAACTACAGATTCATGCAGCGCAGACCTGCACCATTTCTCCCGGGGGGGGGGGGTCTCTCCACGCTTCTGCCTTTTGCTGGGCCCCTGCCCAGAGAGCGGTCACGTGACTGGGCAGCAGTTCTCGGTTTATGGTGACACTGAGCAGAAAGCCGCCGCCTAGACCCGCTGTTTGCAGCCAGCTTCCCCGCTCTGATGCCTGGGAACTCTGCTGCACTCACGCACCCCCGTTCTTCTTGTGACCCCGGGAATCCTGAGACCATGCTGTTCCACCTGGGATTCCACCCCACTTCACCACCTGAGCACCTTTAAGCCAGGGACGTCCCCCACCATAGCAGACTTCTAAATGCTCTGATTTTGTGCTCCACTGCTTATGATATTTTGCACTGGTCTCCTTAAGAAAGCTCCCTCCCCTCTGCCTATCCTCTCATATACTGCCCCAGATTCAGGGCTCAGCACCTCCTACCTTCCAAAAAGTGGTTGCTTGTCTATTTGTAGAATTGCAGCATTTCTTTTCTCAGATCCCCAGTTGATTTTTGCAGGTGTTCAGAATGATTTGATAACTAGCTGAATTCCAGGGACCAGGTGAACTTAGGATCCCCTACTCCTCTGCCATCTTAACTCACCCCCAACAATAACCCTTATCCCTGGTTTTGTACGCCTCAGCATTTCTCCACATCTGGGATTTCTGTGAGCCTAGTCATGTAGCCCCCTACCTGTCTCTCCCTACCCAGCCTTGCCTGTCATGGATGGACCTCCAGGGCATTGTGCTAAATTAAGTAAGTCAGACAGAGAAAGACAAATATGGTATGATCTTACATATGGAATCTAAAAAAACCAAGGGGTGCCTGGGTGGCTCAGCCGGTTATGGCCGACTCTTGATTTCGGCTCAGGTTCCTGGGATCGAGCCCTGCATCGGGCTCTGCAATCAATGGGGAGTCCGCTTGAGGCTTCTCTCTCCCTCTCCTTCTGCCCCTCCCCCTGTTCATGCTTGTGCTTTGTCTCTCAAATAAATCTTTTTTTAAAGATTTTATTTATTTATTTGACAGAGACACAGCGAGAGAGGGAACACAAGCAGGGGGAGTGGGAGAGGGAGAAGGAGGCCTCCCGCGGAGCAGGGAGCCCGATGTGGGGCTCGATCCCAGGACCCTGGGACCATGACCTGAGCCGAAGGCAGACGCTTAACGACTGAGCCACCCAGGCGCCCCTCTCTCAAATAAATCTTCAAAAAAAAAAACAAAAACAAGAAATCAAGTTTATAGATAAAGAATGGATTGGCATTTGCTAGAGGTGGGGGGAGGTGGGAGATATGTGTGAAGAGGGTCAAAAGGTACAAACTTTGGTTATAAAATAAGTCATGGGGATATAATGTACAGCATGATGACTAGTTAATACTGTATTGCATATTTGAAAGTTGCTAAGAGAGATCTTAAAGCTCTCAGCACAAGAAAAAAAATTTGTAACTGATGTCACATGTTAACTAGACTTACAATCATTTTGCAGTGTTATACAGATCATTATGTTGTACGCCTGAAACTGTTATCTGTTGTTATGCCTCAATAAAATTAATTTTAAAAACAAAACAACCATGTCAATTGACCTCACTTTCCACTCAGCATTTGGCATCCTAATTAACAGAATTTACATCCTGTTTAATCCTTCTGGAACTTTTCAAACTATAAATTGTGACACTGTGGGCCTCCTCTTCCTGCCTGACTCCTCGATTTTGCTCTCAGATTCAGAATCTAGGATCCTTCCTCTGCATGAGTATATAACCTTAAAGAAGGCCGCTGTAATAGAGCTCATCCGTGGGAGATTCGAATGTACCGGTGGTCAAATCTCCATCAGCAGCCAGAGCCCACAGTGGGCTGTCATCTGGGCCAATAGTAGGTCCCTGTTCCCAATACTGCTTCATAAAACGGGTCTATTATATTTGCAAGAGAGAGAGGGAAAAGCATATATTGAGTCTCTTGGAGTTCATGCTGTAGAGTTTGAAGGATGAGAACATTTTCTTTCCTTTTTGTTTCTTGTGGCTCTTTCTCCTTTCAGAACCCCAGTAAGGGACCACTGTGTAACTCCAGTGAAAGCAAGTCACCAGACTTGTTCTTTTCCTCCGAGTTTGCTTTGCCTGTTTGAGAAAACAGAGAGGCCTGGGCCCCCCACGTCCTGGCCACACCTGACTGGTGAGCCCAGCTGTGGCCTTCGGTGGCCAGCCGTCGGTGGGCTGCTTTGTCGAGCTGCTTTTCAGCCCCACTGCCTCACCGCTAGATGGGCAGCCTGTCTCCCACAGTGCGTTCACACACGCTCTGCAGCAAAGCTAGTAAATAAGGTCGTCCTGATTCTCCCCTGCCGGTGCTCTGGTACAACTTCTTTATCTTCTCAGGTAAGCACCGTTTGATCCCATGGCCTACAAATAAGTCAACACTGCTTGAGAAAATGAGAAAGTACTTCACATTAACACAGGTACAAGTCTACCGTGAATTGACAGCCGCCCACCAAAGTCCACAACACCCACCTGTTCGTAATTGTACTGCCAAAAGGGAAGAAATCCTCAGCGGTAGAAAATCCTCAAGAGAATATTCACTTAACACCTTTGGTAGTTTGCTAACATTGAACTTGTGTGGTATCTGCAATCTCCATATCAGAACTCGCATTTTCACTCTTTTTAGGTCAGTGGAAGTTTATCCATTGTTTGTTTTGGTTTTGGTTTTTTTTGCTTTGTTTTTTAGACAGATTTAGGGGTTCCACTCCCTACACTGCTTTACCAAATGCTTAAAAACAAGAGGAGGAGGACCTGGACTTGCAGCTCTCTTCCTCCATCAGTTTCAACATGACTGAGCAGACATGAGGCTCTCCCATCCTGTGTTCTGTGGACAAGTGACTCCCTTGCACCAGCACCAGCATACTTACAAAAGCACTCATTTTAGCTCAGAGGTTCTGCTTGGTGTTAAATATTTTAAATAATTGAGTACAGTTGAACTCTCTTCTAACCCAGCTCCTCAGTGCATTAATGTAGGTACTTCCAGGTCAGATTGAGTCCCAACATGACTACACGGGAGACAGAAATACTCCTTTATGGGGGGCTACCATCCACCCCAAAGGATTTCTATGTTAGGAGTTGAGCTTTATTGCAAAAAAAAAAAAAAAAATTAAATACAGTACAGGTGTAGGAAAAATGGTTCTGTTCTATTTTTTCCTCTACGAACTCATGTTTCCACTGGTAATGGACAATTTCCATAATCTGGAATTGATCCCATTTTCTATCCCTTAAAGCCCCCAGATTCAAAACTTATTTTCCAATCATGGAAAAAGCAATAAAGCCCGACACGAGAATGTCCAGGACAAAAGTCCTGAAGCACGTTTTAGAATGGCCCACCGGCTGTTTTCAGGCTGACATGCACTGTGGCTTCACTCACACCCCTGCTGATTGCAAGCTCCTTTCTGAGAGGAGAAAATCGCTGATGTCCCCTATTCGGAGACGTGGATGGCATTTTCATGCTTGTTTTAAAATTTCTATCCCCTTCGTGCCGCTCCTCTCAGGACACTTTTCTGTAATACTCAGGTTGAGGCTTGCTTTAGGGGATGGCTTTTGCCTCCCACACAAAATATAATGTGGGGCCAAAGAAATCAGTAATCCAGATACATGCTTTAATGCGGTACTTAACATAAACATCAGACAACATTGCAAAAGTAACTCGTGATTTCAAAATTACCATAATTTAAACTGAGGTAGGACCTGACCCTGTACTTGCTCCACAGTGCCTCCTGCACGGCTCCGCTGAGAGGTGATTTACAAAACAGCCTTCGGGCCAGTGTTCCCGCACTTGGCTTAAACAGTGCAGGAACGTATTTTTACCTTGATGCCCCGGAGTCCTGGGGTGGGGGGGCCCTGGTGGCCTTGGGCCCGCTAGGTGGCTTTTGGCTCTGAAGAAGAGGTGGGGGCAGGGGGACTCCGGAAGAGATCCGGAGACGACCGAAGCCCTGGAGAGCTCGCACCTCCAGAAGCCGCCGTAGGGCGGGGACACGCGGGAGTATTGGGTGCGGTGTGAAATGCTTTCCTTCTGTAGCTGCGGGGGCTGAACGGGGTGCGGCAGAGGCGCTGCCGCCTGGCCCCGGGCTGCCGCCCCCCCCGGAACCTAAGGAGGACAGCTCCTGCTCCGGGCCTCCTCGCCCTCCCCACCCCGCCTCCTCCCGGTCCTCCTCTTCTGCTACCTTCACTGAGATCCTGGGAGGGCGGAAGGCAGAGCAGGCAGGGCGCGGGGAAGGGCCGCGACCTGCAAGCAGCGGCGGCGTCCCGTACCTCGCCTCTCCCGGTGGAAGGCCGTCCGCTGACGTTATCTCAGGCCGGGCTCTGACCCCGCGGCTCTCCCGGTGTCGCCCGAGTCAGGCCGCTAAGAGCCAGTATCACTGCTGTGATGGGCGGGACTTGCCGGGGCGTGGCCACGAGGTAGGCGGAGCGTTTGCCGGCAGAGGGGTGAGCGCGCGCCGGGGGGGTGTTTCTAACTCGCCGCTTAGCCGACTCCTCCCGACTCCCGCGGGGCACCGCCTTGGGGAAGGGGCTTTGGTGGGTGGTGGCAGCCCGCCGGGGGCGGGGAAGAGGTGGGGAATGAAACTTCCCACCACTCCCCCGAGCCCTGGGAGACGTGTTGGGAGAACGTCTCACCGCCTGCCCTCGCTGCACGCGGGTCGGTGCGGAGCTGTCGCCCTAAGCCCCTCCAGGGCGAGAGCCGCAGAGATAGGGCTGGAGAAGGCGCGGGGCCCCTGGCAGCCCCGGCACTGGAGCGACGGTATCCCCCTCACCGTGTGGGCTCTGAGCACGACTCTCCCCTCCGGCAAGTCGGTAACTAATGGATGGGACTCTGGTTGGGTTCCGTTCGCACCCAGAGTCCACGAGCCGGGCTAGTGATCCTGACGAAACGATTAGCTTGGGGGCTGCTTGCTCTGGGTTTTTGCCAGAACGCGCTGAAAGCGGAGCCCTCTGGGTGTTCAGATGCACCCTACAAGAAACCCCAGATGCCCCTTGAGAAAGTCCCAAGTACTCCACGTTTTTATGAATAAACCCGCGTCAGGGTGCAAGTGTAACCCGCTGCCCACTACTTCGTGTATTCCAGAACGCTCACGGCGCAAGGGGCCCCTCCTCTGACTCGGGACGCAGCCGTGGGGCATGCGGCGTCTGCTGGGCTCCGCTCCCGCGGCTGCAGGCGCCCTGCCACAGCGCGGGTTGGCCCGTTACGGGGCTCGTGTTGTGGACCAGGGAGAGTTTCCATATTCCCCTCCACCCCAACTATCTTCCTGAATTCTTGTTCCCCACTGAAAAGTGTCAAATAAGAGCCAGGCCAGATTGCCGGCTTTATGGTTCTTGGAGAGATGTTTCCAGGTACCCTGGGATGTGTAACTATCCTGAATGCTGAGAATGGCTTCTAACCCTGGCCCCGTGCCCGACAACTGTACGTGACTGACTCTGTTCTTCCCTGCACAACCACCGCTACCATCGTCCCCTTTTTGTTTTTTTAAAAGATTTTTTTCATTTATTCATTTGAGACACAGATATGCAGAGAGAAGAGAGCATGAGCAGGGGCAGAGGCAGAGGGAGAAGCAGAAGCAGGCTCCCAGCTGAGCCAGGAGCCGGTGGTGGGGCTCGATCCCAGGACCCTGGGATCATGACCCCAGCCGAAGGCAGAGGCTTAACCATCTGAGCCACCCAGGCGCTCCTCATCGTCCCCTTTTTAAAGAAATTTAGCCAGGGTGGGATGGCTCAACCTTGTGGAGTTAATTTTAGAAAATATACTTTGAACGTCCGGGCCTGAGTCTAAGGCGTTTGCTGAAACGTCAGCATCAGCTTTGCCGCAACCCCTCGCAAGTGATGGTATTTGAGACAAAGCTCTCACGACCCTTAGGAGGCTCTAGGGGGCAGGGATAATTACGGCCCATCTTTTTTCTATACCTACTTTCTGAACAACTGCACATAGCCTATGCATGAGTTAGCAGTTAATGTTTAAAAGTAATAGCTCTCCTTCATTCTAAGCCTTCCCTGCTTTAAAGCTCTTTGATGAATCTGATAAGATTTTCAATAAAAACCGTGTTTAAACCCGTGCAGTCGCTGTTCTCCTCGGGAGGCAGTTCCCGCACGTCCGCTCAGTACGGAGCCCGAGTGTTGTCCTTCCAGTGCGCGGGGACACCAGCTCGCTCACAGACAAGCCCTGCCCTGCCTTGCTGAGCGCAGTGGTTCCGCTCACCGGACTTGCAGCTGTGGCCCTTCTTCCGCTAGCGAGTCGGAAGAGAAATCAGGGCAGGGAGAGAGGCTGAGCCTGCTGTGTCAGCAAGCCTGCCTTCGAGGGCACCAGGGAAGTCGATTAATCAGCAACGTGGGTACCTTTATCCTGGACGTATCCATTAATCATTTTTGGTCATTAATTAATTCCATTTATAAACTCTTCTAAGGGGCGCCTGGGTGGCTCAGTTGGTTAAGCGACTGCCTTCGGCTCAGGTCATGATCCTGGAGTCCCGGGATCGAGTCCCACATCGGGCTCCCTGCTCAGCGGGGAGTC
Organism: Phoca vitulina; assembly: GCF_004348235.1. NCBI lineage: Eukaryota > Metazoa > Chordata > Mammalia > Carnivora > Phocidae > Phoca > Phoca vitulina. The sequence goes on from NW_022589765.1 coordinate 6,016,899, forward strand.
TGCTTCTCCCTCTGACCCTCCTCCCTCTCGTGCTCTCTGTCTCTCATTCTCTCTCTTGCAAATAAAATCTTAAAAAAAAAAAATTTAAACTCTTCTAAGTTTCTCTCTCTTTTTTTTTTTTTTTTTTTTAAGAGAGAGCGAGCAGGGGGAGGGGCAGAGGGAGAGAGAGAATCTCAGGCAACGGCGCTAAGATTCTCTGCTGAGTGCGGAGCCCGTGGCGGGGGCGCACTTTCCGAAGGACAAAGCGTCCGAGGTGGCTTTATTTATCACAGAACAGCTGAGTTTTACTCAAGAACCTTCGATGAGGGGCACCTGGGTGGCTCAGTCGTTAAGCGTCTGCCTTCGGCTAGGTCATGGTCCCAGGGTCCTGGGATCGAGCCCCGCATCGGGCTCCCTGCTCTGCAGGGAGCCTGCTTCTCCCTCTCCCTCTGCCTGCTTGTGCTCTCTCATGCTCTTTCTGTCAAATAAATAAAATCTTAAAAAAAAGAACCTTCGATGAAAAGCTATGCTTTTCCGTTTTGACTGGCATTAAGCTCCGTAACCAGAACACGGTGAGTAGCTCAACTGCCCACGATTCACTTAAATTTATGATTTGTCCTCTGGAGAAACTGAGAAATAGGAAATATTAATTTAGCTACTGAAGTTTTATACCTAAAAGCCTCCTTATGAAAAGAAACTCTGATTACTCTCTTTTACAGAGTAATAGAAAATGAAGGGGGTTATGTTAACGAACGAATCTTGTGGCAGTAACAACAGCTAACACAGACTTCGGACCTGCTGTGTGTTGGGCACTAACTAATGATTTCACACGTATCATCTCACTGAATCCTCCCAGCCCCTCCAGCGGAGCAGTAGTATGATTGATCCCACTTAAAAGAGGAAGAAATTGGAGCCTAGAAGCGTTGTGACGTGTGTAAAGGACACACAGTAAATTCCGGAGCCCGAATTCGCACCCAGCCTACACCACGGCACTACATTCCTACAAAAATTCACACAGATCAATAAGTAGACACGACTTCAGCAAAAGATGTACAAACGGGGATCTTTAATGCAGCATCTTTTATAAGAGCTTAACATCTGAAAAAGCTTATATGTCTATCCTAAGGGACTGATTAAATTAATGAAGGTACATCCACTCAATACAATAGATAAGCATCTGTTACGAATTACATTGCAGTGCAGTATGCACAGTGTGACCCAATTTTAATAAATACAGCATTTCTGCCAGGATACATATACATTAAGAGGTCTGGGAAATAATATAGCAAAAATACTAACAATGATCATTTTGAAGTGGTAGGACTCCAGGTAAATTAAAACATTAAGTTCTCCCAACTTCTCTTACAACAACCATCTAACAAAAAATAGAATAAAATCTTTAAAAATCACACTACTTTCCTTTCACAGAGAGATACCGCTTCCCACTTGAGCTCCAGACTAGAAATCAGCCCCAACCGCACTCAAGTGCTCCGTGACTTTGGACAAGTCACTTACCCTCTCTGGGCCTCCTGTTCCATATATATAATAATGAGAAGCTGGTTTCTTTTCGCAAGTTCCTCCCAGCTTTAACATTCTTTGACTTAGTCAGTTTCATTCCTAGTGAAGTTCTTAAAAACAAAAACAAAAAACTGGCACGTGGGGACTTAAATGTTGATAAACAGTCACTTTACACCTTATTTGCTTTCTTTGGCATATGAAGTTGCTCCCATTCTTCCCTTTCCATCAGTCCTTTGAAAAGGGAATGTTAATGCATCTCACCAAAAATGTGTCAAATCGCTCTAGAAAAATAAGGGTCTTCTCCCAGAAAGACTATTTTTAACCTATATATTAACAAGCAGACGGACAAAAAAACCACTACATGCCGAAACAACACAGCCCACGATCCAAGCCACAGAGAGAAACCAAAGCCATGTATGCAAACACAATGCCCACTGCTGTCCTTACTCCACACCACGCCGGCTTCTCCCCCCAGATCTGATTCAGGAGAATAACCAGCCTGCTGCTCACAGACAGCCACGGGGCCATTTAAACTAGTCTCACTGGGAAGCACAGGCTCTCACTGCCCAGCAGAGAGCATGACAAGCAGCCTAGTCCAGGTGGTGGGAGGATGCGAAGCCCGTGGGGGTGACGCGGGGTGAAATGGGGGGGCTGAGATTGGAGGGGCGCGCGGTGTCCAAGTAACAGGCAGACCGGAGGGTGTGAAGGGCAGGCCGTCTGGGACATGGGGGTCCCGGGAGCATGAAGCTTGGGGGGTGCCGTGTCACCAAGCCCTACTTTCCCCCCTGCGAGTGGTCCTGCGCCCCGCAGCCCTCGGCTCTGCTTCGGGAAAGGCTGGAAAGCCCTTGGGCGGCGGGTTCCCGATCCCCATGAAACCTGCTTCCATCCGGAAAACCAAAAAATCTGCCCTTTTAGAGGAAAAGCGCCGTATTTCCTATTTTCCTTCCCAGCCAGGAAAGGGATAGTCTCAGCAGTCTGTTTTATGAAAACAGAAGATATTTTTTCAACAAAAGTAAAATACTGAATACGCAGCTTGCACACTCTCACCCCATCCCCCCCACACCTGGGACCATCTTCCTGAGTCACTGGTCTGGAATCTTCTACCCCGCCCGCTCCATGCCCTCCACTCCCCCCCCTCCTTTCTTAGCAAATACTTTCCCAGCTGGTAGAGTCACCTAGGAACTATCCTTCTGAGGTCTCCTTCATTTCTGTCCACTTGCTAGCTGTGTGGCAGCAGGTAAATGGCTAAAGTACTCTGAGCTAATAACATCAACCTCACACAATCATTCATTTATTCACGCAGTCAACAGGCCAACTGAGCACCTACCCCAGCTGGGCCCTGGGCTATGTGCTGGGAATACATCAGTGCTCAAGGCAGACGCCCTCCTTGCGCTCAGGAAATTGGCCACCGAGCTGAGGGCCCAGACCGTAAACGAATAAATACACAGATGGTGGTAAGTGCGTCCATGTAAGGGACACGGTACAAGGAGAGAATACAATGGATTCAGGTCTAGGCTGTGAGGTCAGAAAAGGCTACTCCAAGAGACCGACATGAAAGCTGAACCTGAAGGATAAACATGAACAAGCCAGATGAAAGGTTCTGGGCAAAGATCCTGAGTTAGGAGGGTTTCACATTTTCCAGAAGAGGCCATGTGGCTGGATGTCAGGAGTGAGGAGGAGAGAGACTCCACAGGAGTTTGGAGAAGTAACCAGGGGACTCTTGCTGTTGTATATTCTATGGATGTGAACAACCACATACTGCCTTGCGGCCACCATCATGGTGTCATACAGAGTAGTCGCACTGCCCTAAAAATCCTGTGCTCCCCCTACTCATCCTCCCCGGATGACCCCCAACCCTTGGCAACCACTGATCTTTTTACGTCTCCATAATTTTGTCTTTTCCAGAATATCCTATGGTTGGAATCCTACAGGATGGAGCCTTTTCAAGTTGGCTTCTTTCACTTAGTAATAATGCATTTAAGGTTCTTCCATGTCTTTTCATGGTTTGATAGCTCATTTCTTTTTAATGCTAAATAAGATTTCCCTGTCTGCGTGTACCACAGCTTATTCATCCATTCACCTACTGAAGGACATCTGGGTTCCTTCGAAGCTTTGGCAATTCTGAGTAAAGCTTCATCATTGTGTTTGTTTTGAGAAAAGTTTACTTGTTGCTTTTGGGACCCTAATGAGCAGAAACAACAGACTAGATCATACGTGAAAGGCAATTAGGAAGCCGGAAAACAAATTATTTGATAGTCTCGAGTGTACTTATCTTCTTAAGATATTATTCAGAGATACTATTACAAAAAGCTACCGTATTGCTTTTCGTCTAATACCAGAATATATGGCCTACAAGGGAAAGAATTTGTGTTCAATTGTTGGTCCCTAGTCCCTAGAAATATCAAATGGTGGCCGGTCCGTTGGTATTTTTTGAATACATGGAGGGATTTACACTCTCCACAGCATTATTTTTTCTTTTGTAAAATAACATTGCTATTGAGAGACAATGCACATACCATGATGTTCACCCTGTTAAAATGTACAAGTCAGTGGTCTCTAGTATATTTGCAAATTCTTGCCTCAATCCTCACTAATTCCAGAACATTTTCCTCACCCCTAAAAGAAACTTCATACCCATCAGCAGTCACTCACCGTTCCCCATTCCCCAGCCGCTGGTAACCACTAATATGCTTTCTGTCAATGGGCTTCAATATTCCGGACATTCCTAATAAATGAAATCATAAAATATATGGCCTTCTCTGTGTGGCTTCTTTCACTTAGCATCATGTTTCCAAGGTTCCTCCATGTATCAGAACTTCAATTCTTACTTATATCGAGATATTTCACATATTTTAAAGTGCATAATTCAGTGGTTTTGAGTATATTCACAAAATTTTTGTGCAAACATATGGTTTCCATGCTCTTGGGGTATATACCCAGGCGTTGAATCGCTGGGTCATATGGTAACTCTATGTTTAACTGTTTGAGTTACTGGAAAAACGGTTTCCAAAACATCTGCCCTACTTTATGCTCCCAACCTAGGAGTGTTTATTCAAGAAAAAACAGCTGAATCTCAACAAGAACAGCAGACTTTATGGTATTTTAAATTACCCTAGTCCCATCTACCACTCCACAGCTCTGTGGGAGCCTTGAAAAACCACAGCCCAAGTTCGCAGTACAGCAGGGAGCAGACTGGTCCTCTTTTAAAGCCTCATCCTCCCCAAATATTAATTAGTTAACCTCATGGATCACTGGAAGACCCTCCTGCAAAGACTCGTCTTTATTCGAACAAAGAATCCGTCCAGTGCTCTCTTCTGGACGGCACTGGCCAAACACATTCATTGGAAAGTGGGGTTTTTGGGGGGGGGATGCCTAAGGCAATAGATAACACTTGAGGGAAATAACAGACTAACCAAAAAACTGAAAAGAATCGGCTGAGCAACTACATGTCCACTGGAGCTTTGAAAAGTTCTGACATATTCCTGGGAATCTAGAAGGCCAAGTACATGCTTAGGGCACTGTACATGCTCAAGAAAAGTGTGAGAAGGCCCTGTAACTTCTCAACTCTGGCTGACCTTGAGGCTAGTGAAGGTTAATACAGAGTTGTAAACTGTTTGATTGCATGATGAAAGCAATGCACACACTGAGCCTCTCGGAAACGAGGGCGAGATTTATTTGTTCCAGGCACTCAATGAAATCTCTGTCCACCATTAGCCGACCACTGAGCTAACTGAGCTAAGATTTCAAGGGCTATATACAATAACGAAGAGAGTCTTTGCGGAATTAATTCAGAGAAGTCCTAAATAAACATGAACTGCAACAGGCAGCCACAACGAAGCCCGGCAGGAAGGGAATCTCATTCCCAGCGTTGCCACATGACGATATTCAAAAATGTCCAGTTTTTAATAAAATTTTATGAGGCACATGAGAATCAAGAAAGGATGGCCCATGTATGGAGGGGACAGCAATCAATAGAACTGTCCCAAGGAAGCACAGGCATTGGAATTACTAGATAAAGCCTTTCATCAGCTATTTTAATATGTCCAAAGAGCTAACAGAAACAATGTCTAAAATCTAAAAGGAAAGACTCTACTCCAACACGGAAAGGGCTTGTTACAAGTCTTCACTCCCATCTTCACAACAAGAAAAAATATGAACAGATTAAAAATCAATGACTCTTTGTGGAGACATCAGAGTACTGAGGTCATGGGACCAGCTGCACCTCAAACCTAGAGGAACCAGCGATGACAGAGATGACAGATTGCAGGGACTACAACTCCTCACCCCTGAGACAGGAAGCGCTGGTGAGTGCAACCAGGACTTGAACCAGGATTTGAACGGCAGCTTCAATGAGCTGTGGACTAGCTTGAGAGATGAAACTCCTGGGGGGCCCCACCTAAGGTAGCCACCCCCTCCACAATCATGGTGTTTGCCCCTAGAATCCTCAACAGCTTTTCTTGATAACCGAGCGGAGCAAAATTGCTTCCTGTGGGGCCAGGGAGAGGCAAGAAAGAACTATTTTGAAAGAAGCCAAAAGTATTCTCCACAACAAAGGCTTACCCAGCAAGGGAGAAGCCTTACTGGACTCGGGGTAAGGGAAATGAGCAAACTCCAGGCCCCCTGAGCCTTCTCTCTTCACATAAGGTGGGGGGAAAAACAGAGAAACACCTGAGAAGGTCCCAGCCCAGGGGGACAGGTACAATAAAAGACTGAGACCTAATCCCAGGATTACAGAATGCGTGCCCTCAGTCCAGCCCTGACCAAACATCAACAGGGCTCCTGGCTAACAATAGTGGATTACAGATTACAGCCGAGAAGAACTGCAAGGCTCAAATTCTATGGAAGAAGTGTTTGCTAGGGAAACAAAAGATGCTGGGGGACAAAAACAAAGACACTAGTGGAAACTGAATCCTCTGATACTACAGAGACAGAAAACAGTAAATACAGCCTATCTCTTAGATAAAAATAAACGTCATACGAAAGGCCTATTTACTTCCTAATACCTGATAATTCACGACTGGCTTCCAGCAACAACAACAAAAAACTACATGGCATGATAAAAGGAAAGAAGAAACAATCTGAAGAGACAAAGCAGGTGTCAGAACCAGATTCAGATATGGCAGAGATTTTGAAATCATCAGACAGGGAAATTAAAAATAAGTATGATTAATATGCTGAGGGCTTTCGTGGGAAAAGTGGACAACATGCAAGAACAGACAGGTAATGTAAACAGAGATAGAAACCCTAAGAAAGAATATAAAGGAAAGACTAGAAAAAGAAACCACTGTAACAGAAATCAAGTATACATCATCTGATGGACCCATCAGATGACTGGAAAGGGCTAGAGACAGAATCAGAGCACTTGAAGATCCGTCAACAGAAACTTCCCAAACTGAACTGAAAGAGAAAAAAAATAATAAAAATTAGAATATCTAATAACTGTGGGGCAATTATACTAAAGGTATAGCATATATATCATGAGACTATCAAAAGCAGAAGAAAGAAAGAAACAGGAACTATTTGACATAATGATGCCTGAGATTTTTCTAAAATTAATGACAGAAACCACAAATCTAGGAATCTCAGAGAACACCGAGCAGGATAAATGCCAATATACATATATATATATATCTCTATACACACACACACACACACACACACACACACACACCCCTAGGCATATCATATTCAAACTGCATAAAGCCAAAGACAAAGAAAAAATCTTTTAAAAAGTCAGAGAAGAAAGACACCTTATCTAGAGAGGAACAAAGGTAAGAATTACATCAGACTTGCTTCAAAAATCATGCAAGCAAGAAGAGAGTAGAATGAAATATTTAAAGTGTTGAAAGAAAAAACCCACCAACCGAATCTATATCCAGAAAAATCATCCTTCAGAAGTAAGGGAAAATAATGACTTTCTTGGTGTAGTAGTTTCCTAGGGCTGCCATAACAAAATACCACAAACGGGGTGACTTAAACAACAAAAAAATGATTTTCTTACACTTCGGGAGACTGAAAGTCAAAGATCACGGTGCTTTAGTGTTGCCTTTTGGGAGGCCTCTCTGCTCGGCTTGGAGAGAGCCATCTTCACGCATGGCCTTACCTCTCTGCGCGCGTGCATCCTGGTGTCTCTTCCTCTTCCTACAAGGACACCAGTCAAATTGCAGGAAGGCCCCACCCTTATAGCCACAGGGGACATTAATGACCTTTCTAAAGGGAGTTAGGGCTTTGACAGATGAATTTTGCAGGGGGACACAATTCAATCCGTAACACTCAGACTTACAGAACTGAGAGAATTTTTGTCACCAGTCAATGTTAAAAGATGCTCTTCAGAGAGAAGGAACATGGTATTGGTCAGAAATCTGGATCTACATAAATAAAGGAGAGGTGTCAGAGAAGGAATAAATGAAGATTAAAATACAGTATTTTATTTTTCTTATTTAATCTAAAGGACGACTGTTCAAAGGAATAACAGCCACGATGTACGGGTGATCATAGCGCGTAGGTCAGTGCAAGAAACGGTAGCAGTGTTATGAAGGGGTGGGAGTGGGGAGCTGGGGATTCTCTGTTACACCCACACTGCCCATACAGTGGTGCAGTGCTGTTTGAAGGTGGACCTAGATTAGTTGTAAATTTATGTTGTGCAGTCTAGGTCTAGGGAAACCACTAAAAAGTTAAAAAGAAATATAACTGATACGCTGAGAGAGAAGAGAAAATGAAATAATAAAAAATGCTCAATTAAAAGAGAAGGCAGAAACAGGAAGATTAAGAAAAAAACAAAGAACAAGTGCAACAAATACAAAATTTTGACAAACATGGTAGATACAAATCCAACTATATCAACAATCACTTTAAATGGGAGTGGTCTAAATACGCCAATTAAAAGAAGAGACTGTAAGGGTAGATGATAAACAAGACCAGACTATATGTTGTCTATAAGAAACCCAATTTGAATATAAAAACACACATATATTAAGAGTAAAAGAGCGGGGAGAGGGGTGCCGCGGACACTAATCAAACGAAAGCTGGAGTAGTGATAATTAATTTCAGACAAAAAGCATTTGAACAGGGAAACTTCCCAGGAATAACGAGGGTATTACATAATAAGGGGGGGTCAATTCTCTGAGAAGACACAATAATCTTTGAAATATATGCACTTTACAACGAAGCGTCACAATGCAAGAGGCAAGAACTGATAAAAATGCAGAGAGAAACAGATAACCCACTATTAACGTGAGGGATTTCCACACTCCCTCTATCAGTAACTGACAGATCCAGTAGGCAGAAAATCAGTAAGGATATAGCTGAACTCAAAAGAACCATCCATCAATGGATCTACTTGACAGTTTATTTGTAATTTTTTCCCAGCTTTATTTTTAATTGACAAATGAAACTGTATATACTTAAAGTGCACAATACAATTTGATATACGTACACATTGTGAAATGACCACAATTAAGGTAATTTTAACACATCCCTCAACTCACAGTTACCTTTTCTGTGTGTAGAAAGAAGGCTGAAGATCTGTTCTCTTAGCGGAATCTCTTCCTTGCAGATCTGTTCCCTCCTTCTAGCCTCTAGGCTTCTGCCGCCACCACGTTCTGCCAGATCTTCCGAGACGTTCCAAGAAGCAGCCAAGCTTGATGCCCCTCTTCCTATGTCGTGGAGCCAAAGGTACTGGAGCAGCGCTGTGTGTCTTGCGCCTGGTATTCGTTCAATCCAGAACCCGGGAACAAACTGGGTCCCAAGAATCAATACAAGCTCTACTCAGTGAACGGAGATTGCAGCAAACTGAAGAAGGTCCAGACTTCTAAATGAAATGTTTCACTATAAAGCTGCTTAAAATGAAGGTCTTCCAGAAGCCACCTGCACAATTTTCCACTTATCCAGGAAATCGTTCCCCTCTAAATACACGAAATCATTAATAAATATCTGAAACTTGAAAAAAAGAGAAAAAGATAGACTCTCTTAGCAAATGTCAAGTACACAATACAGTATTATTAACTGTGGTCACCACACCAAACATTAGCTCCCCAGAACTTATCTTTTGACCAACATCTGATTTCCTCCAGCCCCAGCCCCTGGCAATCACCATTCAACTCTCTGTTTCTATGAGTTTGACTTAATTTTTTTTGATTCCACATATGAATGAGATCATACAGTATTTAGCTTTCTCTGTCTGGCCTATTGCACTTAGCAAAATGCCCTCTGGTTTTATCCATGTTGTCAAAAATGACAGCAGATATAGATACATATATCTATCTCACATTATATACATATCTCACATTATATATCTCTCCCACAGTTTATATATATTTCTTTATCTGTTCATCCATCTATAGACCCTTAGGTTGTTCCCATGTTTTGGCTACTTGAATAATTTGAATAATGCTGCAATGAACATGGGAGTGCAAATATCTCTTCAAGATTCTGATTTCCTTTCCTTCAGATATATACCCAGAAGTGGGATTGTTAGATCACATAGTAATTCGATTTTTAATGTTGAGGAACTTCCACACTGTTTTTCCACAGTGGCTGCACCGATTTACATTCCCACCAACAGTGCATGAGGCTTCCCTTTTCCCCACATCCTCGCCAGCGCCTGTTATCTCCTGTCTTTTTGATAGTAGCCATCCCAACAGGTGTAAGGTTGTCAGAGAAGGGAAAATTTCCCCCTTCCCCTCTTAGTTCTTTTGGCGGGTTGGCTGAGTAATTAAAATGACACAAGACAGAATCATAGGAGGAAAACAAATTAAATTATATACCTGTGGGGAATCCCCATAAACATAAGACATTCCAAAGACAGGCAAAATGAAGTTATGTATGCCATCCTGAACTGAGAAGCGGGGAGGGGTCTGAGACTTCAAAGGGCAGGAGAGCCATTCACAGGAAGATGAAAAATAAATGTCTGGTAAACAGATATTGGCTGGGCCATAAAGGAACAACAAGACGCAGAGAGGAATTTTAACACACAGACTTTGCTAGGTTTCTCCCTGTCCCCCGACCACACCTGTGGCCACACTGTACTGTCATTATCTAGGATGGTGGCTCGTTTCCGGGGAGAGGCCCTCTATCTAAGTTCTTTCAGGCAGTGGTAAAGGTAAAAAGAAAAACTTCCTGAGTCTTCTGTTTCTTACAAATAATCAGCCTAAATTAATCCTCATGCCAAGAGACACATTTTGGGGTGGCAAATGTTGCTCCCCCAGAAGGTGAGATCTCATTGTGCTTTTGATTTGCATTTTCCTGATGAGGAATGGCGCTATGTGCATGACTTCTCTGGAAAACTGTCCACCCAGGTCCTTTGCCCATCTTTTAACCAGTTACTTGTTTTCTCCCTGTTGAATTACAAGAGTTCCTTATATATTTTAGATATTAACCTCTTAGCAGATACATGGCCTGCAAATATTTTCTCCTTTTCTTTTTTTTTTTTAAAGATTTTATTTATTTATTTGAGAGAGAGAGAATGAGAGACAGAGAGCACGAGAGGGAAGAGGGTCAGAGGGAGAAGCAGACTCCCCACTGAGCAGGGAGCCCGATGCGGGACTCGATCCCGGGACTCCAGGATCATGACCTGAGCCGAAGGCAGTCGCTTAACCAACTGAGCCACCCAGGCACCCCTATTTTCTCCTTTTCATTCTGTTGATGGTTTCCATTGCTGTGCAGGAGCTTTTTGGGTTGAGGTAGTCCCACTCGTTTATTTCCGCTTCGTTGCATGTGCTTTTGGTGTCACATCCAAGAAATCACTGTCAGAACCAACATCGAGGAGCTTTTCCCCCATGTTTTCTTCCGACAGCAGTGGCAGCCCCTGCGTGTGGCCCCGTCCAGGATGGTTTCCGACGCGGGGCCAAGGGCAGGCCACCCCAAAATGTGCCACTTTGGCATACTGATAGTTTTAAAGAAAAGTTACAGCCAATATAAGGACACTCAGACCGTCCTGTCCCCAAGAAACAGGAAACAAATCTCCCCTGAGAAAAATACCGTCCTTGTACTAAGAAGTTTTTTAACTTGGGAATTCCTTGTGACCAGAGATAGACTTCGAAGCCGACAAAACTGTAGAAACAAACCTTGTGGGGTTTTTTTTTTCCCTCTAATCTACTACCTCAGCCTAAATTCCGCTTAGAATCCCCTACTAAAGCTCCCAAACACCTGTTTTCTTTATCCTGTCAATTCCTCACAAGTTTATTGTCTCTTTGTCTAAAAAGTATAAAAACTGCCTGCTTTGGTCATTTATTTCTTTAGGTCTCAATTTCATTACTGGGCCTCTGTGCCCACATAATGACACTGTTTGTTTGTTTTTTTTCCCTATTACTCTGTCTCATGGAAATTTAATTTAGTCCAGCTAAAAGACCTTGAAGGGTAGAGAAAGAATTTTTCCTTCCCTACACTGAATTCCCAGCGGCCATTCTCTTGTGGATCCTAGAGGCATATCTGCTTGCTCTGGGGTAAAGGACACTTGAGTCTTCCTGTGTGGTTGACGAGCACAGTCCACCCGTTTGTGATGTCCCCCCCCCCCGTTGGGGGTCTTTCTGGTGAGCATCCACATGAGTAACAAGAAGCTTATTAGGAGCAGAACTGACTTCTACCCCAATGGCTTGTCCCCAGAGGGAGGCTTGCTCTACATGCCAATCTGAGTCTTGCCAGTGGCCCCCCAAAAATGTCGAGGCCATTAGCCACAGTACACCAGTCAGCAAAAATAGAGCAAACCCCTTTGTTGAGGTGGCCGGGACAGCCAGCCAGCCACCCTGCACGAAGCTCTGCCCGCTATACTGAGCATCCCTTACCACACCCGGGAAGGGAAAGGTCTCTCTCAGCGTGGATGGCAGCTGAACCCCGTCCCTGCTTGTTAGTAGTTACCCAGGAGGAGCCGACAGGGAACAGGCCCATTTGTGGTCCAGGAAGCCTCTCTATCTGGGACCTCACTGGGCTGCCTCCTTGGGAAATATGCCAGGGAGCCAGAGAGACACTCCTGAGATCTTTCCTTGGAGTTATGAGACCTCATCTGGGCTGCGTTTTGTTCATTCCTGTATGTACCATTTATATCTTAGTATGGAAGACTCTTGAACCACCTCCACCAGGTGATTTGAGACATCTGCTTGGATCTGTGACATGACTGGGATTTCTGGTCTTAAGATTACCTCACAGCCATCGATCATGTGCTCAGTATCCACCAAAGCCAATAGCGGGCCACTCATTCTGTCCTGAGCTGACGAAGACACTAAGACATTCGGACTCTTGGATTCGTCTCCCGATTCACCAGGAGAGGCAGAGGGCCATCACCATGCAGACCCTAGTAGGACCATCTATCAAGTCCCCCATGACCTGGTACTGGCCCAGAGTTCCTTAGTGGGGAGCACATCAATCTCCTTCTTTGAGGACCCGTTACTGAGTGACTGGGCCCAGAGCTGTCTTTGGAAAAAGCTCTTGCCCAGAAAGTCCACAAGAGGGCTCCTGATCGCCATTTTGACATTTTTTCTTTGGTCAGTCAAATTTGCTCTATTTGCAGTAGCCACTTTGTCAGTGCCCAGAAATTTCTCAGTGAAGATCCAGATTGTGTGGCTGACCAATTGACCTAACCTCATTCTGAAGCTTAATTGGGTGGTTTAATTGGGTTCGATAACGAGCAGGAGCAGCATGAACAAACCTAAAAATCTTCGCCTGGTGAACAACCTCATCAAACACCGTTCCCACTCCCTCACTGTAGACCCCAAAGACTACCAGGCTGGGTGCGGGGTCTCCGTAGCTTCTGTAAGGGCGCTCCAGACAAGTTTTTTCATTGCCTCATCATGTGTGGGCCAAATCTGTCAGAGCCCAAAGCTGAGGAAGAGGGTCTCTGATAATCCTACCCTCTCATCTCTCCCTTCTTCCTCCTCCTCAGGTAAAGTGGCTACTGTCAAGGCACTCTGGAGGAGGGGGTCTACGGTGATGCACCTCACTTGGAGCCACTTTCCCTTAGGAAGTTGAACAAGATTCCCTCTTTCATCACAGAGGCAAACTTGTCAAGTTACCAAGGTCTCCTGAGAGCACTGGACATAGCAATCTCAAAGAGCTCTACATTTTTTTTTAATTAGAAGCATGAGTCTCAATAACACAATGCCCAGCAGACCGTCCACTGGCACCAGCGATCGGCTTAGATCTAAGAATAGTCATTGGGTGCAACTCAGTTTCCCTGGTCTCTGACAACTTCTGGTCCCGTCATCAGAGAACAGGAAAAAGTAGTGAGCGAACTGCTTCCCTGGCTTTCTTACAGTCCCTCGCTGTTGGATTTCTAATTTGACCCACCCAACGATTTCAGCCAGGGTGTTGGGAGCTAAAGAGAAGGACCAGTGGTCCACCTTGGAACCCAAAAGCTTATATAAACAATTTGCGGGATGCCTGGGTGGCTGACTCTTGATTTCCGCTCAGGTCATGATCTCAGGGTTTGAGATGGAGCCCCGCGTTGGGCTGCACGCTCAGCACAGAGTCTGCTGGAGATTCTCTCTCCCTGTCCCTCTGCCCCTCCCACTCGTGCGCTCTAATAAATAACTAAATCTTAAAAAAAAAGAAAAGGAAAAAACAATTCGCTGCCATCCTCCAAGAATGCCCCGTGGCTCCTGCTGCCCCGTGAGATCCTCTGCCTCTTGCAGCTGACTTGCCAGCACGCTGTGCTGGTACCCCGTTGGTCAAGCGCCCCCTGAGATTTTCTTCCACATCAACTACCCTGCTTACTGCACCTCTTTCTCAAGAGCTGAGCTGAGCTACAGAAAGCTGAGTCGCCAGGTTTCAGAGTAGTCGATTAAAACAAGAGGTCAAAATAAAACTAACAGTCAAGCCTCTAATCACTTCCTTCGATAGTATAACCAGGGGGTGAACCAGAGAAGGTGTGGACCACCCCCCACTGTTCCATGGACCGGCTCCAGCAAGGGTCAAATGGATTAGCGCAGCCTCGAGGGATGGTCTCACTGGGGAGGAAGCCCTGAACAGAAGGCTCCTGCCATTTTATGGACCCACTGGCGGGTCGGGGGCGGGGGGGGGGGGGAGGAAGGGCTGGGAGTGGAAAAGTACTGAGTACCGAGTGGAGAAAATGTGTCTTTAAGCGCCCCGCTGCCTCCGACGAGGAGGCGTGAGCAGGGGTGCCTGAGGAAGGCCTCTGCCACAGGCACCGGGCTGGGAAGGCAGCTCCGGGTAAGAGCGTGGTTGACCGGGGGTCCTCCCCTCCGAGAATGCAGTGCACGGGCTGGGTACCCAGTGAGATGCGGAGAAACCAGCCTCTTTCCATGACGCCTGCCCAACGGATCCTTTGTATTTGCCTGAAAGATCACGCCAGGAGCCAGACTACTTACTCTCTCCAGGGGTCCCCGCTGTCCTTGCCCCAAAAGCATGACACAAAGGAGCTCAGAGCTCTGCCCCTTAGGAAAGCCCTTGCTGTGGGGCTGGGTGTTTCGGGCTCCCATTCCAGAGGTGCGGCGTGCCCCCTCCACCGCACACGTACACAGGGAACACGGTGGGGGGGCGGGCAGGGCTGCGGTCTGGCCCCTGCTGGAACACTACGAGGTTCATAGCAACTGGTCGGATGCGCTTTATGGGATTTGGACAAGTGAGCAGAACTGAGGCTGGTCGCCGTCCCCGACAGCGGTCTCTCTGCTCCGGAGCCTACGTGCTCAGCACCCAGTGTCCTCATGAGTCTCGCTCGCCCTTGGCGGCTGGGCACTCACTCTACCAGCGACAGCTCAAGCCACACCTGTGCCTGGAGTACTGAGAAAATCTTCCCAGCTGCAGGGAAGATGTGGGCTCTTTCCAGTGCCCCTACTTTTTTATTCTGTCTATTGTGGTTAGTCTCTTAATCATCATGTTTGGGGTAGCTAATGTTTACTGAAGACCTACAGCAAGCCTGGCCTTGTTCGGGGTGCTCTATATGAGGTTCCTTCATTTCCTCTTATTTTCAGCCTTGTCAACCCCTATTATGATCCCATTGCTCAGATGAGGCTCAGGCAGCTGAAACAACCCGCCTGAAGTCACAAAGCCAGTCTGTGGCAGATCCGTGGTTTGCAAGCCTGTGAGTCCATAGTTGGTCTTCTTCCCACGAAGCCACCCCGCCTTCCACACTCCTTCCTTCCCACTCCCACGTGCTTACCTCTCTATGCCAGCTCAGCAGCCCAACCTGTGTGTGGCAGGCCTGGATGTGTGCGGTGGCTTCCAGGCAGCGAGCTCAACAGTTCCTCCTGAAGAGAGAGAACACTTAGCAAAGTACTTTCCTTAGCTTGTTGGGATGGAGACCAGTTGTTTCAACACGAGAAATCAACCACTCCACATACAAAGCACATGGGTTAAGGGCAGGGGCTCCCAGCCTTGGAGATTTCATGGACTAAATAACAAAACAGGATTCTGATACAGATCATGGTCTTTTCATTTCACCAATTAAGACCATTTAAAAGAGTACCATTTATACTCCTCCTACTACTAATACTAACGGCAGGAATATGTAAACCTTAAGGAGAAAGGCTATAATGTGCCAGGTGTTCTTAATCTGTCAATGAACTATTTGATTTCATCCTCATAAAGATCCTATTCAATAGGCATCACTGTTATCCCCGTTTTATAGGCAAGGAAATTTGAAAAAAAAAAGTGCTATGTAAATTGCCCCGATTCTGTGCTGATAACCATTATAGTATACTCTCTGTCATCTGTGCTTCATAAAAGATATCCTTATTTTTCTTAAGTTTTTTTTTTTTAATAGACTTTTTTTTTCCAGTGGGCTCCTCGCCCAACGCGGGGCTTGAACTCATCATCCTGAGATCAAGAGTTGCCTGCTCTATCAACTGAGCCAGCCAGGTGCCCCCGTAAAAGATATCTTTAAAGGAAACCATCAAGCATACAACAGAAGCCCTGATCTCAGAATCTGGGAATAGCTAAGCAAAAAGCACAGAAGCTCTGGGTTTGAGTCTTGGGCGAATTAATGCTCTTCGTCTCTGTTTTCTGAAATCTAATATGAAAATATTAACATCTGGGGGCGCCTGGGTGGCTCAGTCGTTAAGCGTCTGCCTTCAGCCCAGGTCATGATCTCAGGGTCCTGGGATCGAGCCCCGCATCAGGCTCCCTGCTCCGCGGGAAGCCTGCTTCTCCCTCTCCCACTCCCCCTGCTTGTGTTCCCTCTCTCACTGTGTCTCTCTCTGTCAAATAAATAAATAAAATCTTAAAAAAAAAGAAAATATTAATATCTGTTGTGAGAAGGAAATGGCCTAACAGATACCGAGCCCTGAACCCAGTGACTGGCAAATAAGGACCCCCAGTACATACCAGGGGCGAGGCTTATCGTTTTTCTTCACCCCGGCACAGCCCTGCAAGCTCATCTCCTGCTGGAAAGAAACGGAGTACTAATACTACAGCCTGCTCCTATTATTGAGGTCAGAGAGTTGCTAGGACTGATCGTACTCTCCTTCCCTCAGCTGTCTCCTACTTCCCCTCCTTGACAGAACCCGAGCAGGCAGAAATGTCTCAGCTTTACTTCCCACTGGTTGAAAATGGTTGCCATAGCAGCACGCAGACACTTTCCTTCTGGGAACTCTGGGGAACGCATGCGGAAAGACATCTGCAGCTTGTGCAGCAATTGCGTCTCCCAGCAAATATCAGGGATTGGGAGGAGCGGGGTGCGACACACAAAGGCCCTGCCCTGGCCGTCCCCATTACCACCCAGACCCCAACCCTTACTAGACCCCTGACACTTCCCATCCCTCTGCCCATCTAGCCTGTTACATTAGGAAGGAAAAGGGAGAAAGGAACTAGAAAAGGCCAGGGAAAGGGAAAGTCAAGAATGATTTGTTCCCACAATTGTGTGAGGATAAAATCCCAGAATTTTCCTTCTCATGATAAAGCACTTGTTTCCATGGGGAAGTTCTAAAGAGGATCTATCCGCGGATAAAAACGCTGCCTCATTTGCTTGGTATTAGAAGTCACGGATTTGGCTCCGAGTCAGTTCATCAAGAGCCATGTCACCAAAAGCCAAGTCACAGAATGACCAAGTGAACAAGTGGGCCATTCTTTGAAGGATCGAGTTACCATACGACTTAATTCACCAAAGCTTAACCAAATTTACCAATTTACCAAAAACTCTGTTTTCTTTCTTTCAGCCTCATTAAGGTATACTTAATCATAAAAATGCACATATTTAATGCATACATTTCCATGAGTCTGGACACATGCATAGACCTGTGATAATATCACCGCAGTGGTTTTTTTTTGAAGATTTAATATTTATTTAATTGAAAGAGACAGAGCATGAGTGGGGGGAGTGGAACAGGGAGAGGGAGATGCAGGCTCCCCGATGAGCTCCATCCCAGGACCCTAAGATCATGACCTGAACCAAAGTCAGATGCTTAACCGACTGAGCCACCCAGGCACCCCCTTTTTTACCTTTTCCGAGCATCTCTTGAGCCCCAAGTGTTTTACAGATGCTGGTAGAAGGACAAAAATGGGTGAGCAGGAGTGGATGGAGTGATACAGCCTTTACCAAATGGAAGCAACTGATTTCCAGAAAACTGTCTTCTATGTTCTGTATGTCAGAAAGAAAGGGACCAAGATCAGGCCTCCTACACCTTACTGGCCTCAGAGAAAGAAGGTTAAGGTCCAAGCAAAACCAGGTCAGTGTAAAGAGAAGCTTCTGCACACCATTCACTTAGCTACTGAGGGCTACAAAGAGAATTGGACCTTGTTGCTAAAGAGAGATTAGGGGCCACTGAGAGATTTAAGCAATGTTGACAGAATACGTTAAAATTTAGGTGTTATTTCCCTGAAACAAATAATACATTATATGTTAATTTAAAAAAATAAAATAAAAATTAAAAAAAATTTTTTAATTAAAAAAAGATTTAGGTGTTATTTGCAAAATGAGTCACTATAGATATGCTCTTAGATGGGAGGACAGCATATATGTACATATGACCATTTGCACCAAATTTTCTGATTTTAGCACAATTTCAATTAAAATGAAAAAATAAGCAAGAAAACAAAAGAATAGTCTAATAAGTATGTAAGAGATTCAACTGACCACATATTTATTTATTTATTATTTATTTATTCAACTGACCACGAACTACAGAACACTACTTGTTAAGACTAATGCTGGCTCAAAAGGGCAATTACCACTGTTATCAGTGGAACAGAGGGGATATACTGGAGCAGCTCCTGGCATACAGGACATTAACAAATGCCAAAATGTATCATAAGATAATGTGCGGGGGAAAATGGGTTTTTTTGCTTTCGATTTCAAAATTATTTATTTATATTTATTTTTAATTCCAGTATAATTAACAGTGTTATATTAGTTTCAGGTGTACAATACAGTGATTCAACAATTCTGTACATTACTCAGTGCTCATCATGGTAAGTGTACTCTTAATCCCCATCACCTGTTTCACCCATCCCCCCCCCCACCTCCTCTCTGGTGACCATCTGTATGTTCTCTATAGTTAAGAGTCTGTTTTTTGGTTTGTCTCTTCTTTTTCCCTTTGTTCCGTTTTGTTTCTTAAATTCCACATATGAGTGAAATCCTATAGTATTTGTCTTTCTCTGACTGACTTATTTTACTTAGCATAATACTCTCTGGTTCCATCCATGTTGTCACAGATGGCAAGATTTCATTATATTTTATGGCTGAATACTACCACTGTATATATATATATACCACATCTTCTTTATCTATTCATTACCAATGGGCACTTAAGTTGCTTCTGTAATCTGGCTATTGTAAATAATGCTGCAATAAACATAGGGGCGCATATATCCTTTCAAATAAGTGTTTTTGTATTCTTTGGGTAAATACCCAGTAGTACAATTACTGGATCATATATATGGTAGTTCTATTTTTAACTTTTTGAGGAATCTCCATACCATTTTCCACAGGGGCTGCACCAGTTTGCTTTCAATGGGGAAAATGCTTTTTGTTCCTTTTGCTTCAAAAAAGGAAGAACTAGACTTCCGAATACAGTCATACGAAATTACAGGAATACTCCATGAACTAGTTTTATATTTTGTTAGTTAAACCATACCAATAAACTGAAAGATTCACCAAAATAGGCATACCTTGGAAATGTTAAATTCAAATGAGCAGAGATGTTGGCCAGATTCAAGCTTTGATCTGGTCTTGCTTTTTAACGTGTGAGACTTCCGAACTACTATGATACTGTGTGTCCACACACTGACTACCCCTCAGAAAAGGCAGATGGCTTTCTCTCTGTTTATAAAAAAACAACCAATTTTGGGGGTGCCTGGGTGGCTCAGTCGGTTAAGCGTCCAACTCTTGATTTTGGCTCAGGTCATGATCTCAGGGTCATGGTATAGAGTCCTGCATTGGACTCCATGCTCAGTGGGGAGTCTGCTGGAGATTCTCTCTCTCTCTCCCTCTCCCTCTGCCCCTCCCCACAATGCGCGGTTACGTGCTCTCTCTCTAAAATAAATAAATAAATCTTAAAAAACAAAAGATATGTGAAAATATGCATGTAGCCATTTTCTTCTCAGAGAGTCTAGTGAACCGAATGGAATATATGATGAATAAATTCCATTGTACCAGTTGTCAGCTCTGTGATCTGGGCGAATTATTACCCTCTCCCTGTCTTTATTTTCTCATCTGCAAAATAGCAATAATCCTAATTAATGCATATGGCTCCGCACAGTCCCTGGCACACAGTAAGCCTGCCCAAAGTTTCAGCTGTTACTATAATCATTGCTCATTTTTTTACTACATGCAAAGCATTACCCTAGCTTCAAGTGAGGAAACAAAAAAGTAGGTCACCCCGTCTGAAAATTCAAGTGCTCACTGTGCAGGTAGGGAACCTAAGAACGACACCCACAAAACAGTTTTCCGTGGGAGCCCATGTTCCAGCTGTTGTCTCTTAATGAGGGATTCACACTTCAGGCCTATAAGGTTCAGGGAGGGGAGACAAACTCTGGGCAGGTAAGGTTGCGAAAGGGAAGGAAGAGGAAGGAGTTGAGTGAAAGGAGGCAGAAAATGTGAGAGGAACATAGGCAAGACCCAAATGATTGCGCTAGACGCGGAAGGGTTTGGAATGGGAACAGCACAAGCGAAGATGGAGGGTCAGAAATGGGTAGGGCAGGTTCTGAGGAATGGCTGTGAGGTTGTAGTGTCTAAGAGACATCATTCCAGAGATCAGACTGCATTGCCGTGACTGTAGCTGGAAAACATGAAAGCTATGAGACTGAGTGAGTGCTCACCCCTGCGATTTCCTCTAAACAGTACACTAAACAAAACACAATGCAAACAACAGCTTAAAAAAAAAGTCTTAGCAAAGTAAAAATGATTTTCTTGGATAGTTGTCTTTTCCTGCAATAAGTGTAAGATCCTGATGAACCGAAGTTCTCTTCTAGTGTGATTCTATTTTTTTAAAGAGAGAGATGAGGGGGCGGGGGGGGCGAGAAAAATCCCAAGAAGGCTCCACCCCCAGCGCAGAGCCAGTCACAGGTTCAATCCCACGACCCTGAGATCATGACCTGAGCTGAAATCAAGAGTCAGACGCTTAACTGACTGAGCCACCCAGGTGCCCATATGATTATATTTAATAATTGAGATACTGATGTACAATATTACAAGGCTACCAGTTATGAGAGAGAATACGCCAATTTGTGCATGGTGCCTGAAATATCAGGAGGGTGTGAACAGAGTTATTCCAAACATCATTTTTATTTTGCCTATGGATTGAGTCTTTCCCATGTTTCGCAGGGTGAGGAAGAGCACAGTGAGGTGAATGGACCATGATTTATGGCCTTGGCTGTGGTTGCTACTCTTGGACAGCAACTCAATGACTATGAAGATGACCTCCTCATCCCTTCACATCCCACATGTTGGCCAGGATTCACGGCTGGTAGCTAACTTCCTTGCTTCCAGTTCAGAATGAATAAACACTGAACACTCGCCTGTTTTGGGACTACAGAATCTATTCATCTAACAAATTTGGCCATGGTGAGATTCTAAAGTCTAAGTTTTTATATTAAATAAATACCAGAAGAACCAATTTAGCATCTTGTAATATTTCTGTCTGACTCCTTATTGGAGTTGAGATTTTGATGTGGGTCCATGGAATTCATGAGACATCTTTGGAAATTCCTTCTGATTAAGGTGAAGAAATAGAAGCATCGTTTGTGTTTCTTGGGGTGTTAGGGTTGGTGACGTAGGCCAGGGAAAATCACATTGTAAAACTTCCTCTGGATCCGGATTTTCCCTCATTCTTCGTGAATATTTTCATTCCAATGAAACCTCTTAGGATGACCAGTGGAGTTAAAGGAAGGTAACCCTATTGTTTGGCCTTGTAATGGGGGCTGTGGAAGATGTTAGGGGCTAATTTACATACCAATCTTAATTTACATACGAATTGACGGATTTACAAATGCATCTGTTTCCCACTTGGGTTTTTTTTTTTTTTGTAAAGCCCAGCTGGTTAGAGCTACCTCCTTGTGCCCTACAGGCTTCCTTCCTGTCAGCCCTCACCACCTATGCCCCCACACCCCAACAGGTCTGGGCTCGGCCATTGCCGTGGATTTCCTTCTCCTCTAGGTCTCCACAACCTTCTTTTCCACTTCTAATTTCAAAACATCCTTTTTTTCTCTTTCTTTCTTTTTTTTTTTTTGGTCTCCCTAATTCAAGGGGTACCAGACAGAGACTACTCCTTATTCTCTGCCTTATCTCCATTATTTTTCCTAAACCAAGATACTTGGCCTTGAAATAGAAAATTACGATCCAACTCTGCAGTTCTCATAAGAGCCCTAGTTTTGTCTGGGGGCTGTGCTTTGGAGGGGGACAGGGGTACCAATTATGCCATCTCTGCCGGAATCTAAAATCTCTTGTGTCTCTTTATGTAACAAGACAGAACATGCTTTCAGAAGGAGTCTTTTGTTTTCCTGGGTTCTAAAATATCGGTAGAACAGTTTCCAAGCTATTGGCCTACTTTTCTAAGAAAGTTAGTTCAACCTAAGTGCAAAGCTGGTGGCCACTCAAGTGCTGTAGTACCAGTTGGCAGACGTATTTGTAAGAAGATCGGGAGAAACGAGAGTTGTAGTGGAATCACACTTGGCCTTTTGTTAGGAGAGTACAAATTGCAAGGCTCTCTAACGGCCTGCAAAAACCAACTCCAAAGTGGCTACTGCATGCCTGCAGGGGAGGGTGTTTAGGTTTCTGAGAGGCCAACGGGTCCAGTGCCAGGGCTTGGAGAGGGGTCTTGAGTCTTTGGCCCTTTAAGTGAAAGAGTTCTGGGCAGGACAGTGTGGTAAATGCTTAGGATAGGAACCTGGCTATGAACTTGAGTGTGTTGCCCAAAACTGAATGACCTCACACACAGAAAGGAAGACCAGGCTGCCCAGAAGCTGGCCTTCTCTAGATTGAGCTCTCGGGGCTCTCTTGAGTAGGCCCCGCAGCGGCTCTGGGCCTGCATTCCTTATCTGGGGAGTGAAGGGAATGGACTGGATGACTGTGAAGGCCCCCTGCAGTGCCAGATCAAGTAGACTAGGTCACTGTAACAACTCATTTCAGGGGAGTTCGACCGTACCACTGGCCAAATATCCACAATGGGTTGTGTTATAGGTCATTATTAGGTCCATATCCCCGTAAGACAGACCTATTAGAGTTGCAAAAGCTTTGTGGGGGGTGGAAAGCATCTGTTAAAAGTTTCTTGGAGGGACGCCTGGGTGGCTCAGTTGGTTAAGTGTCTGCCTTGGGCTCAGGTCATGATCCCAGGATGCTGGGATCGAGTCCCGCATGGGGCTTCTTGCTCAGCAGGGAGCCTGCTTCTCCCTCTCCCTCTGCCTGCCGTTCCCACTGCTAGAGCACCCTGTCTCTCTCTCTGACAAATAAATAAATAAAATCATTAAAAAAAGGCTTCTTGGAGAAATTCATGCTGTACAGTTTGGAAATAGAAGTTTTTGTTTTGTTTTTTTTTACCTTTTTTCCCTTATGGCTCATTTCCCCTCCAGGACTCAGCTGAGGACTATGTAAATCCAAAGGAGAAAAACCAACTCACCAAACCTTAAGATGCCCTCTCACACTCCCAGCCCGAGGTGTACACACACCTTCTCCCACACCGGTATACGAAATTCTCTCAGGAGAGGTTGCTTATATTGCTAAAGGTGAAATGGCCCAGTGCTGAGGCTTAGAGCAGAGCCTTGAGTCTGCCGCCCTTTGAAGGAAAGAGCTCTGGGTAGGATGGAGGGGGTAGGCACTGAGCAGCTGTGTCCGGGACAGTGTGACCTGTCTGCATCTGGGACTAGAGCCCAAGGGAGGACATGGCCACTCAGAGGCTGGCCTCCAGGACGCCTCCTGCCCTCTTCTGCAGGCCATTTCTCTGCTACAGTCCTGTGTTCCCTCATCTGTAAAGTGAAAGGAATAGGTTTGATGCCCCCCAAAAGTCCTCTCCAGTGCTTTGGGCAACACTTCCTCCAGGAAGGACTCCCTAGTCAACACAGATAGGATGGGAAACAAAGTGTGGGTTTACCCCCTTAGACGACCATCTCCCAGCAGACATATTTTCCTTGAGGGTAGGAAACATGCCTGGTTCATCTCTGTGACCTGAAAGCCCAGCCAGAGGATGGGCACAGAGCAGGGGTCTCTAACAATCTGTGGAATATGTAAATGAGAAACGGTCCAGGTAAGTAATCTTGACAAGGCCTCTAGCAAACTTCTGCTGTTCTGTGCCAGCTCTCCATTCACCAAATCAAGCAGCGGCTAAGAACATGGAATTTGCTGTCACACGACCTTGAGCTCAGATCGTGGCCCTGCTGCTGTGTCACCATGGCGGGTCATCCATAGCAGGTGATGTGGGTGTCCTACCGCGTCTCCTCAGCCATACGCACTTGGCCCAACATCCACCTGCCCCCTGCTTCCTCTGTGGACTGAAGCCCTTCTGCCTATGCAGGGAAGGCCGGAAATGCTGGGGAGTCAATGCTCCCACGAACAGTCCCCAGCCAATGCCCGCGGGGAGCTGGTGTGTAAACGCGCCATCTGATGCAGGTGGGCATCATCCAAAGTGCTCAAAACACCACCAAACTGTCAATTCAGAATCCTACATCCAGCAAAGCTATCTTTCAGAAATTAAGGCTGAGATCTTCCCAGTTAAACAAAAACGGAGAGAATTTGTTGCTTTCGGCCTGAGTGTCCTTGGGGCAGAAGAGCCTCTTTGGGTCTCAGTACAATGAGGAGAAATGTGTGAAGGACTGGCTCTGATGTCCCCAAGACTGCGGGGAGCACGAGGGTAAGGCGAGAGACTGTGGGAACTTTATGAATTCAGGCAGTCACTGCCTCTCTTCTGCAACTCAGTTTACTATTTGTAAAAGGAGAGTCTTTGTCCTCTGTAAAGATGGCAAACCCGAAGCGCTCAGAGACCTTCCAGGAAGAAGAGGAGTCCCTGAGCCTTTCCTAAGACCACTGGCCGATATTAACTGAGCACTTAATAGGTGCCAGGCACCATTTAAGTACTGAGCGCTGTCCTCCAGGAGGGAGATGGAGATGAAACAAGAGAGCAAATAACCAAACACTGTGGGGCTGGGAGCTTTTAGGTCAGGGGCTCAGAGAGGGCTTTTGAGGAGGTGACATCCAAGCAGAGTCATGAATGCTGTGGAGGAGGCAGCCATACAAAGACCTAGAGGAAGAACATTCCAGGCAGAGAGAACAGCCAGTGCAAAGGACCCATGGTGGCAATGAGGCTGGTGTGTTTTGAAGGCCCAAGAGACCAGAACCCAGGGACTGAGTGGGGAGAGGAGGAAAAGAGACTGGAAGTACGGGCAGAACTGGTCTATCTCAGAGACTTGTTTGATCGTTGACCCCCGATCCCTGAAATCTAAATGGTAATCAGCTCATTCACTTCTCTGTACTGGGGACTAGGGAATCCAGGAGGGCAGGGCCTGGCTGGTCTCAGCACTGCCACGCCCCCAGCGTCTAGCACAGTACCTGGCACACAACAGATATGTAAACAATGCCTGATGAATAAATAAATGGATGAATGAGTGAATGAATGTATCTAGCCGTGTCTTTAACTCACTGTGGGACCTCGGCCAAGTGTATTTCCCTAACTGGGCTTCAATTTCACTACCTCTATGATGCCTTGCAATGCCTGTTGAGTAGTAATTCTCTGAAATCAGAACCCTCCCTTTAATGGGATGGCTGGCATGGAGAAGGCCCTCTTTGAAACCGGCTCATCCCTCTTCCCCATGGACTGCCAGGAAAGCATCCAGATCACTTCCTCCGGGCATAATGGAAACACATGCGTGCTTAAAAGTGGGGCACCCAGTCAACAGCTACCTGGTATCCCACAAGCCTTGACCACTAAGCAGGACCTGCTAGGAAGTGCTCCGTATACTCACCTCTTCCCATTTCCCCCCCTTTCTTTTCCTTCTACTTTCACTCCTGTGAAAACCTATTTGCTCAGATGAGCATCATGCTCCAACCACAGCCCCTGACTCCGGCAGCTCAAGGTACAGGGTACCAGGAACCCTCTATCTGCCATGCTGGGCAGGTAGCAGCCCCTGGAAGAGGAGCACAAGAGTCCCAGCCTACACTCCTGACTCCTGCAGCGAATGGCCACCCTCAAACCCTGTCCTGCCCCATCGGATTCATCAGGCCCCAAAGGTCCCCGGCAGTCAGCTCCCAGCCCAACCCACTGGCTTCCATTTTCCCCCTATTCAGGGAATGACGTCCTCTGCCTGCAAGGTAGGGTGCTGGCTTGGAGGAGGAGAGCACTGAGTGGTGGCAGAGGGGGAGGAGGAAGAACAGTGAAGAGGTAGAGTCACCACGTGTTCAGTCTGCAGCCTGGCTTCACAGCCTCTATGGACGGAGAAGTAGAGGGATGCCCAGGTCCTTGGCTGCTGGGATACGAGACTGGGACCAACCAGGGGGCACTGTGTGGTATGGAAAGGAATGCAGACCCAGGGAGCACCCAGCCTGGCATCCAGTATGAGAAATGCAGTCACAGAGAACTCAGAAGTTCAGTTTCCTCCCCAGCAGCCATCCTTATGGAGGGCCAACTCAGCACCAGGCTGCAAGCACCCAGTAAGAGCTTTATAACACAGATCTATTTTCAGCCAGAGGGATCTCAGCAAACAGATCCCGGAAAGGCAAGCCACCTGAGTATGAGGCATATGGACTCTGGGCACAAAACTAACTTCACTACTTAATACTGTGCAGCCGGAAGCACCTTATTGAAACGTTTTTTAATTGAAGTATAGTTGACAAATAATATTCTATTAGTTTCATATGTACAACATAGGGATTTGACATTTATAAACATTACAAAATATTCACCATGATAAGTGTATTTATCATCTGTCACCATACAAAGTTATTAATATGACTAACTATATTCCCAATGCTGTACTTTTCATCCCTGTGACATTTATTATTTTTTAAAAGATTTTTATTTATTTATTTGTCAGAGAGAGAGAGAGGGAACACAAGTAGGGGGAGTGGCAGGCAGAGGGAGAAGCAGACGCCCCGCTCAGCAGGGAGCCCGATGTGGGGCTCGATCCCAGGACCTGAGAGATCATGACCTGAGCCAAAGGCAGACGCTTAACTGACTGAGCCACCCAGGTGTCCCAACGTTTATTTTATAACTGGAATTTTGTCCCTCTTAATCCCCTCTACCCATTCCGCCCATCCCTCCACAACCTCCTCTCTGGCAACCACCAGTTTGTTCCCAGTATTTATGAGTCTGTTTCTGTTTGGTTTTTTTTAAGATTTTATTTATTTATTTGAGAGAGAGAGTGAGAGAGAGAGAGAGTGCACGAGAAGGGGTAGGGTCAGAGGGAGAAGCAGACTCCCCACTGAGTAGGGAGCCCAATGCGGGACTCGATCCTGGGACTCCAAGATCATGACCTGAGCCAAAGGCAGTCGCTTAACCGACTGAGCCACCCAGGCGTCCCTGTTTCTGTTTTTTAAAAAATCTTTTTGATATCATTTCTGTCTTCTTAAATTTAATGAAACTTGTTTTGTGGCCTAAAATGTGATCTATCCTGGGAAATGTTCCAGGTGTACTTGAAAAGAATATGCATTCTGCTGCTTTTGGATGGAACGTTCTGTATTTATCTATTAAGTCTGTCTGGTCTAATGCATCATTTGAAGCGACTGTTTCCTTACTGAATTTCTGTCTGGATGATCTATCCATTGATATAAGTGGGGCATGAAAGTCCCCTATTATTACTGTCAAGTCTCCCTTTATGTCTGTTAATATTTGCTTTATATATTTAGGTACTCCTATGTTGGGTGCATAGATGTTTACAACTGTTGCATCTTGTTGAACTGATCCCTTTATCATTATGTAATACCCTTGTCTCTCAATACACTCCTTCTTTTAAAGCCTATTTTGTCTGATATAAGTATTGCCACCCCAGCTTTTTTGTTTCCATTTTCATGAAATACCTTTTTACATCCTTTCACTTTCATTCTGTAGGGTGTCTTTAGGTCTGAAGTGAGTCACTTGTAGGCAGCATATAGATGGGTCTTGTTTTTTCTACCCATTCAGTTACCCTATGTCTTTTGATTAGAACATGTAGTCTGTTTACATTTAAAGTAATTACTGATAAGTATGTACTTATTTTGATTTTGTTAATTGTTTTCTGGTTATTTTGTAGTTCTTCTATGTTCCTTTCTTGCTCTCTTGTCTTGTGGTGTGATGACTTTCTTTAGTGTTATGCTTGGATTCCTTTCTCTTTATTTTTTGTGCATCTGTTAATAGGTTTCTGGTTACTACGAGGTTGGTATATAACATCCTATGTGTACAGCAGTCTGTATTAAGTTGATTGTTGCCTAAATGTGAACACATTCTAAAAGCACTACATTTTTACCCCCTCCACATTTTATGAAAATGATGTCATATTTTACATCATTTTATTTTGTGTATCCCTTAACTTTTTTTTTTTTTGAAGATTTTTATTTATTTGACAGAGAGAGAGACACAGCGAGAGAAGGAACACAAGCAGGGGGAGTGGGAGAGGGAGAAGCAGGCTTCCTACTGAGCAGGGAGCCCAACGTGGGGCTCGATCCCAGGACCCTGAGATCATGACCTGAGCCGACTTTTTTTTGTACATTTATCTGTAGTCAATAAGGAGATCATGGGGAATAACTTCCAAAGCTGTGACTCCTATTTCTTGATTTATTTTCATAGATATAATTGATTTCACTACATTTGTTTTAACCTTCATACTAGCTTTATAAAGGATTGATCTACTACCTTTACAATCTTACTATATGTTTTTACCACTGCAATCTTTTCCTTTCATAATTTTCTTCATTCTGCCTATGGCCTTTTCTTCTCTACTTAAACAAGTTCTTTTAACATTTCTTGTAAGGCTAGTTTAGTAGTATAAATTCTTTCAACTTTTGTTTGTCTGGGATTGTCCTTCAATTCTGAATGATAACTTTGCTGGGTAGAGTATTCCTGGCTGTAGGTTTTTTCTTTCAGCACTTTGAATATATCATACCCCGCACTCCCTTCTGGCCTGCAAAGTTTCTGCTAAAAAATCAGCTAAGAGTCTTATGGGTGTTCTCTTGTATGTAACTGTTTTCCTTTGGCTGCTTTTAAGATTCTTTATCTTTAATTTTTGACATTTTAATTATGTGTCTTTGTGTGGACTGAGTATATTTTAAAGAATTAAAATCATACAAAGTATGTCTCAGATCACAACGGCATGGAAACGGAAATTAAAAACAAAGAAATTTGGTCAGTGTAAAAATATGTGAAAATTAAAGAACAGTATAAATAACCAATGGATCAAAGAAAAAAATCAGAATGGAAATTAGAAAACACTTCGAGATGAATGAAAATGACAACATATGAAAACATTAAATGCAGTACTTAGAGGGAAATTTATAGCTGCAAATGCCTACATTAAAAAAGAAAGATATCAAATCAACAATATCCTTAAGAAACTAGAATAACAAACAACTCAAAGTAGAAAAGGAAATAAGGGTTAGAGCAGAAATTAATGAAACAGAAAATTTAAGAGTAGAGAAAACCAATGAAACCCAAAGTTGCTTCTTTGAAAATGTCAACAAAATTGACATTTAGCTAGACTGACCAAAAAAGAAAAAAGAGAGAGAGAACAGAAGTTACTAAAATCAGAAGTAAACAATGGGAGATTACTAATAATCTGATAAAAAGAAGAATTATAAGGGAATAGTACGAACAACTGTATGCCAACAAATTAGATAACAGAGATGAAATGAACAAATTCCTAAAATGACAAACTAGTGAAACTGACTCAAGAAGAAATAGAGTATCTGAAAGACCTATAAGAAATAAGAGTGTGGGACACCTGGGTGGCTCAGTGGGTTAAGCATCTGCCTCAGGCTTAGGTCATGATCCCAGGGTCCTGGGATGGAGCCCCACATCGGGCTCCTTGCTCAGTGGGGAATCTGCTTCTCCCTCTGCCTGCCACTCTCCCTGCTTGTGCTCTCTCTCTTCTCTATCTGACAAATAAATAAAATCTTAAAAAAAAAAAAAAAGAAAGAAAGAAAGAGAGTGATGGGGAGCCTGGCTGGTTCAGGTGGTTAAGCGTCTAACTCTTGATTTCAGCTCAGGTCATGATCTCAGGGTCTTGAGATCAAGCCCCACATCAGGCTCTGCACTCAGCGTGCAGTCTGCTTGGGATTCTGTCTCTCTCCCTCTCCCTCTGCTCCTCTTCTCCTCCTCTCTCTAAAAAAAAAATAATAAAATTTTAAATATAAAAATAAATAAACTGCTTACAAATGTAAATTTATCTCCACGCTGCTTTCACTGCAGCTCATATTTTCCATATGGTGTGTTTACTTTTTCATTTGTATTAAGATATTTTCTAATTTCCTTTGTATTTTTTAAATTTGACCCATCATTTATTTAAGTATGTGTTTTTTATTTTCCACATGTAGGGGCCCAGGGCAGGCCACCCCAATATGAGCCTCTTTGGCAGGAAGATTATTGGAGCTGAAAATAATCAATGCCCAAAGGACTCAGGAAGAAAGTTTGACCTTCCCCCTAATTGTCTCAAAGAATATAGATAGAGGACTTCTTCCAGAAAGAGAGTGATCAATATAGATATCTACATTATAATATGACATGGTAGACAGGGAGGAACCAACAAGACCTGTTTGATCAAAGTCCTCTCTGTGACCCATTATTTCTAGATGCCTCAACAAACACTTATTTACCAAACATTTACTCTTTTTCATCTTCCTGTGAATTGCTTTCCTTCCCTTTCAAGTAGCAGACCCCATTCCCTTCTCTTTAGTTCTGGGACATATTTACCTCACTTTGCCCAACTATCTGGACTCTCATGTCTGTGTGGATTCCCTGTACATTTGTAATTAAATCTGATTTTGTCCCATTAATATGTTTCATGTCAACTTAATTGTTAGACCAGCTAGAAGACCCTTAAAGAGTAAATTTTTTCTTCCCCAACAGTTGCCATACTTGGCAGGATAAACTTCCACTGGATATTTGCTCCAAAAATTCTGCAGATCCTTGGGCATCTGACATACAGCCAGGAGAAGATAAGATTTCTTACCATGTCAGCCTCCTGGAATCTGTCTGTGGAGTCCAGTGAAGCAAGAGTGATAAAATTCTTTTATATATATATATATATATTTAGATTAGCAGGAAAGACTATCTGTGGAACTAGTTCCTTGGGCTTAGAGACTCAAGTAAATTTGGTAGAGTAGCGATCCATTTCTTTCCAGAGATGGTCTTTGTTTTACTTTGTCTTTGTCTGTTGTATCATTTGTCATAAGGAGGAAAAACGATAGGGTAAGAATA
This sequence comes from Phoca vitulina, assembly GCF_004348235.1. Lineage (NCBI taxonomy): Eukaryota > Metazoa > Chordata > Mammalia > Carnivora > Phocidae > Phoca > Phoca vitulina. Next base: position 6,048,149 of record NW_022589765.1, read on the forward strand.
CAAGCATAGACCCTAATAAGCCTGCTGTTCAAGGCAAGCTCACAGACTGATGAGTGCACATTTCTCATCAGACCAGTGTCACTTTAGACAAACTTTGATGTGGGTTAATGAAGCACATGAGGTAAGGCCTGTTGCTAATGGACACCTTGAAAGCCAAAGCCACAAAATTAGTGGGCGTGGGTAAAGCACTTAAAAGCTGTTAGAGCACTTCCTACCTAACTCCAGGACTCCTTTATTGGGAAGGGGGAGCTTGAGACTGGCACCTTAGAACATTCTCCATCCTGACACCGTGAAAGCCTGCTATACTGGGATAAATTAACCACCTGTACAACAAAGGCCTTTGCTTTCTTAGACCAACTCTGGGAAGTGAACTTTCTGCACCTTGTTTGGGCTGCCCTTTTTTTTTTACACTGTCTTTGGGTATGCCTCTTGTGTCCATAGTTAAGCCTTAAAAAGGCTTATTGGTTTAAGTCACTATTAAGATTAATAGATCCGGGGCGCCTGTGTGGCTCAGTCAGTTGGGCGTCTGCCTTTGGCTCAGGTCATGATCCTGGGGTCCTGGGATTGAGCCCCACGTTGGGCCCCTTGCTCAGCGGGGAGCCTGCTTATGCCCTGCCTGCCGCTCCCCCTGCTTATGCTTGCTCTCTCCCTCCCTCTGTCTCTCTCTCTGACAAATAAATAAATACAATCTTTATTTTATTTTATTTATTTATTTTTTTAAAGATTGTATTTATTTATTTGACAGAGAGAGACACACAGCGAGAGAGGGAACACAAGCAGGGGGAGTGGGAGAGGGAGAAGCAGGCTTCCTGTGGAGCAGGGAGCCCGATGCGGGGCTCGATCCCAGGACCTGGAATCATGACCTGAGCCGAAGGCAGACGCTTAACGACTGAGCCACCCAGGCGCCCCAATACAATCTTTATTTTAAAAAAAAGATTAATAGATCCTACTTGTCAATGGGCAGACAATGGATCTTTTAATTTGGTTATATTTGAAAGAAAAAAATTAAAGAGTGCTCTCAACCGTCTTAGTATAACAGCTAGCCTTAGGGACTCCTTTGACAAGATGAAAGAAAAGAAATTAGACTTAAAATAAAAATTAATGTCTATATCCAACGTAAATCCCCTTCTTGAAACCCAGCCCCATCTTCCTATTTTAATTTCCCCTCCCTTGCAAAATTTAGATGGCCTCCAGCCTAATGTTGAGACCCAAAGTATACAGGTTGCTCATGTAAATGCTAAAAGCCAGAAATGAATTGAACAAAAGCCCCTGAGACTGGCAGTAAGGCTCATTTTGCTCCTATCTTCTAGGGCTCTGTAGTCAATCTCTGCCAGCTTCAGGCATTCCTATGCAACATCCTTTGCAGACACATCCTAGACCCCCACCAAAAATAAATTTCATGTCCTCTGGATAGCAGCAGATCCTTTAAATTATAAAGCCCTTTAAACCTCTCCTTTGAGAAGATTTTACCAAATTTAGGGATGAATTTAAATAAATTTTTTTTTTCAAAAATTGAGACCAATTAGATTAGTGGCCATTCACAACCACCCGCCCCACACCGTCACAGAGGAACAAGTGATCAGCTAAAGGCCAATATTCAGGGGCTAACAGAAGCCGAGGTTGAACTGCACACTCAGAGAGAAGGTTTTTGTTAAGATGCTTTATACAGACGTTACAAAAGCATAAATCTTTTAATTCCCACTTTAGTTAACAATCTCCCTGGTGGAAGCAACTTTAAAGAAGCAGGTCAATCTCCAGATAGTCAGGCAGTAATCCAGTTCTTTGGGGGAATTAGAAACAACTGTCTTTATCTTGCAAATCTATACAAAACCAGAAATGCTACTCCAGAAACAAATCAAAACACACCTATCTTTACCAACCCCCAAACCTCAACTATTCCTCTCAAAATACTTGTAGATATTATAAAGATATTATATTAGAATATTAGACCAAATTGTTTGGCACTTAAGAAAACAGAAAGAAAATATTAAATACCAATTACCTTGAAACTCTCAGAAAAAAATCTGCATTCTTTCTCTTTCCCTTGAAATTATAAATCTTATCATGATTTTGAAATGCAAACACAGCCCAGAATCACCGGAGACTGAAGAATAGAGTGGAGGGAGAGGACTTCTAAAAATTAGAACTGCAAAAAAAGGCTCCTGTGCCCACATTCTAGCACCTCTGATAACAGGCAAATATGCCCCCAAAAAACACCACCTTAGAGAAAATGCAGGTACTTTCTCAGTGCCTTTGTGATGTATATTTTCTCCCCCTCCCCATCTTCTCTAGGACCTAAGAGCCATTCTTTCAAATGCAAACTTAAGGGAGAAGTTTTTCAGCAGAAATAGAGAAAGATACTTGGAAATTGGGCCTATAATGTCATCTCCAAAGATACTAGTACTGGGGCGACTAGGTGGCTCTGTTGGCTAAGTGTCTGCCTTCCGCTCAGGGCTCAGGTCATGATCCCAGGGATCAAGCCCTGCATTGGGCTCTCTGCTTGGCGGGGAGCCTGCTTCTCCCTCTCCTTCTGCCTGCTGCTCTGCCCACTTGTGCTTTCTCTCTCTCTGTCAAATAAATAAATAAAATCTTAAAAAAGAGACAAAGATACTAGTACAAACAAAAGCTATAATATCTTTGTATATTGTATATAGTGTTTATGTTGTCTATACACACACACACAGTAAATGTGAGATATCTTTCTACCTCCCAATGGTATTGCTAAAATTAATTTGTAAAAGAATTTTTTTTTTTTTTTTTTTTTAAGATTTTATTTATTTATTTGAGACAGAGAGAATGAGAGAGAGAGAGCACATGAGAGGGGGGAGGGTCAGAGGGAGAAGCAGGCTCCCTGCTGAGCAGGGAGCCTGATGCGGGACTCGATCCAGGGACTCCAGGATCATGACCTGAGCCGAAGGCAGTCGCTTAACCAACTGAGCCACCCAGGCGCCCTGTAAAAGAATTTTAATTGGCTTCTAGAAAATTACATGCTTATATAAATTTAGTATTCATAAAAATTCCCAACAATAAAATAAAGACCATCCAAATGAATTTCAGGTTCACGTGATCTTGGAAAATATTCAGTATTTTTTTAAAGATTTATTATTTATTTGACAGAGAGAGAAAGAGCACAAGCAGGGGGAGCGGGAGAGGGAGAAGCAGGCTCCCCGCTGAGCAGGGAGCCCAATGTGGGGCTCAATCCCAGGACCCTGGGACCATGACCTGAGCCGAAGGCAGACGCTTAACGACTGAGCCACCCAGGCGCCCTGGAAAATATTAAGTATTAAAGCTAATTTAATGTTGTTGGTTTAATTAAAATAGACATGTCTTTTTTTTTTTATTTGACAGAGAGACACTCAGCAAGAGAGGGAACACAAGCAGGGGGAGTGGGAGAGGGAGAAGCAGGCCTCCCACCAAGCAGGAAGCCCGATGTGGGGCTCATCCCAGGACCCTGAGACCATGATCTGAGCCGAAGGCAGACGCTTAACAACTGAGCCACCCAGGTGCCCCAAAAATAGACATGTCTTTATGATGTGGGAAGTAAAGGGAAAAGAAAAAAATTAAGTTTCCTTAATTCCTACAGCCCATTGACAAGTCCTTGAAGCAGGGAGACCTTCTTCTAGGAACTCAACTGCCTCAACGTTGATGGTTTCCTAAGGGCAAAAGGCAATCTTAGCCCGCCCCCCAGTATCCTGAGTCTACTTTAACATACAAAAATTCCTTTGGAAACTTCCTTTATCTCTAACCCCCAAGATATATGTTTGTAATCATCCCCTAAGCATATGTCCCACTGAGATACATCTGAAGGGTCTCACGATTAGGGGTTTTACTAGACGTAGTAAATTACCTCTTCCTAAAGATAGCTGGCCCCCTCAAGGTCCTGGAAACCTTGCTTCTAAAATTCTTTCAGAATTAAGCTATCCCTAACCCCCTACCAACTTGAAAGTATGTAGTCAGCCACTTCTCATGACCCCAGTGCACATCTTTCTGCCGACAGGTCCCATCCCAGTGATTTAATAAAACCAACTTTTTGCACCAAAAAAGTCTCAAGAATTCTTTCTTGGCCATCAGCTCCAAACCGCAACCACTTCCTATATCATTTAGAGTTATTAGCATTAAATATAAAACCTTTATTCTGCCTGGGCTTATTTAAAACCAAATTAATCCATGTTACCTCTGTTACAAAATTTCTCAGCAATAAATAACTAAAAAAATAATGGTTGACTTTGTCTGATGTCTAATGGAGTTTTTGTGGGCAATCTAAACATAAGTGTTAAGAACAAATAAATTGGAAAAGGTGTAAATTAAAAAAAAGGTTTGTAGGTAAACTTTTTAAATATTTGCTCAGATCATTTTGGTAACCTGAAATCTTAAACTTTTGCTTTTAGGTTAAGTGAGGTGTTAAGTTAAATTCATTAAATATCTACATTATTTCCAAATAAGATAAAATAATAAAACATTAATTACTGAGCATAGATTTATCTACTTTTGTCTTTCCAATTAAAGAGAAAGTAAAGATAAATTTGGGACTATTAGTAAATATTTTTCATCCTTTATTGAAAGGTTGTACTATAAAGAAGCATACGTTTCTAGAAATCATGAAATGTATTCATAAATTTGCCAATCTAAAGAATGCTGCTATAACAGACAATTCACATTTGCTTACTATTTTGTTTTCACTAGGACTAAAGGTTTCTAAGAGTTAAGAATTCCAATTAACATGTGGTTAAAGCTACTAAAAAAAAATAAGGGAAACAACTCCATATGAAAAAAAGTAAGATGTATGTTTTCAGTAAAAGAAGGTATGAGGAATGGAAATGCATTTTATTGAGTGAAAATAAAGTAATTTTTTTCCTAAAGAGAGGTGGGGAAGAGGGAAAACAGCACAAAATCTCAATGTAAAAAAGAAAGTTGTAGGGGCACCTGGGTGGCTCAGTTGGTTGAGCGTCTGACTGTTGATTTCGGCTGGGGTCATGATCTCAGGGTCCTGGGATCAACCCCTGACTCAGGCTCTGCACTCAGCACAGAGTCCTTGAGATTCTCTCTTTTTCCCCTGCCCCTCCCCTACTCACACACCCGCACTCTCTCTCTCAAATAAATAGATAAAATCTTAAAAAAAAAAAAAAAGAAAGTTGTAGAAGGTTTATGAAAAAGGAATCTTTGGGGGTCACCTGGCTGGCTCAGTTGGAAGAGCATGCAACTCTTGATTTCAGGGTCATGAGTTCAAGCCCCACGTTGGGTATAGAGATTACTAAAGAAAATACATAAATGTTTAAGAAAGGTGAGGGCACCTGGGTGGCTCAGTCAGTTGAACATTCAACTCTTGGTCTCGGCTCAGGTCTTAATCTCAGGGTGGTGGGTTCGAGCGCCATGTTGAGCTCCACTCTGGGTGTGGAGCCTACTTAAAAAAAAAAAGGAATTTTTGGAAAGTAATCTTATACACGATCAGGACTAGCTACAATCGGAATAAATTTAACTAAATAAAATGAGTTTTAATATCAAAAGTACACTGGTACAAAATTATGATTTGGTTTTTCTCTGTTAAAACAATGTTTTAGTACAGTATTGGCCTACTTTTTAAAAATTATTTATTTATTTTTTAGAGAGAGACAGAGTGCACACATGCAAGTGGGGTAACGTCCAGAGGGAGAGAATCTTCAAGCAGATTCCCTGCTGAGCATGGAGCTGGAGACAGGGTTCTATCTCACCACCCATGAGATCAGGACCTGAGCCAAAACCAAGAGTTGGACGCTTAACCGACTGAGCCACCCAGGCACCCCTACACTTTCTTTTCAAGTGCACACAAAACATTCCCAGAACAGATCACATATTAGGCCACACAACAAGTGTCAACAAATTCAAAAAGATCAAAGTCATATCATGCATCTTTTCTGACCATAGCACTATGAAACTAGAAATGAACGACAAGAAAAAATCTGGAAAGAGCACAAACACATAGAGGTTAAATAAGATGCTACTAAACAATGAATGGCTCAACCAACAAATCAAATTTGAAATTTAAAAAATTATATGGAAATAAATGAAAATGAAAACAGAATAGCCAAAGATCTTTGGAATGCAGCAAAAGCAGTTCTAAGAGGGAACTTTATACCAATGCAGGCCTACCTCAAGAAGCAAGAAAAATCTCTAATAAACAACATAATCTAAAGGAGCTAAGAAAGAACAAACAAAACCTAAAACCAACAGAAGGAAGGAAATAATAAAGATCAGAGCAGAAATAAATGATACAGAAACTAACAAGACAATAAAACAGATCAATGAAACCAAGAGCTACTTCTTTGAAAGATCAACAAAATTTATAAACGTCTAGCTGGATTCATAAAAAAAAAAAAAGGACCCAAGTTAAAAAAAAAAAATCAGAAATAGGGGCGCCTGGGTGGCTCAGTTGGTTGAGCGTCTGCCTTCGGCTCAGGTCATAATCCCAGGGTCCTGGGATTGAGCCCCGCATCAGGCTCCCTGCTCAGCGGGGAGCCTGATTCTCTCTCTGCCTCTGCTGCTCCCCCTGCTTCTGCTCTCTCACTCTCTCTCTGTCAAATAAATAAATAAAATCTTTTAAATAAATAAATAAATAAAAATTTTTTAAAAATCAGAAATAAAAAAGGAGAAATAACTGACACCACAGAAATACACAGCATTAAGAGAATATTATGAAAAATTATATGCCAAATAAATTGGACAACCTAAAAGAAATGAATAAATCCCTAGAAACACATAAACTACCAAAACTGAAGCAGGAAGAATTAGAAAATTTGAACAGAGTGATTGCCAGCAATGAAATTTAATCAGTAATCAAAAAACTCCCAACAAATAATAGTTCAGGACCAGACAGCTTCATAGGCAAATTCTATCAGACATCTAAAGAAGAGTTACTACCTGGGGCACCTGGGTGGTACAGTCAGTCGAGTGTCCAACTCTTGGTTTTGGCTCAGGTAGTAATCCCAGGGTTGTAGGATTGAGCCCCATGTCAGGCTCCACGCTCAGCATGGAGTCCACTTAAGATTCTCTCTCCCTCTCCCTCTGCCCTTCCCGCTCCCCTCTAAAATAAATAATTTAAAAAAAAAGAGAAGAGTTAATACCTATTCTCAAACTACTCCAAAAAATAGGAGGACAACTTCCAAATTCATTCTATAAGGCCAGTATCACCCTGATACCAAAACTAAAAAATACACCACAAAAAAGAGAACTACAGGCCAATATCTCTGATAAACATAGAGGTAAAAATATTAAATGAAAAACTAGCAAACTGAAACCAACAATACATTAAAAAAAATCATCCACCACGATCAAGTGGGATTTATTGCCAGGATGCAAGGGTGGTTCAATGATTGCAAATACATCAATGTGATACATCACATCAAGAAGAGAAAGGATAGGGGCGCCTGGGTGGCTCAGGCAGTTAAGCGTCTGCCTTCGGCTCAGGTCATGATCCCAGGGTCCTGGGATCGAGCCCCACATGGAGCTCCCTGCTCTGCAGGGAACCTGCTTCTCCTTCTCCCTCTGCCTCCCACTCCCCCTGCTTGTGCTCTCTTGCTCTCTCTGTCAAATAAATAAATAAAATCTTTAAAAAAAAAACAGAATATGCCCAGTAAAATTTTTTAAAAAAAGAAGAGAAAGGATAAATACCATATGACCATCTCAATAGACACAGAAAAAAGGATCGGACAAAGTACAACATCCTTCAGGAAAATGTAAATCAAAACCACAATGAGATATCACCTCACACCTGTCAGAATGGCTAAAATCAAAAACACAAGAAACAACAGGTAGTGGCAAGCACTTGGGAGAAAAAGGAACCCTCTTGCACTGTTGGTAGGAATGCAAACTGGTGCAGCCAGTGTGTAAAACAGTATGGAGATTCCTCAAAAAGTTAAAAATAGAACTACCCTACGATCCAGCAGTTGCACTACTGGGTATTTACCTGAAAAATACAAAAACACTAATTCAAAGGGATACATGCACCCCTATGTTTATAGTGGCATTTTTTACAATTGCCGAATTATGAAAGTAGCTCAAGTGTCCACTGATAGATGAATGGATAAAAAATGTGGTATATATATACAATGGAGTATTTCTCATTCATAAAAAAGAATGAAATCTTGCCATTTGCAACAATATGGATGGAGCTAGAGTATAATACTAAGTAAAATAAGTCAGTCAGAAGAATACAAATATATAATTTCAGTCATATGTGGAATTTAAGAAACAAAACAAATAAGGAAAGAAAAAAATAGAAAGGCAAACCAAGAAACAGACTGTTAACTACAGAGAACAAACTGATGGTTACTGGAGGGGAAGTGGGGGAGGGGTGATGGGTGAAATAGATGATGGGGATTATGGAGTACACTTATCCTGATAAGCACTGGGTGATATATGGGATTGTTGAATCACTATATTGTACACCAAAAACTAATATGACACTCTATGTTAACTATACTGGAATTGAAATTAAACACTTAATTTAAAAAATTACTACAGGAACGCCTAGGTGGCTCAGTCAGTTAAGTGTCTGCCTTCAGCTCAGGTCATGATCCTGAGGTCCTGGGACTGAGTCCCAAATCGGGCTCCCTGCTCAGCCGGGAGACTGCTTCTCCCTCTGCTTGCAGCTCCTCCTGTTTGTGTGCTCTCTCTCTCTGACAAATAAATAAAATAAAATAAAATAAAATAAAATAAAATAAATAAATTACTACATGTTGAAGGGCTCCATGCTATTGTTGCATCAGTTAGAGATGGCGTACCTGTTATTAAAGTAGCCATGACAATGGTCCAAAGCTTTCTTTGATACCCAGTTTCTTATCTACTTTGCCCTTGCAACAGATCAAGAGAGCAAACTTGAACTTTCAAAAAATGAAAGTATCATCTGTTAACGGGGCACTGGGTGGCTTACTCAGTTAAGCAACTGACTTGATTTCGACTCAGGTCATGATCTAAGGGTCCTGACATCAAGCCCCAAATCAGGCTCTGCGCTGAGTGTGGAGCCTGCTTGAGATTCTTTCTCTCCCTCTGCCCCTACCCCCTGCTCACGCACACTCTCTCAAAAAAAAATTAAAAATTAAAAAAAAATTTTTAGGGGCACCTGGGTGGCTCAGTCGTTAAGCATCTGCCTTCGGCTCAGGTCGTGATCCCAAGGTGCTGGGATCGAGCCCCACATCGGGCTCCCTGCTCCGCGGGAAGCCTGCTTCTCCCTCTCCCACTCCCCCTGCTTGTGTTCCCTCTCTCGCTGTGTCTCTCTCTGTCAAATAAATAAATAAAATCTTAAAAAAAAATTTTTTTTTTAAAGTATCATCTGTTACCATAACAGCTACCAGCTGGTTCAACTGAATCCTTTACCTCTGGTGATGAGTCTCATGGGCAGCAGCAATGTGAATACCAGATTATCAGCCTAGAAAAGGAACTTGCTCAATTATTTGAAGAACTGAGACATGTTGTGGAAGTTTCTTAATCTGGCAGTCGTTTTGATGTACACCTTATTTTCTTTATAGCAGACACAATATCAATTTAGCAATCTTTAAACCACAACAATACTTGCATCCATGTACTCCAGAAAGGGCCCCTTTTCCCACCTTACACTAAAGAAAGAGCCTGGGTTTCTGGGTGGCTCAGTCAGTTAAGTGACTGACTCTTGATTTCAGCTCTGGTCGTGATTTCAGGGTCCTGGAATCGAACCCCACATAGGGCTCCATGCTCAGCACAGAGGCTGCTTGAGGATTCTCTACCTCTCCCTCTGCCCCTCCCCCCCATCACGCACTCTAAATAAATAAATAAGTAAATAGAAGGAGCCTATGGATATAATTTATGGACAGACTGATTGTTATCTTTTCTTGAGTAGGGTCTTTTTTACTTAATGTGAGATCTGGGGATACCAAAGAAATGATTCAATACATTACAGCTACCATGGAGCTAGTCTTATCACCAAATACGGATGAAATTCTATTCAGTAAGTAAGAATCAAAATGGTACTTTGATCCACTTGAGCCATTAAGTGGTCCATATTATACAATATGCCCAGGCCTGTAGAATGAAGCAGACCTTTTTTATTGTGAAGAATAATGAGGACATATTTTTCTTTATATTGTTTTATTTCTTTGCATTGACTATGAGAGAGATAAAATGGCTTAGAAAAAGTAATAAAATCAGTATGATCACTAACTTTTCTATGTATGTATTATTTTGCAATATAGATGAATATTACTAATTGATTTGATTCTCCTCAGAGTGCTTCTCTTTAATGAAAATGATAGCTAATGGTTTTTTCCCTCCACTCTACTCTTTTTTTCTATATTTATTTTTTATAATTTTTTTATTATGTTATGTCACCATACTGTACATCATTAGTTTTTGATGTAGTGTTCCATGATTCACTGTTTGCATATAACACCCAGTGCTCCATGCAATACATGCCCTCCTTAATATCCATCACTGGGCTCACCCATCCCCCCACCCCCCCTTCCCTCTAAAACCCTCAGTTTGATTCCCAGAGTCCATAGTCTCTCATGGTTCATCTCCCCCTCTGATTCCACCTCCCTTCATTTTTCCCTTCCTTCTCCTAATGTCCTCCGTGCTATTCCTAAAAAATATGGAACACTTCAAGAATTTCCATGTCATCCTTCCACAGGAGCCATGCTAATCTTCTCTGTATCCTTCCAATTTTAGTATATGTGCTGCCGAAGCGAGCACTACTCTCTTTTTTTTAAGATTTTATTTATTTATTTGTCAGAGAGAGAGAGCACAAGCAGAGGGAGCAGCATGCAGAGGGAGAAGCGGGCTCCCCACTAAGCAAGGAGCCTGATGAGGGACTCGATCCCAGGACCCTGGGATCATGACCTGAGCCGAAGGCAGACGCTTAACTAACTAAGCCACCCAGGCGTCCCTCTCCACTCTACTTTCTATAATCAATCAGTGTTTTAATGTTTGTATGTTCTTTTTTTTTTAAGATTTATTTATTTATTTGACAGAGAGAGACACAGCGAGAGAGGGAACACAAGCAGGGGGAGTGGGAGAGGGAGAAGCAGGCTCCCCGCAGAGCAGGGAGCCCGATGCGGGGCTCGATCCCAGGACCCTGGGATCATGACCTGAGCCGAAGGCAGACGCTTAACGACTGAGCCACCCAGGCGCCCCAATGTTTGTATGTTCTTTAAAAGATTTAGAAGTGATTCATTATTGAATTCTGTTTCCAATATCGGTAGGTATGTAAACATGGTAGTACAGCCATTATTTTCATACAAAAATATAAACAGTATTTTTTAAAGTAAAATAAAAGAGCACATAAGGGGGCCTGGGGGTTGGGCAAAATGTTTCAGGAAAATTAAGAGGTATAAGTTTCTACTTGTAAAATGGATAAGTCACAGGAATTAAAGGTACAGCATGGAGAATATAGTCAATAATATTATAATAACTTTGTATGGTGATAGATGGTAACTACACTACTATGGTGAGCACTTAGTATTGTCAAATCACTAGGTTATAGGCCTATATTATATATAGGCCTATATATATATTGTATATAAATATTTTATATACCTAATATATTATGTATATAAAAAAAAGACTATGAAGAAGCCAAAACATCAACAAAACCCAGCATATTACTGGACATTTTAAGTTATAACCCGTCAATCTGTCTTTTAATAAGCATGAATAACATACATTTATTATGATTTATAAAATAATTGCTTTCTTTTAAAAAAAAGCACATAAGGAAGAAATTCCATCACTCTTACTAGGAATATTTAGTAACACAGATACTGACAGACTATGAGGAAAAGTACTAGTATGTAAAGTAATCTCCAGAGTAGGAAGAAACCTAGACCTTTTTGCTCCTAATAACACCAATCCACACCCCAACAATGATGATTACTTTAACCCTTTTGACCCTGGTAAATTTTAACTTACTAGAAACCAGACCTATGAAAATAGACAAAACTACAACTAATGAAAATATAGAACCAATCAGAATCACTGATGAGAGAGCTTATACTAGACAAGAAATGACAAAAATTAGAATGGAATGCCAAAACTGATTTTAACACAGAAACCCAGTGGCTACTACATTTATAGCCCAAAAGAGGACACAACCGATCCTCACAGGAGCAGAAACTGAAACTCAGACCCATTACCACTGATGCTAAATTTAATGAACACCTTAGAGCATTTGGAAAAAAGTATATTAATATACAAAGATCTCTGACTGGACAGCAGCAACCTGGAGATTAATATGGCCTATACCTAATACATTACCCCATAAAACATCTCAATGAAAAACAGCAGGGGAAGCTACTAATGTAATGAGATTAGGACCATTAACTACGATTTATGATAGGGGACAGACACCCTCACTACTACACACAGTAGCAAGAGAATCAATTTATTTTTTTTTTAAGATTTTATTTATTTATTTGACAGACAGAGACACAGCGAGAGAGGGAACACAAGCAGGGGGAGTGGAAGAGGGAGAAGCAGGCTTCCCGCGGAGCAAGGAGCCCGATGCGGGGCTCGATCCCAGGACCCCGGGATCATGACCCGAACCGAAGGCAGACACTCAACAACTTAGCCACCCAGGCGTCCCACAAGAGAATCAATTTAAAAGGTCATTTTAACAGCTGCACCTCCACAGGATAGAACAGCACTATTTATAGTATTTGAAGGTGCCAGAAATACAGGAGACCTTTAATCCAAATAAGAACCCCAGAAACTATTTATAGCGGCAGAAAGATGGAAACACCCATTTTTTGGGGGAAATAGACCAATAGAAAATAAACCAACATGTAGACCCATGAATCCATTTATTGTAAATACTACCCCATTATAAAACCTAGTCCCATAAATAGACATGCCACTGATAGGTGAAAGGCAGAAAGCCCCATGAGCCCCATACAGGGACTCCATCTCTTTGCCCAAGTCAGAGACAATTATCCCTGTTACAGTGCCCATATCTATAAAACGCCTTTTATAAATAAAAATATTACATATACTACTATGCTGTTAGATGCAGGGTCTCAAGTAACAATGATACAAGGATAACCTACTAATTTAGAAAACTTTACCAATCAAAGAGACTAATTGAAGGATTAGGAGGAAAATTAATCCCATGGGACATGGGTACATACACTCTTAACTAACGATATACCACCCATAAGGACAAATGCCTTGTAGGGCCCAATTTAGAAAACATTCTTGAAATAGATGTAATAATACAAGATGTAAACAACAAAGATATAACCATTCCACAGAATACCTTAGCTATACCAAAATGAACTGCAATTAAACTGCCCACCCCATTTATTTATTTTTATTTTTATTTATTTATTTGAGAAAGAGAGAGTGAGAGAGAGAGCACAAGCACGGGGGAGCGGCAGGCAGAGGGAGAAGCAGGCTCCCTGCTGAGCAGGGGGCCCGATGTGGGACTTGATCCCAGGACCCTGGGATCATGACCTGAGCCAAAGGCAGTTGCTTAACCAACTGAGCCACCCAGGCACCCTGCTCACCCCATTTAAGATAACAAATATACCCCACTATAATCTTAAGGGAGGACATATTCAAGTTAAGAACAAAATTCAGGAACTATTATAGGAACAAATTATTGTTCCTACTATTTTCACCCAATCTTGCCTGTTAAAAAGCTAGATGGATCACACAGATTTACAGTAATTTATAGGAATTTAAACAAACACCCTCCCAAAATTGAGGGAACACTCCCAAACATAGGCACTATCACAAACTACAGCACCACTGGATCCGGAACTTAATATACAGTGATATACTTATCTGACATTTTCTTTGCTATTCCAATTGATGAGGAAGATCAACCCATGACTGCATTCACATGGGAAGGCAGACAATATCAGTTTACTATGTTACCACAAGGATACCTTAACAATCCAACAAAACCCCACCACCTTCTAACACAAGACATCCAGGCCTTTCAGGAAAACACAACACATAAACAAACCATTATTTCCTCTATTAATGACATCCTTATTTATGGTAATAATGTGGAAGAACAGATTAAGGTCAAAATTGGGTGAACTGAATTCCTTACACTCAGAGGATGGACAATTAACCCACGTAAGGTCCACAGACCCCACACTACAGTAAAATTTCTAGACATAATTTGGTTCTCTGAAGGTAGAAAAATACCAAACCCAGTCATGAACAAGATAAACTACATAACATCTCCTACCACAAAAGAAGCTCATAAACTGGTAAGACTGTTTGGATATTGGAAACACCACATACTGCATGTAGGGATGATATGAAAACCTATCTATGATATAACTAGGAAGAATAGGGAAGTTAGATGGACAGAGACTCAAGAGGTAGCCTTGGGGCGCCTGGGTGGCTCAGTCGGTTAAGCGTCTGCCTTCGGCTCGGGTCATGATCCCAGGGTCCTGGGACAGAGCCCCGCATCGGGCTCCCTGCTCAGCGGAGAGCCTGCTTCTCTCTCTCCCTCTGCCTGCCGCTCCCCCTGCTTGTGCACTCTTTCTTTTTCTGTCAAATAAATAAATAAAATATTAATAAATAAATAAATAAATAAATAAAAGAGGTAGCCTTGACTTACTTGAAAAATGCTATCAGATTTAATACATTTTATTAAATGTATTAATACTTTTAATACATTGGCACTTAAAAAAGAATATGATGTTGGGTTACCACACTTTTGCAGTTCCCCAATATCAAAAGGGAGAATAGAGCCCATAGGCTAAAGAGAGCCCCCTTAAGAGAAAAGAAAAACATGTTCTTAAGGATATGCTAGTAGGGGGCACCTGGGTGGCTCAGTCGTTAAGCGTCTGCCTTCGGCTCAGGTCGATCCCAGGGTCCTGGGATCAAGCCCCGCATCGGGCTCCCTGCTCGGCGGGAAGCCTGCTTCTCCCTCTCCCACTCCCCCTGCTTGTGTTCTCTCTCTGTCAAATAAATAAATAAAATCTTTAAAAAAAAAAAGGATATGCTAGTAGAACGGACCAAATTACATTTATTACTGCTAGATGTTTGCATGAACCTGTGTTACAAGTAGTCATGACCATGGCCTCGATGCTTCCTCAACCAGTTATATGTAATATGGGAAATTGGACCATGATAGCATGCTCTAAGCCAAACCACACCCCAACCTATTGCAGTCAAGAAAAAAGTAAGGAACACAACATGATGGGATGTGTAAAAATAAAAGATAATGAATATGACAATAAAAGGTAAAAGATATTATTCAAGGTCAATAGAAGATATACAAACTATTAAAGTAACCAGAGAGGGGCGCCTGGGTAGCTCAGTTGGTTAAGTGTCCTTCTCTTGGTTCTCTTGGTCAAGCCCTGCATCTGGCTCTGCACCCGGCAGGGAGTCTGCTTGAGATTCTCTCTCCCTCTGCCCTTCCCCCCACTCTCTTTCTAAAATAAACAAATAAATCTTTTAGAAAATAAAATAAGGGCGCCTGGGTGGCTCAGTCCGTTAAGTGTCTGCCTTCGGCTCCGATCACGATCCCAAGCTCCTGGGATCGAGCCCCACATCAGGCTCCCTGCTCCACAGGGAGCCTGCTTCTCCTCCCTCTCCTGCTGCTTGTGCGCTCTCTCTCTCGTGTCAAATAAATAAATAGAATCTTTAAAAATTAAATTACAATAAAATAAAATAACCAGAGAGAAAATGGCCATGAAGAGGCAGACCCCAGGGACACCTCCTGTTGCAAGTACATCTAGATAGCTATCAGATCATCCTAAATATCCCTGAAGTCGACCTGAAGACCGGCAGAAATAACTCCACAACTAAAAGTAGAGAAGAGGACATATCGAAGATGGTAGGAAGCCTGGAGATGTGGTTTGGGAGAGAAACAGATCGTGGCCACTGCGGGGGGGAAAGAGCCAGAGTCGCAGAGAAGGGTAAGAGACAGACTAGCACACAAGGGAGTACACAGGGAAAATGACTCTCCATAGCAATTGGCCTGGAAAGCAAAAGGGGCCAATTTCTTGAGTTCTTGGAACTGGCAGGGCTTAAAGCCTGCACTTTTAAAGGTCAGCGGGCTTGGCTCAGATGGAGCACAGAGGACTAGAGCACAGAGGACGCTGCACTGCTCTTGGAGAGAAGGCAGGGCAAAGAGCCCGCACACATATAGTGCAGAAACAGCAATCTGAAGAGCGCCTGGGGCACACAGTGGGAGGTCATCTGCTCATCTTGAGGCAAGTCCCAGAGAGGCAGCAGAGAGGCAGCATTCACGGAGAGACCCCTCCAGGAACAAAGGAGCCGGCACATGCCATTCCCCTCCCCTGCCCCTCAGCATAAACGAAGAGCCACCTGTAGGAACCAGGGCAGTGCTGACACTTGCTATCTGACTCGCTTACACCAAGTTCCCCACCCCACGCTATGGTGGAACCTCTCTTCCCAGACATGATTCCTCAGTGCCAGTGCGGTGGGACCCCACCCCCAAATGACTGACCCAAACCCCTGCCACTGCCATGTCTCCTGACCTGGGAGTACTGTGGAGCTTCAATTCCGGTAGCAGTGGTGACTGGTCTTACTTCACAAGTGGACCAGAGCACACCTGGTTAAAATGCACCACATTCAGACCAGGGACCAAACACTGCCCACCACAGGCAAAGAGCCTCTGCAGACGGCTGGCCTGCAGGATAAGGCAGCCAGGACAAAACAGCAGAGCACATGGAGCACACACTGGAGACACTTTCGGAAGCACCAGGCCCTGGGGAACAGGGGACACTACACAGCAGGGCACTATAGGACCTGTTCTTCATAAGGTCATTATCCTCAGACACAGGAGATGGAGCTGACCTAACATAGAAACAGGCACAGAGACTTAGACAAAATGAGAAGACAGAAATTTGTCCCAAATGAAAGAACAGGACAAGGCCGCAGCTGGACATCTAAGTGAAATAGATGTAACATGGCCGATGGAGTACTGAAAGCAATGATAATAAGGATACTCACCAGACTTGAGAAAAGAGTAGAAGACATCAGTGAGACACTTAACACTGACATAAAAAAGAACCAGAGATGAATAGTGCAATAAACAAGATTAGAAACATGCTTGGGGCACCTGGGTGGCTGAGTCATTAAGCGTCTGCCTTTGGCTCAGGTTATGATCCCAGGGCCCTGGGATCGAGCCCCACATCAGGCTCTCTGCTCTGCAGGAAGCCTGCTTCTCCCTCTCCCACTCCCCCTGCTTGTGTTCCCTCTCTCACTGTCTCTCTCTCTGTCAAATAAATAAATAAAATATTTTTTAAAAAAAGAAAGAAGGAAAGAAACATGCTTGATGCAATGAACAGCAGGCTGGAAGGAAAACAAATTAATGATTTAGGAGACAGAATAATGGAAAGTAAGCAAGCTAAATAAAGGAGAGAGAAAAGAATTATGCAAAACAAGAACATACTTAGGGAAATCAGTGACTCAATTAAATGTACTAACATTCATATTACAGGAGTTCCAGATGAAGAAGAGAAAAGGGGGCTTGGGGCACCTGGCTGGCTCATTCGGTGGAGTGTAAGACTCTTGATCTTGCAGTTGTAGGTTTGAGCCCCACACTGGGTATTGAGATTACTTAAAAAATAAAATAGAATCTTTAAAAACGGGGGCGGGTGCCTGAGTGGCTCAGTAGGTTAAGCGTCTGCCTTTGGCTCAGGTCATGCTCTGCCTTTGGCTCAGGTCATGATCCCAGAGTCCCAGGATCAAGCCCCACCTGGGCTCCCTGATCAGCAGGAGTCTGCTTCTCCCTCTGACCCTCCCCTCTCTCATGCTCTCTCACTCTCTCAAACAAATAAATATTTTTTAAAATAATAAAAATAAAAAGAGAGAGAGAAAGGGGCAGAAAACTTTTTAAGGAAATAATAGCTGAAAACTTCCCTAATCTGAGAAAGGAAACAGATATTCAAATCCAAGAGGCACAGAGAACTCCCAACAAAATCAACAAAAGCAGATATATACCAAGACATTATAACCGAATTGGCAAAATACAGTGATAAAGAAAACATGTTAAAAAGGAGCAAGACAAAAGAAAACAGTAACATACAAGGAAAACCCCATAAGGCCATCAGGGGATATTTCAGCAGAAACTTTCCAGACCAAAAAGGAGTGGGATGATATATTCAAAATGCTGAATAGGAAAAATCTGCAGCCAAGAATACTCTATCCAATAAGACAATCATTCAGAATAGAAATAGAGGTACTTTCCCAGACAAACAAAAACTAAAGGAGTTCATGACCACTAAACCAGCCCTGCAAGAAATATCAAAGGGAACTCTCTAAGTGGAAAGGAAAAACCAAAAAAATGACACTATGAAGGTAGGAAACAAAAAAGCAGTAAAAATGAATATTTCTGTAAAAATATCATCAAGGAACTCACAAAATAAAAGGATTTAAAATATGACACCACATACCTAAAATGTGGGGAGGAGAGGAGTAAAGAATTGGTTGAAACTGAAATGACCATCAATTTAATATACACTGCTATATGCAGAAGATATTATATATAAACAATGGCAACCACAGGTCAAAAACCGCCAATAAATATGCTAAGAAGAAAGAGAAAGAAATTCAAATATATCACTAAAGAAAACCAGTAAACCATGAAAAAGAAAGGATCAGAGAAAATCTTCAAAGTAACCACAAAACAAGTAATAAAATGGCAATAAGTACTTAACTATTAATACTTTCTTTGAATGTAAAGGGACTAAATGCTCCAATCAAAGAACATAAAGTGACAGAATGAATAAAAAACATGACCCAGCTGTGCCTGGGTAGCTCAGTTAGTTAAGCATCTGACTCTTGGTTTCGGCTCAGGTTCATGATCTCAGGGTTGTGAAATCGAGCCTCATGTCAGGCTCCACGCTCAGCACAGAGTCTGCTTGATATTTTTGCTCTCTCCCGCAATATATAAATAAAATCTTAAAAAAAAAAAAAAAAAAAAAAACACGACCCATCTAGGATACAGCCTTAATAAGCAACATCAGGAAGAGAGAGGAAGATGGTGGCAGAGTAAGAGGACCCTAAGCTCACCTCATCCCACGCACACAACGAGGTAACTATCAAATCATCCTAAATACCCTAGAAATCGACCTGAAGATTGACAGAACAAACTCCAAAAGTAAAGACAGAAGAGGCCACATCAAAGTAAAAACAAAAACAAAAATCAGACCCACCTACACGATACTTACAAAAGAGTCACTGTGGACATAAAGACACCTGAAGATTGAAAGTAAGGAGATGGAGAAACATCTATCATGCAAACAGATGTCAAAAAAAGCGAGAGTAGCAATACTTATATCAGACAAAATAGACTTTAAAACAAAGACTGTAACAAAAGACAAAGAAGGGCACTATATAATCATAAAGGAGACAATCCAACAAGATATAACAATTATAAATGTTTATGCACCCAACATGGGAGCACACAAATATATAAAACCGTTCATAACAAACATAAAGGAACTAATTGGTAGTAATATAATAAAAATAGGGGACTTTAACACCCCACTTACATCAATGGACAGATCATCTAAACAGAACATCAACAAGGAAACAATGGCTTTGAGTGACACAGTAGACCAGATGGATTTAACAGATATATTCAAAACATTCCATCCTAAAAAGCAGCATACACATTCTTTCCAAGTGCACACAATAACATTCTCAAGACTAGATCACATACAGGCCACAAAACAACTTCAACAAATTCAAGATCAAAATTATATCATGCACCTTTTCTGACCACAATGCTATGAAACTAGAAGTCAACCACAAGAAAAAAATCTGGAAAGCCCACAAATACATGGAGGTCAGATAACATGCTTCTGGGAGCTTGGCTGGCTCAGTCAGAAGAGCATGTGACTCTTGATCTCAGGGTCATGAGTTCGAGCCCCACGTCAGGTGTGGAGATTACGAAAAATAAATAAATAAAACTTAAATAAATAACATGCTACTAAACAATGAATGGGTTAAATAGGAAATAAAGGAAGAAAATTAAAAAGTACATGGAAACAAATGAAAATGAAAACACAACAGTCCAAAACTTTTAGGATGCAGCAAAAGCAGTTTTAAGAGGGACATTTATATCAATACAGACCTATATCAAGAAGCAAGAAAAAGGGCACCTGGGTGGCAGAGTTGGTTAAGCATCTGACTCTTGATTTCAACTCAGGTCATGATCTCAGGGTTGTGGGATCAAGCCCCCCATTGGGCTCCGTGTGCTCAATGGGGAGTCTGTTTGAGATTTTTTCCCTCTACCCCTGCCCCTGGTCACGTGCACTCCCTCCCCCCTCAAATAAATAAATAAATCTTTAAAAGTATGTATATTTAAAAAAAAGAAGCAAGAAAAATCTCAAATGAACAACCTAACCATACACCTAAAGGAGCTAGAAAAGAACAATATACAAAACCTGAAACCAGCAGAATGAAGGAAGTAATAGACATTAGGGCAGAAATAAATGATACAGAAACTAAAAAAAAAAAAATTAAAAATTAAACAGATCAATGAAACCAGGAGCTGGTTCTTTTTTGTCTTTTTCCTTTTTTTTTTTTTTTTTTTTTTTAAGATTTTATTTATTTATTTGACAGAGAGAGAGAGAGAGAGATTGCGAGACCAGGAACACAAGCAGGGGGAGTGGGAGAGGGAGAAGCAGACTCCCCACGGAGCAGGGAGCCTGATGCGGGGCTCGATCCCAGGACCCTGGGACCATGACCTGAGCCGAAGGCAGACGCTTAACGACTGAGCCACCCAGGCGCCCCTGTCTTTTTCCTTTTTTTAAAGATTTATTAATTTATTTGAAAGAGAGAGAGAGGACAACTAGGGGGAGGGGCAGGAGGAGAGAATCTTTAAGCAGACTCCCCACTGAGTGTGGAGTCTGACGCTGGGCTTGATCTCACAACCCATGAGATCATGACCTGAGCCAAAACCAAGAGTCAGACGCTTAATTGACTGACAAATGCAGGCACCCCCAGGAGCTGGTTCTTTGAAAAAAAAAAAAATCAATAAAATTGATAAACCTCTAGCCAGACTTATCAAGAAAAAAAGGGACCCAAGTAAATAAAATCACAAAAGAGAAAGGAGAAATAACAACCAACCCCATAAAAATACAAAAGATTGTAAGAGATTATGAAAAACTATATGCCAACATATTGGACAACCTAGAACAAATGGATAAATACCTAGAAACATATAAACTACCAAAACTAAAACAGGAAGAAACAGAATATATGAACAGACCAATAACCAGCAAAGTAATTTAATAACTAATCCAAAAACTCCCAACAAACAAAATTCCAGGACCAGACGTCTTCACATGCAAATTCTACCAAACATTTAAAGAGTTCATACCTATTCTTAACCTATTCCAAAAATTAGAAAAAGAAAAGAAAACTTCCAAATTCCTTCTATGGGGCCAGCATTACCCTGATACAAAAACAAGATAAAGACACCACTAAAAAGAGAACTAAAAGCCAATTCCTCTAATAAATATAGATACAAAAATTTTCAACAAAGTACGACCAAACCGAATCCAACAATACCTTAAAAAAATCATTCACGGGCGCCTGGGTGGCTCAGTCGTTAAGCGTCTGCCTTCGGCTCAGGTCATGATTCCAGGTCCTGGGATCGAGGCCCGCATCGGGCTCCCCGCTCAGCGGGAAGCCTGCTTCTCCCTCTCCCACTCCCCCTGCTTGTATTCCCTCTCTTGCTGTGTCTCTCTCTGTCAAATGAATAAATAAAATCTTTAAAAAAAAAAAAAAATCATTCACTATGATAAAGTGGGATTTATTCCTGGGTTGCAAGGGTGGTTCAATATATACACAAATCAGTCAAGATGATACATCACATCAATAGGAAAAAGGATATGAACCATATGCTCATTTAAATAGACACAGAAAAAGCACTGGACAAAGTACAACATCCATTCATGATAAAAACCCTCAACAAACTAGGTTTACAGGGAACAAACCTTAACATAATAAAGGCCATATATGAAAAACCCACCACTAACATCATCCCTAATAAGAAAAACTGAGAGCTTTTCACCTAAGGTCAGGAACAAGACATGCATGTCGCCTCTCACCACTTTTATTCAAAATAGTACAGGAAGTCCTAGTGACAGCAATCAGACAAGAATAGTAAGTAAAAGGCATCCAAATCAGTAAGGAAGACGTAAAACTTTCCGTATTTGCTGATGATAATACTATATATAGAAAACCCAAAAGACTCCACCAAGAAACAGCTAGAAATGATAAACGAATTCAGTAAAGTCACAGGATACAAAATCAATGTACAGAAATCTGTTGCATTTCTATACACCAATAATGAAGCAGCAGAAAGAGAAATTAAGAAAGCAGTCCCATTTACAAATGCACCAAAAATAATAAGACACCTAGTAATAAACCTAACCAAAGAGGTGAAAGACCTGTACTCTAAAAACTATACAACACTGATGAAAGAAATTCAAGACAACAAAGAAATGGAAAGACATTCGATGCTCATGGATTGGAAGAACAAATATTGTTAAAATGTCTATACTAGGGGGCGCCTGGGTGGCTCAGTCATTAAGCGTCTGCCTTCAGCTCAGGTCATGATCTCAGGGTCCTGGGATCGAGCCCCGCATCGGGCTCCCTGCTCAGCGGGAAGCCTGCTTCTCCCTCTCCCACTCCCCCTGCTTGTGTTCCCTCTCTCGCTGTCTCTCTCTCTCTGTCAATTAAATAAATAAAATCTTTAAAAAAAAAAAAGTCTATACTGGGGGTGCCTGGGGGGGCTCAGTCAATAGAGCATGTGACCCTTGATCTTGGGGTCATGAGTTAAAGCCCCACGTTGGGCATAGAGTGTACTTAAAAAAGAAAATGTTTAGGGGCGCCTGGCTTGGTGAAGCATCTGCATTCAGCTCAGGTCATGATCCTGGGGTCCTGGGATCGAGCCCCACATTGGTCTCCCTGCTCTGCGAGGAGTCTGCTTCTCCCTCTCCTTCTGCCCCTCCCCTCCCCACTTATGGTCTCCCTCTCTCAAATAAATAAAATCTTTTTTTTTAAATGTTTGTTAAGGAGGGCACATGATATAATGAGCACTATACTGATGTATATAAGACTGATGAATCACCGAACTCTACCTCTAAAACTAATAATACATTATATGTTAACTAATTGAATTTAAATAAAAAAATTAAAGTAAAAAAAAAAGTCTATACTACCCAAAGCAATCCACACATTTAATGCAATCCCTATCAAAATACCAACAGCAATTTTTACAAAACTAGAACAAACAATCCTAAAATTTGTATGGAACCACAAAAGACTGATAGCCAAAGCAATCTTTTTTTTTTTTTAAAGATTATTTATTTATTTATTTGACAGACAGAGAGAGAGCACAAGCAGGCGGGAGAGGCAGAGGCAGAGGGAGAAGCAGGCTCCCCGCTGAGCAGGGAGCCCGACGCATGGCTCGATCCCAGGACCTGGAGATCATGACCTGAGGTGAAGGCAGACACTTAACCGACTGAGTCACCCAGGCACCCCTAGCCAAAGCAATCTTAAAAAAGCAAAGCAAAGGGGTGCCTGACTGCTTTAGTCAGTAGAGCATGTGACTCTTGATCTCAGGGTGTGGGTTCAAGCCCCATGTTGGGTGTAGAGACTACTGAGAAAAAAAAAAAAGTAAAATCTTGGGGCACCTGGGTGGCTCAGTCAGTTAAGTGTCTGGCTCTTGATTTTGGCTCAGGTCATGATTTCAGGGTTGTGAGATTGAGCCCTGCCTCAGGCTCCTTGCTGAGCATGGAACCTGCTTAAGAGCCTCACTCTCCCTCCCCTCCTTTTCCCCCTCCCCCCCTCTAAAAAAAAAAGGAAAAACAAAAGGAAGAAGAAAAAGAAAAAAACAAAGCTAGAGGCATCACAATTCCAGATTTCAAATTATATTACAAAGCTATAGTCATCAAAACAGTATGGTACTGGCACAAAAACAGACACAAAATCAATGGAACAGAATAGAAAACCCAGAAATAAACCCATACTTTTATGGTCAATTAATTTATGACAAAGTAAGCAAGAATATACAATGGGAAAAAGACAATCTCTTCACAAAATGGTGTTGGGAAAATTGGACAGCAACATGCAAAAGAACGAAACTGGACCACTGTCTTATACCATACACAAAAATAAATTCAAAGTGGATTAAATACATAAATGTGGGACCTGAAACCATAAAAATCCTAGAAGAGAACATAGACAGTAACATCTCTGACATCAGCCACAACACCTTTTTTCTAGGTATGTCTCTTGAGGCAAGGGAAACAAAAGGGAAACGAAACTATTGGGACTGCATCAAAATAATAAGGTTCTCTACAGCGAAGGAGACAATCAACAAAACTAAAAGAAAACCTATGGAATGGAAGAAGATATTTGCAAATGATGTATCCAATAAAGGGTTAGTATCCAAAATATATAAAGAACTGATACAACTCAACACCCCAAAAAACAAATAATCCAACTAAAAAACGGGCAGAGGATGTGAACAGACATTTTTTTCCAAAGAAGACATACAGACAGTCAACAAGCACATGAAAAGATGCTTGACATCACTCATCATTAGGGAACTGCAAATCAAAAGTACAGTGAGATATCACCTCACACCTATCAGAATGGCTAAAATCAACAACACCAGAAACAACAGGTATTGGGGAGGATGTGGAGAAAAAGGAACCCTTGGGTACCATAGGTGGGAATGCAAACTTGTGTAGCCACTGTGGAAAACAGTATGAAGGTTCCTCAAAAATTAAAAATAAAACTGCCCTACTGACCCGGCAATTGCACTACTGGGTATTTACCCAAAAAATACAAAAACACTAATTCAAAGGGATACATGCACCCCTATGTTTATAGCAGCATTATTTACAATAGTCAAATTATGGAAGCAACCCAAATGTCCATCGTTTGATGAATGGATAAAGAAGATGTGGTATATATATACAACACAATATTATTCAGCCATAAAAAGAATGAAATCTTGGATGGAGCTAAAGAGTATAATACTAAGCAAAATAAGACAGTCAGAGAAAGACAACTACCATGTGATTTCAAGTCATGTGAAATTTAAGAAACAAAACAAATGAGCAAAGGGGAAAAAAACAGACAGAGACAAACCAGGAAACAGACCCTTAACTATCAAGAACAAACTGATGGCTACCAGAGGGGAGGTGGGTGGAGGGAGGAATGGATAAATAGGTGATGGGGTCAAGGAATACACTTGTCGTGATGACCACTGGGTAATGTATGTAATTTTTGAATCATCATACTGTACATCTGAAATTAATACAACACTGTATGTTAACTAACTGGAATTAAAATAAAAACTTTAATAAAATAAAAAAGTAAAATAACCAGAGAAATATCTCACATTGAAACTCTTAAAATAAATTTAGTCAATTTAAATCATACAACAGAAACTTAAATAAAGAAACATGGTAGATAAGACTAATAAAGTTAAAATAACTCAGCAGGAATTGAAAAGAGGACAAAAAAATTATATTCCCAAAGTTATGACAGCTTTGAATTCTGATATTACGGCAATCATCCCTGTGCTTGATATTGTATATACAATGTACTATACGTGCTTGTACCCCTGGAACCTTATAAAAATGGCTTATAGGGGCGCCTGGGTGGCTCAGTTGGTTAAGTGTCTGCCTTCGGCTCAGGTCATGACCCCAGGGTCCTGGGATCGAGCCCCACATCAGGCTCCCTGTTCGGCCGGGAGCTTGCTTCTACCTCTGCCTCTGCCACTCCCCCTGCTTGTTCTTTCTCTCATGCACTCTCCCTCTCTCAAATAAATAAATAAAATCTTAAAATAAAACATGGCTTATAGATGGAAATACAATTCTCAAGGAAGTTTAACTGAATGGGTTAAAAAGCTTAATTTGCTGTCATTTGGCAATTGGATACGGTAGCATATTAAGGAGTTCTTTATTATGGTTTTGCTACGAATATTAGGAATATGGTTGCTTAAATTGGTCATTAAACAATGGTGTAAAAGAATGTGCAGCAAAGGAAGAATGCTCCCCCAAAATGACTACATGTGATTAAGGTTGTAAGTGATGTAGAATCAGAGGGTGGATAGACATTTTTGTGAACTTAGCTTTGTACAGGGCATTAGGGCCTTAGGATTAAGTAGTGTGTGAGTGAGTTGAAATTACAAATTGGATTGTTGTGTATTGTTATGATATGATTTCAAATCCACTTGTTTATGATAAAGACAAAGTTTTTAGAAATAAAGTTGTTTTGATATAAGAATGAAGTAATTTGGGGCACCTGGGTGGCTCAGTCGTTAAGCAGGTCATGATCCCGCGGTCCTGGGATCGAGCCCCGCATCGGGCTCCCTGCTCAGCGGGAAGCCTGCTTCTCCCTCTCCCACTCCCCCTGCTTGTGTTCCCTCTCTTCGCTGTGTCTCTGTCAAATAAATAAAATCTTAAAAAAAAAAAAAAAAAAGAATGAAGTAATTTGTGTTAGGGTGTTGTCCTGTCATCTGTTCTCACTGTTAAGAACTCAATAGCTCAGCTGCTGGGAGGCTCCACTGGGGGCATATCAATAAAAACATAATATAAGGAAGCAAGTATGGCAGGAGGAAATTTTGACAGTAAATACTACATTTACGAGGACAATTCAAGTGTTTGGTCTTGGAAAGGCAACATTTTGCTGATCTAAAATAGCTCTCTGAAGACCTTGTGGCAATTAGCTCCTGTTCCTGGTAAAAGTGAATCTTCTACAAGCAGTGGTGAAAGTTGTACGGCAGCTTTGAGATAAAAATCCTCTTGCCCAACACAATGGTGCCATTAATCCCTAGCAAAGCACTCTAGCAACAGGGACCTTTACTTTTTCACTGGTGGGTGGGCTTCGCCTTTCAGTTGGCTAAGCAGTCTCTCCTGAGTACCAACTCCTAAAAAGGTATACTTCAGCTAAGTTTGATCTTTATTCCTTTCACTTCTCCTTTTCTAGAACGATAGCGTGATTAATCTATCATAAATTTAGACTATATTATTTCTTTATTGGCTTATGAAGAGACATTATCCTGTATGCTACTGGCTTACAAAATTCTCACAGTGAACCTCTTCTAAACAAGTTATTATCAAAGACAAACTCAGTCTCTGAATATTAATTTGCTTTCCAAAACAAATAATACGTATTACCAAAGTCCGTATACCCAAGGAACTAGTTCCACAAGTATTTTTTCCTGCTAATTTAAATTTAGATAAAGAAAAGGACACTTACCACTCTTGATTCAGTTATACCTTCAGGCGAAGACCCAGCAGATTAACGTTGTAAGAACTGATAACTTATGCCAACTTGTCAGAAGTCCCAGAACCTCACAGCTGCAGCAGCCCTAGGAAGAGCAATGTCCATCCAGTTAAAATTTATCCGGCCGTTCCCAACAACTGTTGGGGAGTAAAAATTTCCTCCATTCTTCAAGATTCTTCTGGCTGGTCAAAGGATTAAACTAACATGAGACAGATTAACAGAAGAAAATCAAAACTATGTACCTACAAGGAATCCACATAAACAGAGTTTCCAAACACAGTCAGGCAAAATGAAGTATGTATTTCATTCTGGACTAAGGAGAAACAGATATGGGTTAGTAATTTCAAAGGAAAAGAAAGCAATTCACAGGAGATGAAAAAGAGTAAATCCTAGGGCGCCTGGGGGGGCTCAGTCGTTAAGCGTCTGCCTTCGGCTCAGGTCATGATCCCAGGGTCCTGGGATCGAGCCCCGCATCGGGCTCCCTGCTCAGCGGGAAGCCTGCTTCTCCTTCTCCCTCTCCCACTCCCCCTGCTTGTGTTCCCTCTCTCGCTGTGCCTCTCTCTGTCAAATAAATAAATAAAATCTTTAAAAAAAGAAAAAGAGTAAATCCTTGTGAAAGAAATGGTTGCTGGGCCATACAGAAACAATTGGACATGACAGGACTTTAAACAAACAGGCCTTGCCAAATTCCTCCCTGTCTATCAAACTTAGTTCATATTATACTGTAGTTACCTATGGTGACATCCCTCTCTTGGAGCAGGTCTTCTACCTAAATTCCTTTAGGCAGTTAAAAGGAAGATCAAAGGTTCTTCCTGAGCTTTATATTTCATAGAAACAATCAGACAGGGGCACCTGGGTGGCTCAGTCGGTTAAGCATCTGCCTTCGGCTCAGGTCATGATCCCAGGGTCCTGGGATCAAGCCCCGCATTGGGCTCCCTGCTCAGTGGGGTAGCCTGCTTCTCTCTCTCTCCCTCTGCCGCTCCCCCTGCTTGTGCACATGCATGCTCTCTCTCTCACTCTCTCTGTCAAATAAATAAATAAAATCTTAAAAAAAAATAATCACACTATAATAATTCACAAGCCAAAGATACATTTTGAGGTGGCAAATTTTGAATCCTTATATTTACAAGATCAAACAAATAGAAATATATAGCCCAACTAATATCAAAAAGGCAAGAAATAACAAGTGTTTGTGAGGATGTGGAGAAAAGGAAACCCTCATGTTTTGTTCATGGAAATGTAAATTGATGCAACCACTGTTTAAAACAGTATGGAGATTCCTCAAAAAATTAAAAATACAAATACCATATAATCCAATAATTCCACTAGTGGGTATTTACCCAAAGAAAACAAAAACACTAACTAGAAAAGATATATGTACCCCTATGTGTTTTGCAGCACTATTTGTAATAGCCAAGATATGGAAACAACCCAATTGCCCATCCATATATAAATGGATGAAGATGTGGTGTATATATATATACAACGGAATAGTACTCAGCCATGAGAAAGAATGAAATCTTGACATTTACAATGACATGGATGGACCTAGAGGGTAACATTATGTTAAGTGAAATAAGTCACATAGAAAGACAAATACCATGTGATTTCATTATATGTGGAATATAAAAAAACAACTGAACAAACAAAAGGAATAAACTCATAAATACAGAGAACAAATTGGTGGTTGCTGGAGGGGAAGGTGAGGGAATGGTCAAAATACATAAAATAAATCAGTCACAGGGATAAAAAGTACAGCATAGGGAATATAGTCAATCATACTGTAATAACGTATGGTGACAAATGGTGACAACACTTATCAAAGTGAGCAATGAATAATGTATAGAATTGTTGAATCACTACGTTGTACACCTGATACTAATATAACATTGTATGTCAACTGTACTTCCATAACAGATTTTTAAAAAGAAAAAAATGAAATCCATGACCTGAGTTAAATCTGAATTACAGATTTAAAACAAACATATTTTTGGATAAGTACTGTAAGGGCAGAAAAATTTCCCTTCTTCCCTTCCAGGTTTTTCAGCTGCTCTAATAATTAAATTGACATAACACAGAATAACAGAAGAAAAACAAGTAAGAGGGACACCTGGGTGGCTCAGTCGTTAAGCATCTGCCTTCGGCTCAGGTCATGAACCCAGGGTCCTGGGATAGAGCCCTGCATTGGGCTCTCTGCTCAGCGGGAAGCCTGCTTCTCCCTCTCCCACACCCCCTGCTTGTGTTCCCTCTCTCGCTGTCTCTCTCTGTCAAATAAATAAATAAATAAAATCTTAAAAAAAAATACGAAAGTTCTTCCTTTGTCTGCTGGGCCCCAAGTCTTCAGCTCCAAATGATCCACACTCCAAAGTGACACAGCCTGAGGTGGGTTATTCTCCCCCTCAACAAAAAAGCTTACCTTAGAAAGCCTTGCAGTATATATGTTAAGAAAGAAAAAAAGAAGAAGAAGAATGTAGCAGGAGGGGAAGAATGAAGGGGGGGAAATTGGAGGGGGAGAAGAACCATGAGAAACAATGGACTCTGAAAAACAAACTGAGGGTTCTAGAGGGGAGGGGGTTGGGAGGATGGGTTAGCCTGGTGATGGGTATTGAGGAGGGCACGTTCTGCATGGAGCACTGGGTGTTATGCACAAACAATGAATCATGGAACACTATATCTAAAACTAATGATGTAATGTATGGGGATTAACATAACAATAAAAAAATTTAAATTAAAAAATAAAATCTTTAAAAAAAATTAAATTAAATAAATTAAATATTTTGTTTCATTCAAAAAAAAAAGAAAGCCTTGCAGTGTGGGAGAGAACTGAATAGTTTATAAAAGTAAGAGTACAAAAATTGCAGCCAACCAAGCTGAGGACCAGCCCGACCCCCCAGCCCAAATGCAGCAACGTGGCTCAGCCACAACAAGAAGGTGCATGAAGCCCACACCAGGGACAGCTCTGGAGTATATTGATTCTGGTGACCAGGAGGGATTACACTAAAGGGCATCACAAGATGTCTTCCACATAAGGCCAGTACTTCCAAGAGCAGGAGACGTAGATAGCTGACTTAGTTAATACACAGAAACAAACACAAAGAGTAAGACAAAATGAGACAGAAGAATATGTTCTGAAAGAAAGAGTATTAAAAAAATCGCAGAAAAAGACCTAAGTGAAACAAAGACAAGCAATCTACCTGACAAAAGAGTTCAAAGTAATGGTCATAAAGACACTCACTGGACTTGAGAGAACATGGATGAACTCAGTGAGAAATATAACAAAGAGATAGAAAATATATAAAAGAACGAATCAGGGCTAAAGAATGCAATAACTGAAGTGAAAAATATACTATAGAGGGAATAAGCAAATTAGAGGATGCAGAAGAATGGATCAGCAAGCTGGAAGACTGGGTAATAGAAAGCAACCATGTGGAGCAGCAAGAGAAAACAATTTTTAAAAATGAGAATAGGCTAGGAAGCCTGGGTGGCTCAGTTGGTTAGGCATCTGCCTTCGACTCGAGTCGTGATCCCAGAGTCCTGGGATCAGGCCCTGCATCAGGCTCCCTGCTCGGCCAGGAGCCTGCTTCTTCCTCTCCCTCTGCCACTACCCCTGCTTGTGCTTTCCTGCTCTTTCTCTCTGTCAAATAAATAAATAAAATCTTTTAAAAAAATGAGAATAGGTCAAGATACCTTTGTGACAACATCAAGCATAATAACATTTGCATAATGGGGGTCCCAGAAAGGGAAAAGAGGGAAAGGCAGAAAACTAACTTGAAGAAATAATACCTGAAAACTTCCCTTAATCTGGGGAAGAAAAGAGACATCAAGGTTCAGGAGGCATAGACAGCCCCAAACAAGATGAACTCAAGATGGTCCACACCAAGAAACACAATTATTAAAATGTCAAAAATTAAAGATAAAAAGAGCATCTCAAAGCCGCAAGAGAAAAGCAGTTAGGTGCAAGGTAAAAACAATAAGGCTACCAGCTAATTTTTCAGCAAAAACTGCAAGCCAACAGAGAATGGCATGATATATTCAAAGTACTGAAAGGAAAAAAATCTACCACCAAAAACACTCTACTGGCAAGGTTATTCAGAATTAAAGGAGAAAGAAAGAGTCTCACAAACAAACAAAACTTTAAACAGTTCATCACCACTAAACCAACTATACAAGAAATGTTAAATGGACATATTTAAGAAGAAAACACAAGGCCATAACTAGAAGTAAGAAAATTTTGAAAGGAAAAATTTCACTGGTAAAAGCAAACACAGAGTAAAGATATGAGTTCCATCATTTATTTAGGTAGTATGAAGGATAAAAAAAATAAAAGTAGTAAAATCAATTATATCTAAAAACTTAGTCAAGGAATACACAAAATAAAAACAAAATATGACATCATTCACATAAAACATGCAAGGGGGAGTACAAATGTAGTGCTTTTGGAATGTGTTCAAACTTAAGTGACCACCAACTTAATACACATTGCTACATACATAGAAAGTTATAAATGAACATCATGGTAATCACAAACCAAAAACGTGTAATAGATACACAATAAAGACAAAGGAATCTAAGCATAATACTAAAGAAAGTCATAAAGCATCAAGGGAACAGAGCAAGAATAAAAAGAAAAGACAACTATAAAAACAATGAGCAAAAAAGCATACATATCAATCAATTACTCTAAATGTAAATGAAGTAAATGCTCCAATCAAAACACATATGGTGAAAAAAAAGACAGGGTGACTGAATTGATTAAAAAAAAAAAAAAAAATGACCCGGGGCACCTGGGTGGCTCAGTCATTAAGCATCTGCCTTCAGCTGAGGTCATGATCCCGGGGTCCTGGGATCGAGCCCGACATCGGGCTCCTTGCTCCTCGGGAAGGCTGCTTCTCCCTCTCCCACTCCCCCTGCTTGTGTTCTCTCTCTCGCTGTGTCTCTCTCTCTCAAATAAATAAATAAAATCTTAAAATATATATATATAAATACATATAAAAACATACATACATAAAAGAAGTGGTGTATATATACAATGTAATATTACTCAGACATGAAAAAGAATGAAATCTTGCCATTTTGCAACAATATGGATGGATCTAGAGGGTATAATGCTAAATGAACTAAATCATTAAGAGAAAGACAAATACCATATGATTTCATTCATATGTGGAATTTAAGAAACAAAACAAACGAACAAGGAGGGCGCCTGGGTGGCTCAGTCGTTAAGCATCTGCCTTCGGCTCAGGTCATGATTCCAGGGTCCTGGGATCGAGCCCCGCATCGGGCTCCCTGCTCTGCCAGGAGCCTGCTTCTCCCTCTCCCATTCCCCCTGCTTGTGTTCCCTCTCTAGCTGTCTCTCTCTCTCTCTGTCAAATAAATAAAATAAAATCTTTAAAAAAAAAAAAATGAACAAGGAAAAACAGAAACAATCCAAAAAACACTCTTACCTATACAGAACAAACTGATGGTTACCAGAGGGGAGGTGGAGGGGGGATGGGTGAAACAAGGGAAAGGGATTAAGAGTAGACTTATCATGAAGAGCACTGAGTAATATATAGAATTGTTGGATCACTAATTATACACCTGAAACTATACCGGAATTTAAGTAAATAAATAAATAAATAAAAGACTGTAATAAGTGAGAAAGGCATTACATAATGATAAAGGTATAAATCCAACAGAAAGAACATTTGTAAATATCTATACACCTAATATAGGAGCACCTAATTATATAAAGCAAATATTAACAGACATAAAGGGAGAAATAGACAGCCAACAATAATAGAAGACTTTAATACCCCACTTACATCAATGGATAGATCATCAAGACAGATAATTGATAATGAAACAGTGACTTTCAATGACACATAAGGCAAAATGGACTTAACAGAGATATACTGAACAATCCATTCAAAAACAGCAGAATTCACATTCTTTTCAAGTGTACATGGAATATTCTCTAGGACAGATATCGTTTGAGGCCACAAACAATTTCAATAGATTTTAGAAGACTGAAATCAAAGCAAGCATCTTTTCTGCCCACATTATGAAACTACAAATCAGTTACAAAAAAAAAAATAACTAGAAAACCAAAAAACACGTGGAAGCTAAACAACATACTACTAAACAACAAATAGGTCAGGGCACGTGGGTTCCTCAGATGATTTAAGCATCTGCCGGGGTCCTGGGATCGAGCCCCGCATTGGGCTCCCTGCTCCATGGGGGGCCTGCTTCTCCCTCTCCCTCTGCTGCTCCCCCTGCTTGTGCTCTCTCTCTTTCTCTCTGTCAAATAAAATCTTTAAAAAATAGGTAAATGAAGAAATCAAAGAGGAAATATAAAAAATAACTGGACACAAATGAAACTGAAAACATGACATTTCAAAATCTATGGGATGGAGCAAAGTGGTTCTAAGAGGAAAGATTATGGCAATACAGGCCTACCTCAAGAAACAAGAAAAATCTCAGTCTAATCTTATACCTAAAGGAGCTAGTAAAAGAAGAAAAAATGAAGCCCAAATTTAGCAGAATGAATGAAATAATAAAGAGTGGAAATAAATGAAATAGAGACCAAAAACATGATATTAAATAGATCAGAAATTAGGAACTGATGCTTTGAAAAGATTAAGAAAATTGATAAACCTTTAGCCAGTCTCATCAAGAAAAAAGAAGAGGGCTCAAATACATAAAATCAGAAATGAAAAAGAAGGGGCGCCTGGGTGGCTCAGTCATTAAGCATCTGCCTTCGGCTCAGGTCATGATCCCAGGGTCCTGGGATCGAGCCCCGCATCGGGCTCCCTGCTTGGCAGGAAGCCTGCTTCTCCCTCTCCCACTCCCCCTGCTTGTGTTCCCTCTCTCGCTGTGTCTCTCTCTGTCAAATAAATAAATAAAATCTTTAAAAAAAAAGAATTAAAAAAAAAGTTACAACTAATAACACAGAAATACAAAAGATTATGAGTCCAAGAATCAACCAAAAAGAAATAGAAAATCTTAACATACCAATTAGTATAATGGAATTGAATCAGTAGTCAAAAAACTCCCAACAAGGGATGCCTGGGTGGCTCAGTAGGTTAAGCATCTGCCTTTGGCTTAGGTCATGATCCCAGGGTTCTGGGATCAAGCCCCGAGTCAGGCTCCCTGCTTGGCAGGGAGTCTGCTTCTCCCTCTGCTCCTCCCCCCTGCTTGTTCTGTCTCTCTCTCTCAAATAAATAAAATCTTTTTTTTTACAAGATCTATAAAGAACTTCTCAAACTTAACACCCAAAAAACAAATAATCAAGTCAAAAAATGGACAGAAGACATGAAAAGACACTTCTCTGAAGAAGACATACAAATGGCTAACAGACACATGAAAAAATGTTCATCATCATTAGCCATCAGGGATATCCAAATCAAAACCACATTGAGATACCACCTTACACCAGTTAGAATGGCAAAAATGGACAGGGAAAGAAACAACAAATGTTGGAGAGGTTGTGGAGAAAGGGGAACCCTCTTACACTGTTGGTGGGAATGCAAGTTGGTACAGCCACTTTGGAAAACAGTGTGGAGGTGCCTCAAAAAATTAAAAATAGAGCTACCCTATGACCCAGCAATTGCACTACTGGGTATTTAGCCCAAAGACACAGATGCAGTGAAAAGAAGGGCCATATGCACCCCAATGTTCATAGCGGCAATGTCCACAATAGCCAAACTGTGGAAAGAGCTGAGATGCCCTTCAACAGATGAATGGATAAAGAAGATGTGGTCCATATATACAATGGAATATTACTCAGCCATCAGAAAGGATGAATACCTAATTTTTACATCAACATGGATGGGACTGGAGATTATGCTAAGTGAAATAAGTCAAGCAGAGAAAGTCAATTATCACATGGTTTCACTTCTTTGTGGAACATAAGGAATAGCATGGAGGACATTAGGAGAAGGAAGGGAAAAATGAAGGGGGGGAAATCGGAGGGAGAGATGAACCGTGAGAGACTATGGACTCTGAGAAACAAACAGGGTTTTAGAGGGGAGGGGGAGGGGGGATGGGCTAGCCCGGTGATGGGTATTAAGGAGGGCACGTACTGCATGGAGCACTGGGTGTTATACGAAAACAACGGATCGTGGATCACCACATCAAAAACTAATGATGTATTGTATGGTGACTAACATAACATAATAAAATTTAAAAAAAAAATCAAATAAATAAAATCTTAAAAAAAAAAACTCCCAACAAACATAAGTCTAGGACCAGGGGCACCTGACTGGTTCAGTCAGTACAGCACATGTCTCTGGATCTCGGGTTAGTGAGTTCAAGCCCCATGTTGTGTGTGGAACCTACTTAAAATAATAAATAAATAAATAATTGATTAATTAATAATAAAACCCCATAAATCCAGGACCAGATAGCTTCACAGCTGAATTCTACCAAACATTTATTTTATTTTTTTTTGCAAAGAATATAACTTTATTAGAAATTCTGACATTTTAAAATAAAATCATTACATCTTTAACAAAATATACTCAACGGAATATAAATACCATAGTAATTAGAAACCTACAATCATCCATTAAAAAATATACAAACTATTCTCCAAAAATGTTGTATCAACAGTATAGGAAAGTGTTCTTTCTCCAATATGCTGACACTGTATATTATTAATTTTCAAAAATTTCGCCAATCTGATGGGTGATCTGTTTTCCTTTGCATTTACCTGATGAATACTGAAGCTACATATAGTTTCCAATGTTTATTGGCTATTTTTGTTTCTTCAGTGTAATATCTATTCATATATTTTGCCCACTCTTCTGTTAGGTTGTCTTTTTCCTATCAATTTGTAGGATTCTTTGTATATTGGGAATGTAAATCTTTTTTTATTATGTCGGTTGCAAATATTTTCCTAGTGATTTGTTTTAAATTTTTATTTATGAAGGCAACACTTAATTTTTTAAAGGATTTATTTATTTAAGTAATCTCTACACCCAATGTAGGGCTCAAACTAATGATTCCGATATCAACAGTTGCACACTCCTCCAACTGAGCCAATCAGGCACCCCTGAAGGAAATACTTTAAATTCTACCAAACATTTAAAGAAGAATTAATACCTATCCTTCTTGAACTATTTCAAAAATATAGAAGAGGAAAAATATGCTTCCAAATTGATTTTACAAGGCTAGCATTACCCTGATACCAAAATCAGACAAAGACTCTGCAATAAAAGAAAATTACAAGTCAATAACCCTGATGAATATACACGCAAAAATCCTCAACAAGGGGTGCCTGGGTGGCTCAGTCATTAAGCATCTGCCTTCGGCTCAGGTCATGATCCCAGGGTCCTGGGATCAAGCCCCGCATCGGGCTCCCTGCTGAGCAGGAAGCCTGCTTCTCTCTCTTCCACTCCCCCTGCTTGTGTTCCCTCTCTGTGTCTCTCTCTGTCAAATAAATAAATAAAATCTTTAAAAAAAATCCTCAACAAAATATCTGCAAAATGAATTCAACAGTACATTAAAAAGACCATTCATCATGATCCAGTGGTATTTACTCCAGGGATGCAAGGATGATTCAGTATCTCCAAATCAATCATTGAGATACACCACATTAAGTAATGAAAGATAAAAATCGTGTGATCATCTCAACAGATGCAGAAAAAACATTTCACAAAATTCGGCATCCATTCATGAGAAGCACTCTCAACAAAGTAGATATAGAAGGAACATACTTCAACACAACAAAGGCCATACATGAAAAACAACAAACATCGTACTCAATGTTAAAAAGGTGAGAGGTTTTCTTCTAAGATCAGGAAGGCAAGGGTTCTTTTATTTCAGTACAGTACTGGAAGTACTAACCACAGAAATCAGACAAGAAGAATACATAAATGGCATCCAAATTGGTAAGGAAGAAGTAAAACTGTCACTATTTGCAGACGACATAATAGTATATACTATATAGTATACTGTATATAAAAAACCCTAAAGACCACCAAAAAAACTACTAGAATTAATAAATTCAGTAAACATGTAAGATATAAAAGCAATTACAGAAATCTGTTGTGTTTCTACACAATAATGACAAAATATCAGAAAGAAAATTAGGAAAACAATCCCATTTACAATTGCACTGGAAAAAAACTGTTTAGGAATAAATTTAACCAAGTTGAAAGACCTGTATCTGAAAACAATAAATGACTGATAAAAAATGGAACAGAACATAAGTAAATGGTAAGGTATACCCTCCTCATTGTTAGAAGAATTAATATTGTTAAAATGTCCACACTACCCAAACCAATCTACAAATTCAATGCAATGCCTATCAAAATACCAACAGTATTTTTCACAGAATTAGAACAAATGATCCGAAAATTTGTATGGAACCACGAAAGACCCTGAATAGACAAAGCGATCCTGAGAAAGAAGAACAAAGCTGGAAATATCACAATCCCAGATTTCAAATTATATTACAATGTTATACAAATCAAAATAGCACATTTGTCCAAAAAACACATATAGATGGTCAATACACATTAAAAGATGCTTAATATCACTAGTTATCAGGGAAATGGAAATCAAAACAACATGAGATATCACCTCACACGAGTCAGAATGGCTAAAATCAAAGTCAAGAAATAACTGTTGGTGAGGATGTAGAGAAAAGGAAATCCATGTGCACTGTTTGTGGAAATGGAAATTGGTGCAACCACTGCGGAAAACACTATGAAAGCTCCTCGAAAAATTAAATATAGAAAATACATATGATCAAGTAATTCCATTACTGGGTATATATGCAAAGAATGCAAAAACACTAATTCAAGAAGATATATGCACCCCTATGTTTATTGCAAGATTATTTACAAAGCCTAGACATCGAAGCAACCTGTGTCCATTGATAGATGAATTAAAAAGATGTGAAATATACATGCAATGGAATATTACTCAGCCATAAAAAAGAATGAAATCATCCCATTCACAAAAACATGGATCGACCTAGAGGGTATTATGCTGCATAAGATAAATCAGATGGAGAAAGACAAATACCATATGATTTCACCTGTATGTGGATTCTAAAAAACAAAACAAATTCATAAACAAAAAAAAAAAACAGAAACAGTCTCATAAACACAGAGAACAAACTGGTGGTTGCCAGAGGAAAGGGGGTAAGGGATGGAATAGGCAAAATAGGTGAAGGGAATTAAGAGTAACAAACCACCACTTATAAAATAAATGTCACAAGCGTGCCTGGGTAGCTCAGTGGGTTAAGAGCCGGACTCTTGGGTTTTGGCTCCAGTCATGGGTTGTGAGATCGAGCCCTGAACCCCACAATGGGCTCTACACTCAGCAGGGAGTCTGCTTAAAGATTCTCTCCCTCTGCCCCTCCCCCCCCCACTCTCACTGTCTCAAATAAATAAATCCTAAAAAAAATAAATAAAATAAAATAAATGTAGCAGAGGTGAAAGGTATAACATAGAAAATATAGTCAATAATATTATAATGTTGTATGGTGACAGATGGTAACCACACGTAT
Organism: Phoca vitulina; assembly: GCF_004348235.1. Classification (NCBI taxonomy): domain Eukaryota; kingdom Metazoa; phylum Chordata; class Mammalia; order Carnivora; family Phocidae; genus Phoca; species Phoca vitulina. The sequence goes on from NW_022589765.1 coordinate 6,086,904, forward strand.
GATGAACGTTGCATAATGCATTATGTAGAGAATTCTCCAATCACTAAATTGTATATGTGAAACTAGTAACATTATATGTCAACTATTTCAAACTAAGCAAAATGTAAAAAAAAAAAATTTTTTTTTTTTTAAAGTTTTATTTATTTGACAGAGAGAGACACAGCGATAGAGGGAACACAAACAGGGGGAGTAGGAGAGGGAGAAGCAGGCTTCCCGCCGAGCAGGGAGCCCGATGCGGGGCTCGATCCCAGGATCCTGAGATCATGACCTGAGCTGAAGGCAGACGCTTAACGACTGAGCCACCCAGGCGCCCCTAAAAAAAAAATTTTTAATGAAAAAAGAAATCGAAGATGAAACATAAATAGAAAGATATATATATATATAAAGATATATACATATATAAAGATATATACATATATAAAGATATATATATACTATGATCATAGATTAGAAGAATGAATATTGTTAAAATGTCTATAATACACAAAGCAACCCACAGGTTTAATGCCATCCATATGAAAATACCTATACTGGGGTTTTTTTGTTGTTTTTCTGATAAGCTTTATTTTAATTCCTGTATAGTTAACATACAGTGTTATATTAGTTTCAGGGGTACGATATAGTAACTCAACAATTCCATACATCACCCAGTGCTCATCAAGACAAATGCACCCCTTAATCCCCATCACCTATTTCACCCATCCCTCCACCCACCTACCCTCTGGTAACCATCAGTTTGTTCTTTATACTTAAGAGTCTGTTTCTTGGTTTGTCTCTCTCTCTCTCTCTCTCTTTTTTTCTTTGCTCATTTGTTTTGCTTCTTAAATTCCACATATGAGTGTATAGCATTATACTCCCTAGCTCCATCCATGTCATTGTAAATGGATTCACAGAATTAGAACAAATAAACCTAAAAATTCCTTGGAACCACAAAAGAACCAGAATAGTCAAAGCAACCTTAAGACCAAATCTGGAGGTATCACACTACCAGATTTCAAACTATACTACAAAGCAATAGTAATCAAAGCAGAATGGTACTACGGGCAAAAACACAGGTACATGGATCAATAGAATGTAACAGCCCAGGGGCGCCTGGGTGCCTCAGTCGGTTAAGCGGCTGCCTTTGGCTCAGGTCGTGATCCCAGAGTTCTGGGATCGAGCCCCACGACAGACTGCCTGCTCAGTGGGGAGTCTGCTTCTCCCTCTCCCTCTGCCCCTCTCCCCTGCTCATGCTCTCTCGCATGTGCACATGTGCGCTCTTGCTCTCTCAAGTAAATAAATAAAATCTTAAAAAAAAAAAAGCCCAGAAATAAAACCAAGCTTATATGATCAATTAATCTATAACAAAGGGGACAAGAATATACAATGGGGAAAAAAACAGAATCATCAATAAATGGTGCTGGGAAAATGAACAGCTACATGCAAAAGAATGAAACTGGACCACTTACTTGCACAATACACGGAAATAAACTGAAAATAAACAAAAGACCAAAATGTAAGAGGCACCTGGGTGCTTCAAACGGTTAAGCATCTGACTCTTGATCTGAGCTCAGGTCTTGATCTCAGTGTCATTAGTTCAAGCCCCATGTTCGGCTCTAGGCTGGGCATGGAGCCTACTTAAAAAATAATAATAATAATAATAAAATAAAATAAAATAAAATAACAAAATAAAGACCAAAATATAAGATCTGAAACCATAAAGCTCCTAAAAGAAAACACAGACAGAAAATTTACAGACATCAGCCAAAACAATATTTTTCTGGATATGTCTCCTCAGTCACGGGAAATAAAAGCAAAAATAATTAAATGGGACTACATCAAACTAAAAAGCTTTTGCACAGCAATGGAAATGATCAAAAAAACAAAAAGGCAACCTCCAGAATAGAGAAAAAAATTGTAAATCATATATCTGATAAGAGGTTAATATTCAAAATTTATAATCAACGCATACAACTCAACACCAAAACAAAAATCAAATCAAAACAGGGCAGAGTACTTAAATAGACATTTTTCTTTAAAAAAAAATTACATATGGCCAATGAACACATAAAAGATGCTCAACATCACTAAATACCAGGGAAATGCAAATCAAAACCCCGATATCACGTAACACCAGTCAGAATGCCCAGGGTCGAAAAGAGAAAAAATAAGTATTGCACAGGATGTGTAGAAAAGGGAACGCTTCTGAATGTTGGTGGGAAGGTAAATTGATGCAGCCGCTATGAGAAACAAGTGTGGACATCCCTCAAAAAACTAAAAATACAGGTATCATACAATACAGTAATTCTGGGTATTTACTCAAACAAAAACAAAAACACTAATATGAAAAAACATATTCATCCTAATGTTTATTCCAGCATTGTATACAATAGCAAAGATACGGAATCAATTTATGCGTCCATCCATGGATGACTGGATAAAACAGATGTGGTATATATGCACAATAGAATATTTACTCAGCCATACTGAAGACTGAAATCTTAGAATTGGTGCTAATGTGAATGGACCCAGATGGTATTATGCTACAAGAAATGTCAGAGAAACACAAATATCATATTATTTCGCTAATAAGTGGAATCTAAAAATCAAATCAACAAACAAAACAGAAACAGAATCAAAAAATGTAGAGAACAAACGAGGTTGCCCGAAAGGAGGAGGTGGGGGATGGGCAAAATAGCTGAAGGCAATTAAGACGTGCGAAATTGCAGTCAGAAAATAAATACGTCTCCGCAATGAAAAGTATACCATAGGGAATATAATCAATGATGTAATAATAACTTTCTATGGTGACAGATGGTTAACTACAGTTCCATGGTGAGCAATTCCAAATATATATAATTGTCGAATCACTACGCCGTACATTTGAAATTACGATAATATTTTAGGTAAAGTACATTTCTATTAATTTTTTTTACGTGAAAACCAAAAAATATACACACGAAAATTAAAATAAAATAATAACTTAAAAACAATGATAAAATAAGACAATATAAAATACACTGTAAAATAAAATATACAACTAAAAAATGAATAAGGGAAAAATACAATATAAAACGAAAGAAAATAAACAAAAACCAAAATAAACAGTAAAATGAAATATAAAATAAAATGATAAAATTAAAAAAACCCAGTATCCCTCTAGCGTCTGACACTGTTAAATTACACAAATAAGAGAAATAGCACGATATCACTCAAGATACATACCAGAGGTGGTTTCAAAAATTGCTATTTACAAGCAAACGTCCTGGAATCAGACGCGAAGATGGTGTCCGGACAGCTCCTGAGAACACACCTTGAGAGGGAGATGCAGGATGGGGTCGAGGGCCCACAGCTAAGGGCTGAGGCCACCCAGGTCTCTGCGGGGAGGAAGGAGGTGAGTCACAGCGGCGGCGACGCAGAAAGCCGGCAGCTTCGCGGGGCTGGGGGAGCTGCGAAGAAACGCTATGCTTCCCCCATCCCGAGGCGGCACCCCGGAACCACTGCTAGCACACGAGGGGGCCACCCGATCTCGGATCCGGGAGGTCGCCGACGCCTGGGCTCACAGACCCCGCTGCGGCGCCACAACCCAAACCGGGGGGACCGGGGGAGACATTTTGGGTGCACCGGCAAAACTCGTCCCCAGGGCTGGGGTCGTCCTGGCAACAAGAAGAGTGGTGTGTGCCAGTGTAAATAAGCCGATCGGGCAACAGGTACACAGCCTCGGTTCCGCAGGAGCCCCTCTCTCTCCCCGAGTCCCAGTGGACAAAAACCCACGTCCTCTCTCAGCCGCCGACTTGGAACGACTGCACGCAAGGACCGCGGGCCACCGGCACGGTCTCGCCGAAAGGTGCCGGGCAGCTGGGAGCCGGCGACCGAGCGATGCTGGGCCCTCGGCCTCTGGGGCGTGGGGGAAAGGGAGGACCGAGAGCCCAGCGCCGGCCTTGAAGGGGGGGGTCCCATCTCGTGGTACCTTGGCGGACGCAGGACGCAGGACCCTCCGGCCGGAATGCCGTCGCCGCGTCTCCTCCGCCCAAAGGGCCGGCACCGGACACAACTTGCGGAGCACCAGCAGCTAGCTGCACGCCCGGCTGCCGCTTCTCCGGGAGCCCCGTGAGTAGTCCCTTAGATGTGTCCCCTCCAGTCCCCGGGTGGGCCTCAGCTCCTCCCCGCGGCTGCGGCTCAGCCCCGCCTGCAAGCACACCGTTCTCTCCCTGGAGGCTGACGCCACCCGGTCTTGCACGGCGGCGCGGTCCCGCTGGGGCACGGGGTGGGGGCAGGGGGGAGTGCGGGGGAAGATGGGGTGCTGCAGGGCACGGTGGGTCTTTGGAAGCCGGCCGTGGGCACTTGGGGAACTTCAGAGAGGGCCGTGGCCTCCTGATGGTGGCTCAGGGACGCGGCTGCATGAAAGCAGCAGGCCTCCTTGCCTTTCTGGAGGAACGGCGCCGTCCATCACTTGCACTGACCCCGTACCACGCGCAAAACAAATACGCCGACCGTGAATTGATACCTTTATTGAAAGGACAACAAGTGCTCCAAAATAAGGGTCCGTGAATTTGCACTTCTCTTGCATACATTGAGTGAACTGCTCTTGGCGGCGAGCTACACAGAATGGAGCTGGGCTCAAAAGCACCGTGGGAAAAAACCGTCCCGGAGGCCATTCTGTGGGAAAACGGCTTAGAAGAAAAACATGGGCGGTGGGAACCCGGGCGCGACCACAGCAGGGCAGCCGCAGGGAGCGAAGGGTGGAGGAAAGCAGGGCGGAGGAGGCAAGAAGACAGCAGGAAAGAGCGGCATGGGCATCTGAGGTGGTCCCAGCAGCAGCGGCTCGGGGAGAACGCGTAGGCGATTCGGCTCCTGAATGAAGGCATGGCAGGGTCCACCCAAGTTAACGATGACGGGGGGGACCATGGCCACGGGGGGGACCATGGCCACGGGGGGGGGGCATGGCCACGGGGGGAGGCATGGCCCCGGGGGGGGGCATGGCCCGGGGGGGGGCCATGGCCCCGGGGCGGGCCATGGCCATGGGGGGCATGTTTCTGAACCTCAGTGCCCTCTGATGTCTCCTCCACGTGGCCCTCCTATTCTTAAACCAAACCTTCAATCAGAGAGAAAAAGGGATCGTTTTAGTATGTTGAGCACTGGATGTCATACATGAAAAAACAAGCAGGCTACTTACTCTCTATGCCCTTAAGGTTTGAAATTGCATCAGGGGAGCTATTTCCTTCTTGCTAAAATCGCTTAGGGAAGCCAGGGCCACGGGCCCCCCTGCAGCTCACCCCGAGAGGGCACCCACGCTGTGCCAGGCTGTGCCAGGCTCTGGCTCGGCTCTCTGCTTTGACTCTGTCCTCCCACCTTGCCTATTACTTTTCCCCGTTCTCAGCAGCAGGTGTAGCTGAGGAACGGCGCTCTGTCCCTGCCGTGACTGTTACACCTGGGATGTCTGTGTCCTCACAGCTGACCAGCAGCTGTCCAGCTGCCACTGGCCCCTAGTCACTAGGCAGGTGTCACCCTGCTTATGGGGGAAGCTCAGCATCTTCCAAGAGTCCTGCCGAGGGGAACAAACCCCATTTTGAAAAGCCCATCTTGAACAAAGAGTAAGTACGTCATCCATAGGAACGTGCCGGATCTTTCAACAACAGCAGCATTCCTATCAGGATGACTGAAGGGTCGCTCATCTTCTGAAACCGCTTCAGAGTGAAAAAGATGCTATTGTGAGCGAGGCTTGGGCATGGAGGGCCCAGGAACCTGTGGCTGGTCCTGCTGGGACAGGAGGAAGCTGAAGCGCTGGACACTACCTGAATATTACAGACGCTGGGGACAATGCATGTTTACACGAACTAGGACCAGATTTACTAAGTTCGTAAAATCCTTGTCCAGCCAACAGATCGGGAGCAAAGAGGCTCACCGCCGTCACCGTGGTGGTGGATTCAGCAGGCTCCAGCCTGCACCACCCTCCAGGCTTTCCTGGGCTCAGCCCCCGGTCAGCTCCCTCCGCTCTGGCTACGGTTCCAGCACCCTGGACAGGACCCCTGCTGCCCAGCGGGGCAGGGCCCCCGAGGCCCCTCTACTCAACCAGGAGAGCCCCATCCCATCCCTTATCCTCTTTTCTGTTGTTCACTGAACTACAGTTGACATACAATACTGTATTCGCCTCAGGTGTACAACATAGTGATTCGACGCTTCTCTGCAAAATGCTCGCCACGGTAAGTGTAGTCACCATACAAAACGATTACAATATTATCGACTATATTCCTTACGCTGTCCTTTTCATCCCCGCACCGGATTTATTTTTCAACTGAAGTTGGTACCTCCTAATCCCCTTCACTTATTTTTCCCATGCCCCCACCCCCTCCCCTCTGGCAACCTCCATTTTGTCCTCTGTAAATGAGTCTGTATTGGCTCTGTTTGTCCATTAGTTTGTTTTTAAGAGTCCGCATAGAAGGGACGCCTGGGTGGCTCAGATGGTTAAGCATCTGCCTTCAGCTCAGGTCATGATCCCAGGGTCCTGGGATCGAGCCCCGCATCGGGCTCTGTGCTCAGCGGGGAGCCTGCTTCTCCCTCTGCCTGCCTCTCTGCCTACTTGTGATCTCTCTCTCTCTCTCTCTCTCTGTCAAATAAATAAATAAAATCTTAAAAAAAAAGAGAGACAGTCCACATATAAGTGCAATCATACAGTATTCTTAAGGCAAGAAGGTGAAACTGACATGGTAGGAAGATAGTCAACCACCATGTGGGTGAGGAGTCACAAAATGGCTCCTCCCTAGTATCTGCCAACTATGAACCCTACAGATAAAACCTGTGCTTTGGGCTCCACTGTCCTCTCCGCATCCTAGGTAGTGGAATTTCTTTGTATTTAGTACCTGTAGACATTCCCGGTTTGCAAATGTCACTTGACACAAAGGGGGCCTCTACTCTCTCTGTTGCTTCATTTTCCCTCTGCCATCCTAGTATTTGGTCTTTCTGCTGCATGAATATGCTGTCTAAAAACACCAGTGCCGTGGACCTCATTTTGGGGGGATCCAAGTTTACCGGAGGCCAAATCTACATAAATGCCAGGTAGCCTAGCTGAGGTATACTCTGATAGTCCTTCCGTATTTCTAATACCGGATTCACAAAACAGCTCTTACTGCACTTGGGGGCACATCCATTAAACTCTTCTTCACACAAACACTTTATGATCTCAGTTATATGGGGAATCTGAAAAAACCCAACAAACTCATGGAAAAAGAGATCAGATTTGTGACCACTTTTAGAGAGGTTGGCTGGAGGAACTGCCTGAAGGTGGTCAAAAGGTAAAAACTTCCAGTTTTAAGATAAGTAAGTACCAGGACTCTAATGTAGCCTAAGGACTATACTTAACACTACCTTATGGTATCTATGCCAGTTAAGAGATTCAATTTTAAGACTTCTAATCACAAAGAACAAACTGTTTATTTTTCTTTTTGTCTTTTTCCTTTCTTCTCTGTCTCTCTAGGACATGATGGATGGTAACTAAACTTACTGTGGTAAACATTTCACAACAGATGTAAGTCAGATCATTATGCTGTACACCTTAAATTGATCCAGGACTCTATGTAACTTATGTCTTTTTTTTTTTTTTTTTTAACTTATATTTCTTTCTTTTTTTTTTTTTTTTTAAGATTTTATTTATTTGCGAGAGAGAGAATGAGAGACAGAGAGCATGAGAGGGAGGAGGGTCAGAGGGAGAAGCAGACTCCCTGCCGAGCAGGGAGCCCGATGTGGGACTCGATCCCGGGACTCCAGGATCATGACCTGAGCCGAAGGCAGTCGCTTAACCAACTGAGCCACCCAGGCGCCCCTATGTAACTTATGTCTTAATAAAACTGGGAAAAACTTCTTTGAAAATTGAAAGTGCTGGGGCGCCTGGGTGGCTCAGTGGCTTAAGCGTCTGCCTTCAGCTCAGGTCACGATCCCAGGGTACTGGGATCGAGCCCCGCATCGGGCTTCCCGCTCAGCGGGAGGCCTGCTTCTCCCTCTCCCTGGGCCTACTGCTCTCCCTGCTTGTGCTCTCTCTCTCTCTCTATCAAATAAATAAATAAAGTCTTAAAAAAAAGAAAAGAAAATTCAAAGTGCTGTAGAGTTTGGAAACAAATGAGAACGTTATGTGTTTTTCCTCGTTCGTGTCTTGTGGCTCCTTCTCCCTTCAGAGCCCGACTGAGAGAGCATAATGCAAGCCCAAGGAGGGGAACATCAACTCACCCAAACTTAAGGGTATCTGTTCCTCTGAGCTTGCCTGGCCTGCTCCACAAAGCAGAGAGGCCTGGGCCTCCCCAGGTCTGGGCACCCCTGGCTGCGAGCCCAGCCCCTGGTCTCGGGGGCCTGCTTTGTAGGCTGCCTCTCTGGCCTCCCCACCTCTCTTCTGCAGCCCCTTTCTTTCACAAATTACCCTCCGTGCATGCAGCGAAGCTAATAAACCCACCCTGAGTTTTCCTTTTCTCTCTTTCCCTCTTATTTCTCTTCCCCGCCCCCGCCAAATTATCCTTTCATTCCACTTAGGCTGTCTGTGGTCTCAATCACCCCTTGAGCCATTGACCCACCAATTAGCCATCACTGACTGGGCCAATGAAAAAGTCTTTCCTTGGACGCCTGGGTGGCTCAGATGGTTAAGCGCCTGCCTTTGGCTCAGGTCATGATCCCAGGCTCCTGGGATCGAGTCCCGCATCGGGCTCCCTGCTCAGCGGGGAGCCTGCTTCTCCCTCTCCCTCTCTCTCTCTGTCTCTTATGAATAAATAAATAAAATCCTTAAAAAAAAAAGAAAAGAAAAAGTCTTTCCAATTAGCACACGTCAGAATCCAGCCTGAACTAAGCGCCAGTGCCCACTAGTGACAAATTCCACACAATCTCTTCATCAAAGGACCACAAGAGGAAGATCAAAATCTCAGGTGTCAGACAGTCCTCACAGGAATATTCACTAATGCGTTTGGTTGGTTCAGAGATTGGAATGTGAGTCATATCCCCAAGGCATCTTTCTGGCCTTAGGCTTCCACCTGTGCTGGGATGGCGGCCACCCGGTTGGATCGGCCTCCACCTTTGTTAGCTTGGTGGAACCTTGTTTGAAATTGTTGTTTTCGTTTCTTTTCTCCTGTAGACAGATTTCAAAGGTGGCACCTCCCCCCCGCCCATCTCCACCGTAATGCACGGTCTACTGTTCAACAAGGTTTTCAGGCTGACTATCAAGGAGTTCCAGAAAATGAAGATGTAGGCCTGCCACTCTCCACACCTGTTTACCAAATACTTAAAAGCAACAGGTCTAAAAGTAAATTAATGAAATTTAAAATCTTTTAAATAAAATAAAATATTTTTTTAAATTAAAAAGTAAAATTGCCTTCGCCTGAATCCTAGAGCAAGAAATCATATATATTAGGGCGCCTGAGTGGCTCAGTTGGTTAAGCGTCTGCCTTGACTCCGGTCAAGATCCTAGAGTCCCAGGATCCAGCCCCATGTCAGGCTCCCTGCTCAGTGGGGAGTCTGCTTCTCCCTCTGCCGCTCCCCGATTGTGTTTGCTCTCTCGCGCGCTCACTCTCTCTCTCAAATAAATAAAATCTTAAAAAAAGAAAGAAATCATATACATTAAAAAAAAAAAAAAAAACCCAACCCAACAAGAGGCCTAGGCACTTGCACTAAAAGCAGTAAGGGTAAAAATAAACTTTTGAACTTTTAAAATAAATTAAAAGTAATTTTATAATGACAAAGTAAAATTGTTTTCGTCTGAATCCTAGAGTGAAAAAAATCCTATGTTAAGAGGAAATACCAAGAGCAGGAGGCCCAGGCTGTTGTACTTGAAGCTCTACCCTCCCTGTAAGTCTCAGCTTCACTGGACATAAGGTAGTTGCTTATCTGCTGTGTCATGTGTGTGAAATCTTCCCTCAAGCCTATGCCAAAATATTTGTAAATTCACTCCTTAGGCAAAGAGCTTATGCTCGTCTTCAGTAAATCAGTGTAATTCAACTCCTTGGCGAGTTGAACGATTTGAACGATTTCCACTTCAGACTCCATCCAAACGTGACCCGACAGTGAAGTGTTGCCTGTGTGATAACCCTTTAGGAGTTGAGCTGTCTGTTGAGTATGTGTGCTTGTGGGTGTTCATTTCTTTATGTTTATATAAAATATTTATGTTTCTGTATATATTGTTATAAGATGGGTTATATATAAATGTATCATATATCATATATACTTGTGTATATACAAGTCACATATGAGTGATTATACATGAATACATAGGAATTACATAATTATACCCTTATAGTATAATAATTAAATAATGCATGATGATTCTATTGTAGAGAAACATTACTACTATATAATGATATTGCTATCTCACTAGCTCTATTGGCTATAGTATATGGTAATTATATATTACATAGGACTATATTGGCTATAGTATATGGTAATTCTATATTGCATAGGACTATACTAATCTATTGGCTATAGTATATGGTAATTATATGTTACATAGGACTATATTAATAGCATCGTAGATAATAATTGATTAATTCTATGTGCATTATAGAAATATATTTTCTATTAGCAATAACAATTACGTCACATCGATATATATGGTATTTATCTGTTATAGAATATACTTAAAAAAGAATATACTTCTGATATACTGCATATTTATTACATATACATTTAACCTATCAACTATATATTCTGTATTAGATGAATATATAAGCATATATTCTATGAATTAAATGTATTTTATATATTATATAATTTATATTCATATTTACTACATTCCATGTACTTCTAGATCACATATTGATATTATATAATACACATATATGTTAGTATATATTACATATAAAAATAGTACGTATACTGTATATGTGATCCATAATTATGATGTTATATGTACATACATGTATCTGTTAGTATATAGGTATATATTACATATAAAAATAGTACGTATACTATATATGTGATCCATAATTATGATGTTATATGTACATACATGTATCTGTTAGTGTATAGGTATATATTACGTATAAAAATAATACGTATACTATATATGTGATCTATAGTTATGATTATATTTCTATTTATGCTCTATTTAAAAATCTATATAAATATGTGTATTCTATGTCTAATTCCGTGACATCTAAAAGTATATATATAGGTACAGTTTATACAGACATGTATGGATATTTTATAGAAGGGATACTATACGATACGAATTTTTTCATTCCTTTAGGAAATCATGTTCCCTCTGGAAATGGGCAATTTCCCAAACCTGGGCTTTATTTATCCCATTGTCCCCCCACCAAGACCCAAAAGTTCAACCCTTATTTCCCAAAGCTAGCAAAGGCCACAAAAACCCAGGACGGTGAGCAGGTCTAGGACAAAGGTGTCCAAGTCCTGAAGCCGGTTTTAGACCGGCTCCCAGCCAAATGGTTTTTTTCAGGTTTACTGACCTGCACTCTGGCTTCAGGCACACCCATGAATCTTGCAAGCTCCTGGCTGAGGCGAGAAAAATCAGTATTTGGAGTTGGGGGTGAATTAAAATAGAGGATTTTTCCTTCCTCTTTTTAACACTTTTTTCAGGGAGATGTCAGTGACATTTTAGGAACCAATCTCTACACTTAGGAAAAGTCACACCATTTCAGGATTTACAGTGAGATGCAGTGGACCAAGAACTGAAGGAAAGCCAAGTCTCTGGGGTAAAGGAGGCACAGTCCCCGAGAACACACGACAGTCTAATTCAGTTTCTTTTAGTGTTACCAACTTCAAAATGAAGAAATATCTCTGAGGATCTATCTCTGCCGACTTTCGATCATTGCTCTTAACCCATTTTATGGATTAAATTAGAGCCCTCCAATAAGGTGCTGTCCATCCATCTCTCTCACTCTCTCTGACTCTCCCCCCATCTCTCTCTCTCTCTCTCTCTCTCTCTCTCTCCCTCTCTGTCAGTGATGACCAAGTTAGAGTACATTCCCATAGGTGCTAAGGGATGGCACAAACTGCTGTTCATTCTTTGGTTGTGCTTGTTTTAAAGTTTTGGTATCACTGACTTCCTCCTCCCCTCCCCCCGCCCACAGCCGCAGACGCCTCGCCGCCCCCAACACTGTCCTGTACCATGTAGCTTGAGCTCTCCTTCGCAGGGCAGCTTTCCCTCAAGCAAGATTTAATTGTACTTTGTTTTCAGATTTTATTTTTAAATAATCTCTACAACCGGCGTGGGGCTCGAACTTAAGACCCCAAAATCAAGAGTCACAGGCTCTACCGACTGAGTCAGCCAGGCGCCCCTTTTCTTTTCTTCTTCTTTTTTTAACTTTGAGTTTTTTCAAGACCTCTAGCAAAATCGAAGGGAATGCAGAATATTCACTAATCCAGATAGTTTTCAAGTGCAGTACTTAAAAATGTAAAAATGGGTGCAGGGGCCCCACGGTGGTGTAGAGATTACTGAAAATGAATCATTTTTAAAAACTGAGTGCAGAAATAACTCACGACGAGCAGACTTATCACGATTTTAAACAAAGGTAGGATCCTAAGCCGCTTGCTCCCGCGTCTCAGACTTGTCGCCCTCGTCCCCGCCCACCCTGCTGCCAGTAGGACTTTTTTCTGTGAAGGGCGGCGGACTCTTTCCCGGCTCGCCGCGATCAAACCCGCCCGAGCGAGCGTCCGCCTTCGCCGCCCCACCCGCAGAGCGAGCGCTCAGCTCCCGCCCAAGCGCCAGTGCTCGGCGGGCCCGGCAGCCTCGAGGCCGCGCGGTGTTCGGTCAGCCGCGAGGACAGAGACGCTGCGAACCCGCCCAGCCCGCCGCCCGCCGCCCGCGAAGCCGGGAGCCCGCGCCCAGCGCCGCAGCCCGCCCAGCCCGCGAAGCCGGGAGCCCGCGCCCAGCGCCGCAGCCCGCCGCCTGCCGCCCGCGAAGCCGGGAGCCCGCGCCCAGGGCCGCAGCCCGCCCAGAGCGCCGCCCGCGAAGGCGGGAGCCCGCGCCCAGCGCCACAGCCCGCCCAACCCGCCGCCCGCCGCCCGCGAAGGCGGGAGCCCGCGCCCAGCGCCGCAGCCCGCTTACCGCATGATCGCGCTGGGATACTGGGTGCGCTGGAACAAGCTCTCCAGCTCGCGCACCTGCAGCCGGCTGAACGTGAAGCGCCGGGCCTGGGGCGGCGGCCGCTCCTGCTGAGGCTGGCCCCGCGGCCCCTCCGGCCCCGGCTGCCCTGGCCCAGGCGGTGGAAATTCTGCGGCGACGTCGCCGTCCGCCTCCTCGCCGACGCCATCGCCGTTGCCGACGCCATCACCGTCGCTGACGGCTTCGCTGTCCGCTTCCTCCTCGACTTCAGCGGCTGCAGGGTCCTGCTCGGGTGCGACCTCGGCCCCGACCTCGGCCCCCGCTTCCGCCGCCGCTCCGTCTCCGCTGTCTCCCGTGTCTCCCGTGTCCGCGGTAAGCGACATCGCCGCAGGCTGGGTTTCTGCAAAGGAGGAGATCCAGACAGAAAGATGAGGGCATCAGAGCCCAGGCTGTGGGAAGGAGGGCGCGAGGGGCAGCATCTGCGGGGTGTCGGGACCGCCCCCCTCGCCCAGGGAACGTTGGTTTCTGGGGCTTGCTACAGGCGCCGGTCCCAACGGTCACCGACCCCGCGGCCCTTCCCGGTCGTCGTCGACTTCCACGCTGAGGAAGCCGGTGTCATCGTCGTGGCCTGGGCTGGGAGGCTCCATATCCCTGGTGCTGTCTTCTGTAGATGCCCCGTCGGATCCTTCTGGATCCATGGGTGACGCCGCAGAGAGGGGTGGCCTGCCGACGGGCTCCCGCGAAGCGGTCCTGGCGTTGTCACGTTCCCGAGTGTCTGGGTAGACGCCCCCTTTATATATACCACCCGCTGGTGGGGGTTGGGCTCGCGGAGGTGCGCATGCGGCCTGGGCTTGGCCACCAACCAGGCGGGTGCACTTGCAAGGGGAGCTCAGGTAGGGCGCTCTTGCCCGAAGGCATCGGAGCCGGCAATGCCTAGCTAGAGAGGTTGAGTCTTCAAGTCGGAGCTGGGCTCGCACGCCCCGAACTGGTGGCCTGTCTCCCGCACAGGAAGGCGCTGTGCTGTATGGCGCAAGCCCGTGTGGGTAGGGTAAGACACAGACGTCACCCTAGCTCTGGAGACCCTGCCCGAGTGTTGGGAGAAGGTCTCTTGGGCCAGCCCTGCGAATCCAGCCGCCGCGGCTAGGCAGGGAATAGTAACGCAAGCAAAGTGATGGACCCCGACGTGGCCGTCTGAGGTTTTTCCGGGAGGCGGCTCACGTCAGAGCCCGCCAGACCCCCAGACCCCTGGGTCCCCGGGAACAGGAGCTTGGGCTGGGGTCTTCTGAGCGCGCCTGTTGCTCAGATGCACTCTGCAAATAAAACCACGCTTGCCCCTTGAGAGTGTCCTGTGCCTCCGGGATTTTACGGATTTTTTTTTTTAAGATTTTCTTTCTTTCTTTAATTGACAGACGCAGAGAGAGAGAGAGAGAGAGAGACAGCGAGAGAGGGAACACACAAGTGGGAGAGGGAGAAGCAGGCTTCCCGCTGAGCGGAGAGCCCGATGCGGGCTCGATCCCAGGACGCTGGGATCATGACCTGAGCTGAAGGCAGTCGCTTAACCGACTGAGCCACCCAGGCGCCCCCTGTGCCTCCGGGATTTTAGGAATGAAGCCACATCTCAGTACAGGGCTACGAACCTGCACAGGGCTTAGAACGTTCCAGGTCGGCTTCAACTGGACAGAGCTCCTGCTCGCTTGGGTTTTTTCAGTTTTTCTTTTTCAAAGTTTTGTTCCTCTCATTGCAACCATGGATCTTGAAACACCTTTGGGCGCAGCGTCTATGCCTCTGCCTCGAGATTCTCTATACAAGCATGCATGTCCCTTGGGGTGGGACCCTGTGGCTCTGGGTCATCACCCACTTTCCTGCCGCTCTTTCTCCACCCCCCCCCACCTCCTCCCCTCGGTTTTCCTAGAAATGGCTTTCTGAGCCCTTGCTGAGGAATAAATAAATTTCATTTCTTTGTTGTTTTCTTTTTCGTTTCCTTTCTTATTCTTGTTTCTTGCAGCGGGGGATGCATTCTTATTGGTTGGAGAGTTGAGTTTAAGCAGGTGTTCGGTTTCTCCAGGTGAATACAATAAAGGGACAAGGGCCAAGAGATTTGGGGTATAGCAAGGAATCGATGATAAAGAGTGGCTATATGGTTTGTCCCGATTCAATAAATGTAAGGTGTTGTGCATTCTTTTGTCTGTAAATTTTACATCCAAAGAAGAAAACCCTAAGCAAATACTGAACTCAACCTGATGGTATGCATGCTTCTTTCTTGTCCAATAAAAGAGAGCGGGCCGGATTGAGGGCTCTGCGGCTTTCCCTTCCAGAACTGTTTTATAGATGCTCCGGCACTTGTTAGTATCCTAAGTATTGAAAATAGCTCCTGAGAACGGGTCCCGTGCAGGACAGTACCTGACTGAGCCCATGTTTGCCGTGCTCAGCCGCCCCGTTTGAAATCCGGAGCCACAGCCTTTCTGCGGGCTCCTGAATGCAGCATGGGTCCTAGGCAGCTCACCGACTGCGCCTGACGGAGGCAGGTGCCCCGGCCTCGTGCTCGCAGAGGACGGGTAAGACACTGAGAAAGGTCTGTGGACCGATTCGTTTTCACAGAGGTGGTAAGGGCTGACAGTGGGACTACCTCCTCCTGACTTGAGCCAGATGTTTCCTCCTCCGGCTGGCCCTTGGTGAGTGCGGCCGGCCCGCCCCAGCCCCTTGGCCAGATACCCCAGGCACAGCTTTGACTTGAGGTGAATTATTGCGTGAGAGCCCTGCAAGGGTTGTCGTCATGTGCGTGTTAGAGCCCCTACAGTATCTGCGTGTTCTTTCCTGTGTCCGATCTCCGCGGAGCAGTCCAGCTTGCTCTACCTGAGCCACTCACGTGACCCTTGACAGATCTCGCCCTACCTGGGCACCAGTCGGGCTAGCATTCACTGAGCATGTTTCCTTCCCTACCTTCACACTTTGCACACCTTAGCAACCGAACGGAGCCTCGTCCTCGGCAAAAGTAGCCCCGAATCATGGTTCCACGTGCCACATCCACGGGAGGGGGCTCTGGAGCCAGAGGGCTGCCACCTGCATCCGGCTGGCTGGCCTGCTGAGTTGCTTCTTCTCACGTTAGCCTGGTCTCCTCATCTGTAAGAGGAGGCTGGCAGTAGCCACTACCTACCAGGGTGCTGCCGGAGTGACTGAGATGAGAAAAATACACTGCTCCCGAGCGCCCTACCGTGCGGCCTCACGTCTCCGATTTCAGTCCGTTTTGTGTTTCTTTATTCACAGGGGCCCATGAGGGAAGAGAGGCGAGGGTTATTCACTCACAGCTGGCCCGGGGACAGAAAGTTGTCTTGGGACTCTAAGGTCTCTAGCCCTACCTGTCCTTTGGGTCCTTTTCTCTCTCCTTTTCTCCCTCTTTTTTGGTTTTTTGTTTTCTTGTTTTCTTATTTTTTTTAAGTCATCTCTAGACCCAGTGTGGGGCTGGGACCCCTGACTCCAAGATCGAGAGTCACACGCTCCACCATCTGAGCCAGCCAGGCTCCCCCCTGCATGCCTCTTTGTGCCTACACAGGCTTCGGTCAGGAAAGCTTTGTCGGCTGCTGTGTTTACAGGGCCCTCTGCCAGGCAGTGCGGGGCAGGTCTCCGGTCCAGACTCAGCCATCCTCGTGCCCTGGTTCTCCCAGTCTGGGGAGACAGATCAGCCCACGTGAGAGAAAGAAGCTGGAAATGATGAAGTCCCAGCACCACTCAGTGGCTCTGTGGCCCAGGTAAATCAGCTGATCTCTGTGCCTCCCAGGCCAGCTCTGCAGAATGGGGATCGTGATGCTCCCTGCTCTCCCGAGCTGTGACTTTTACTCGAAGTGATGCAAGTAAGGCCCGGGGGGGGGGGGGGGGGGGGGCTCAGACAAGTGGAGCCGATGCTGGAGTTAAGGGGTCAGGACTGAGTGGGGTCGGGCTGGACATGGGCCCTCACTGTGATCGAAGGTGCGGACAGGGTGCCTCGCCCCTGCTCCTGAGCAGATGGGAGAGCCTGTGGAGTGAAGGGAGCTCTGCTTGCTCGGGCCGGTGCCCTCCCGGGAGTGCTCGCCGTGCACCAGGGCCTGGCTCATCCACCTTACCGCTGTCCCTTGTGCGTGACGGGGCGCTGCGGGCCCCACCCACCCACCCAGGGCGGTGGAGGCATCACTGTTTTGTTTTTTTTTTTTTTAAGATTTTATTTATTTAGTTGAGAGAGAGAATGAGAGAGAGAGAGAGAGCACATGAGAGGGGGAGGGTCAGAGGGAGAAGTAGACTCCCTGCTGAGCAGAGAGCCTGATGCGGGACTTGATCCCTGGACTCCAGGATCGTGACCTGAGCGGAAGGCAGTCGCTTAACCAACTGAGCCACCCAGGCGCCCGGCATGGCTGTTTTTTGCTTCTTCCTTAACCAAGGCCATGGAAGCTTGGAGAGGTTCGGTGACTTTGACCAGGTGACACAGCTTGCTGGGGGGGGGGGCAGGGTCCAAAGCTCCGAAGAGACTGTTCCTAGCAGCCCCTGGTCGAAGCCGATTTGGCTTCTGGGGAGTTGTGGGCTTTCCCTTCCTCCTCAGAGGGAGTCAGAGGTGGGTGCATGCTATGGAGGCTGTGCGTGGAAGTTCAGGTGAAGGGGTCGTGTGAGCAACCCCGGGAGGGAGGGAAGTCTAAGGCTTGTCTCAGGGAACCCAGACACAACCAGGGGGCTCTGGAGTGTGAGCTGGAGAGGAAGCTAGAGAGGAGTCTGCAGAGAACTCTGTATTGAGGGGCCAATAAAGTTTAAATGCTAGGTGGGGGCTGAGTTCAAGGAAGGCGTTGGAATGTGTATGTTTGGGATGATGGAAACTGAAAGAGGTTTGGGCTGGGGGCGGTGGCGCCTTCATGAAAGCAGTGTTTTAGGATGAGTTTCTGGGGGGGAGTGTCAGCCGGCTCTTGGTTCCGTTCGTTGCAGTTAGTGGGCGTGGGGAGCAAGGTCCAGAGCCTGAGTCCTCACTTGGAGGCCACGGCTGTCCACCAGGTATGTCGTGAGTCCCCTGGAATTGGAACGCAAAATTCCGTGTGTGGTGGCATTGCAGTAATGTGGGCGCCTTTCATCAACTAGAGGGGGGACAGTGCCCCTAACCACCCCCTCCCACCTTAAGAAATATCATAGAAAAGACCAGGGAGGGGCGCCTGGGTGGCTCAGTCATTAAGCGTCTGCCTTCGGCTCGGGTCATGATCCCAGGGACTTGGGATCGATCCCCGCGTTGCGCTCCCTGTTCCGCGGGAAGCCTGCTTCTCCCTCTCCCACTCCCCCTGCTTGTGTTCGCTCTCTTGCTGTGTCTCTGTCAAATAAATAAATAAAATCTTAGAAAAAAAAAAGAAAGAAAGAAAAGACCAGGGAATTGAGTAGAACGCGGGCTGTGGACTTGGCCACATGCATCTGGTTTCAGGGCACAGCCTGGTTCTTCTTTCCTGCTCTCTGCTCATTGCATGACAGGGGCAAGCCTGACTGTCTCTACGCCTCCGTTTCCCCGATGGGAAATAGGGCAACGACCACTATTCCTACCACTGCTCACTCAAATAATGATAATCATCTCACAGAATTCTTATGAAGTCAGAATGAAGTATGGAAAGATGGTTTCCTTTTCTCTCTCCTTCCTTCTATCCTTCCCTCTCTCTTTTCTCCCTCTTTTCCTCCCTCTGCCCCCTCTCCTCTCTCTCCCTCCTTTCTTCCTTCTCTCCCTACCTCTCCTCTTTTCTCTTTCCTCCGTTGTCTTCTCCCCTCTTCTCCCTCCCTCCGTTCCTCCATTCTTTACTTTTATCCTCCTCTCCTCCATCCATTCTTCTCTTGTGGCTGTGATAATTTATTTTATTTTATTTTATTTTATTTATTTTTTTTAAAGATTTTATTTATTTATGTGACAGAGAGAGACATAGTGAGAACAGGAACACAAGCAGGGAGAGTAGGAGAGGGAGAAGCAGGCTTCCCGCGGAGCAGGGAGCCCGATATGGGACTCGATCCCAGGACCCTGGGATCATGACCTGAGCCGAAGGCAGACGCTTAACGACTGAGCCACCCAGGCGCCCTTATTTTATTTTTTTTAAGATTTTATTTATTTGACAGAGAGAGAGAGCACGCGCTGAGGAGCACAAGCAGGGGGAGCGGGGGTGGGAGAGAGAGAAGCAGGCTCCCTCCTCAGCAGAGAGCCTGATGAATATGACTGATGACTATGTGGGGCTGATCGCAGGACCCTGGGATCATGATCTGAGCCAAAGGCAGATGCTTAACCGACTGAGCCACCCAGGCACCCCATGGCTATGATAATTTAAAAGAAACCCAATGCCAGGGCACCTGGCTGGCTTAGTAGGCCGCGCATGTGACTCTTGATCTGGGGTTGTGTTTGAGCCTCCTGTTGGGTATAGAGGTTAGTTAAAAAAATAAAAAAAGAACTTTTAGAAAAATGAAATAAACTCAAGACAATATGTCTTTTTATTTCTACATCTTTATGTGTATGGCATTTCCAAAAAACTTAGACATTTCACCTACATAACCACAGTACCATCCAAGCACCTAAATAGCAACAATAATCTGCTGGAATCATGGCCCAGTCACCTATGTTTAGACTTCCCTGATTGCCTCAAAAATAACGTTTTACAGTTGGTAATTTTAGAACTTAAGGGGCACCTGGGTGTTTCAGTCGGTTAAGCGTCTGCCTTCGGCTCAGGTCATGTCCCAGAGTCAGCAGGGAGTCTGCTTCTCCCTCTGCCCCTCACCCTGCTCCTGCTTTCTCTCTCTGACTCTCTCTGTCTCTCTCTTAAAAAAATAAATAAAATTATTTTTAGGGGCGCCTGGGTGGCTCAGTCGTTAATCATCTGCCTTCGGCTCAGGTCATGATCCCAGGATCCTGGGATCAAGCCCCGAATCCCGCTTGCTGCTCTGCGGGAAGCCTGCTTCTCCCTCTCCCACTCCCCTTGTGTTCCCTCTCTCGCTGTCTCTCTCTCTCTCTCTCTGTCAAATAAATAAGTAAAATCTTAAAAAAAATTATTTTTAAAAAATAATAAATAGGGGCGCCTGGGTGGCTCAGTTGGTTAAGCGACTGCCTTCGGCTCAGATCATGATCCTGGAGTCTTGGGATTGAGTCCCGCATCGGGCTCCCTGCTCGGCAGGGATTCTGCTTCTCCCTCTGACCCTCCTCCCTCTCATGCTCTCTGTCTCTCATTCTCTCTCTCTCAAATAAATAAATAAAAATCTTTAAAAAAAAAATAATAAATAAAGTGTGAGAGTTCTGTATTTCCATAATACTGTCTGCTTACCATTCATGTAGGGAAAGTGACATTGTGTTTTCTTTGAAAAATAACAGCTTAATCCACTTTTTTAAAAAACAACTTTTCCTTTTTTTCTGTATGCATCTTCTATATGTTGCCTTAAATCATAAAATAGTGAATAAATTGATGAATGAATGAATAACAAAAAAGTTGGTTAAAGCCCAGAAAAGAGAATGCTTTTAAGTGGTGCAGTTACAAGAAGAAATGAGAAATACCTGGTTTGTACCTAATGATTTAATCGGCTTAATTTTAATCCAGAAATAGTGCATTAAGTTATATTAATGTGACTCCTTCATTCAGCAGAATGTCCAAGGTATGGGGTTATTTTGGTTTATGAAATGCTATGGTGGGGACCCCTGGGTGGCTCAGTCGGTTAAGCGTCTGCCTTCTGCTCAGGTCATGATCCCAGGGTCCTGGGATCAAGTCCTACGTAGGGCTTTCTGCTCAGTGGGGAGGCTGCCGCTCCCCCTGCTTGTGCTCTTTCTCTCTGACAAATAAATAAAATCTTTTATAAAAAATGTTATGATGAACTGAGAATGAACACATGACTTATGTTTTTTATTTCTTTCCATCTTTTCTATTGAAGAGAAATGTGGAAAACATGCACTAGTACATTTTTCTCTCAAATTCAAAGAATTTATTGATGTGAATTGAATATTTAATTCACTGAATTTCATTACAGCCACTTGTCAGTTGTGTGATCTTGGGCATGGTATTTAACTTCTGTCTGTGCTAGTTTCCCTGTCTGCAGAAAAGGTTCAGGGTAATTGGTGCATGTTGCTCAGCTCGGTACTGCTTCACAGTAAGCCCTCAGAAAATTGTGGCTCTTATTACTGCCTATTCATGTTACATGTGAACCACCGCCTAGCTGTGTTGGGGGAAACAAAAAATGTAGAAGTCGCAATCTTGTGCAAAGGACCCTGAAATGCCAAAGGAGTATTAAGAGTTACTTGAAATATCATTTGTCGGGGTGCCTGGGTGGCTCAGTCGGTTAAGCTGAGAGACCAAGTCTTGGTTTCAGCTCAGGTGATGTTGTCAGGGTCTTGGGATCAAGCTCCACGTCAGGCTCTGCACTCAGTGGGGAGTCTGCTTGGAATTCTCTCTCGCTCTCCCTCTGTCCCCCCCCCCCCCCCCACTTGCAGGCTCTCTTCCTCTCTCTCTCTCTCTCTAAAGTAAATAAATAAGGGTGCCTGGGTGGCTCAGTCGTTAAGCGTCTGCCTTCGGCTCAGGTAATAATGCCGGGGTCCTGGGATCGAGCCCCGCATCGGGCTCCCTGCTCGTCGGGAGGCCTGAATCTCTCTCTCCCACTCCCCCTGCTTGTGTTCCCTCTCTCACTCTCTGTCTCTGTCAAATAAATAAATAAAATCTTAAAAAAATAATAAATAAATAAATCTTAATATATATATGTATATATATATATATACATACATATATAATTTGTCTATTGCCCAGGGGTTAAGGTCTTCTTCTGGTTCTCAGGGGAAGGAATGTGAGAAGGAGCAGGGTGAGGCTAATGGACCTCGATCTCTGACCTTGAATTTGGTTGCTACTCTTGGACAGCTACCTCATGACCATGAGCTCTCTTTCCTTATCTTTTCACAGCCCCATCTCAACCAGGATGGTGGCCAGCTTTCTTATTTCTTGCTTGGAATGAATGGACTGAACACTCTTTTCAGCTGAAGGTGACATGGAGTTTTGAAACTATACAGTGCTTTCATCAGTGGAACGTCAGGTTTGGCTGTGGAGATCCCTGAGTCTAAGTCTATATGTTAAATAGCAGAAGAGCCAATTTAGCACCTTGACATTTTTTTATTTTTTAATTATTTTAGAGAGAGTGTGCGTGTGAACAAGCACTAGTTGGGGGAAGGGCAGATGGAGAGGGAGAAGCAGAGAATTTCAAGTAGACTCCACTGCCAAGTGCGGAGCTCAGTAGGGAGCCTGCTTCTCCTTCTCCCTCTGCAGCTCCCCCTGAGTGTGCTAGCTTGTGCTCTCTCTGTCACATAAATAAAATCTTTTAAAAAAATGTTAGAACCTATGCTTTATGGTGTCTGTACTGATGAAATACGGGAGAACTCTTGGGAGCTATTTGCATATAGAATTCTAGCCTTAGAAGGGGGAGGAGGAAATCAAAGATAGCCCCAAATTAACTATTACTGCTGATGGTCGCAAGTGGCAATTAAAGCGCTGCGGATTTTACGTTCTCTGCCCTATCTCAGGACACCATGGACTCTGCAAGTTTGTTCCAGGAAGCTGTATCATTGGCATACTGAATCCCAGTCTGGAGCCTGGTACAACAGGTTCCTCTCCTGTAATCTGGTGTAAAGGGGAAAATGCCATGAGTTTTCTTTAAATTGTGTCTGATCTATTAGACCATTAGGACCAGGAAACTTGTAAAATCACCACTGTTCATGGCTCCATGTGGTGAAATATATTTAAATATAAAGTATATATTCAAATATATTTAATAGTTAAATTAAATATATTTAAATATGATGGAATATCATTTGGCCTTAAAAAAATTAGAAAATGCCATTTACAAAAACTTGGATGAACCTGGAGGACATTATGTTGAATGAAATAAGCCAGACACAGAAAAGACAAATAGTGCATGATCTCACTTACATGTGGAATCTAAAAGAATTCAACTCATAGAAACAGAGAGCAGAAGGATGGTTTTTAGGAGCTGGAGTTTAGGGGAAATGGGGAGATGTTGGAGAATCTCATATATGCAAGATTAATACGTTCTGAAGATTGTACACCATGGTGATTACGTTAACAATACCGTCTTGATACTTGAAATTTGCTAAGAGAGTGGATCATAAGTGTTCTTACCAGAAATAAAAGGCAAACTAGTGAGGTGATAGATATGTATGTTAATTATCTTGATTTTGGCAATTGTTTCACAATGTACACATATATCAAAATATCAAGTTGCACACCTTAAATATTTGTAATTTTTATTTGTTATACCTCAATAAAGCTGAAAGAATTAAGATAAAATAGACACAGAAATAGAGGAGAGGGAAGAAGCTGGTAAATAACACCAGGTGAGGACATTTAAAAGAACATGACAACAATAATAGTAGAAACAATAACTAACCATTATACAGGAACAACAGCTAGGTTTATAGAGCACTTAGGAAGTTCTTTTTGTTCTCCTCTGCTACCTTAACCCTTATTCTCCACCCTCCCCAACTCCCAACAAAGAATTTGCATTTACAAATCGTGTTATTATCTCAAACCCCAGCCCTGTGTTGTCCCTCCGGAAGCAGTGGTGGAGCGCCTACTTAGTGCCAGGCATTTCGAATTCTGTGATGAATAAAGCAGGGCTCCTAGAGGACACTTAGCATGATGAGCACTGAGTCATGTACCGATTTGCACTATATCGTACCCCTGAAACTAATATAACACTGTATGTTAACTATACTGGAATTAAAATAAAAAACTTAAGTAAAAAAAGGGCTCCTTCCTTCCATGAGCTTAATCGAGTGGCGAAAAAATATGCTCTGGGAAGATAACATAAAACAAGTAAATTCCTGATGGGAGGGCGATCTGGCTGCAACATCTGTCACCCCATTGATAGCCAGGGTTGATTCATCTGATCTGGCTGGGGGAAAAAAAAGAAAGTAAAATTGAATTAAAACAAGTAAATTCCAGTAGGCAGGAGGTGCCTGGCCGTGTCCTCTCCAAGTCGGGAGGTGGAAGGGTGAGTGGGAGGCCAGGTCACCTTATGAAGGGACCTGAGTTCAGGGAGTAGGATTTATAAGGGCTTGACGTGGATGGATGGAAGACAAGGATGAAAATGGGTGCAAGGAAGGCAGAAAACGCTTAAATGGGATCATTCCGGAACTGGATGAACTATGAAGGGGACTCTGAAGGTAGGCGGGCTCCTCAGGGCGAAGGTGCATCCGTCTCACTCACCCCCTCCCTCTCCTAGCCCAGGAAGGCGAGTCCGGGGCCCCGGCCAGGGGCCGGGGCCGACTCCCGTAGGGGCGCGGGGAGCGGCCGCGACAGAAGGGAAGGGGGTGCCGCGGGGCACAGAGGGCCGCAGTCGGGTGCGGGAGCGGGAGCGGTAGGACTGGTTTGGGGATCCTTGATCGAGGCCACCCCGCTGATGGCTCAGGCCATTCCAGTTCCCAGACCGCGAGCGGGAGCGGCGGCCCCGGGGGGCGCGGGCGGATTTGCTGCGCTCGGGACTCTTAGACTCTTCCCTCCGGAGCCCGAGGCCTCCCGCCCCTGGCGGTGCGAACCCGCCGCTGGAGCCCCTGTTGCCGCCAGGGCGCCTGGGCTTCCAGAACGCGATGCCACGCATCGGCCCAAAGCGGAGACGTGCAACTAGTGCCAGGGAAGTCGACAAAGCCCGGCCGGCGCCGAGGGGGCTCCTGCCCGCGCCGGGGCGGCTGTGTGCGTGCATGCAAACGGGCCGCGGAGGCAACCCCGTGCGTGCTTCCGCCCGGTTCCTCCAGACCCTCGTGGCGTCCAAGTTGAACAGGAGACCGTGGCTTTTCTCAGCCGGGTGCCCGAGATGACTGGCGGGAAGGGCGATGGGCCACAGGACATTTCGCGAAGAGCCCCGTCGGGCGATACAGTCAATCCAGCTTGCATTAGGGGTGTGTGTGTGTGTGTATCATATATTACATAATATACGGTGTGTACTGTGTCGTGTTCATATAATAGAGGAGTGGCTCTGGGCGCCTCGGTGGCTCAGTCCCTTAAGCGTGGGACTCTTGGTTTCGGCCGAGGTCATGATCTCAGGGACGTGAGATTGGGCTCCAAGCTCAGCACAGAGTCAGCCTGGGATTCTCTCTCTCCCTCTCCCTCTGCTCCTCCTCTCTGCCCCCACCCCCACCCCGCCCGCCCCGCTGCTGCTTTGTCTCTCTCTCTCTCAAATGAATAAATAAACCTTTTTAAAAAATTAAAAACAAAACAAAACATGTTTTTTAGGGGTGCCTGGCTGGCTTAATCAGAAGAGCATGTGACTCTCTCAGGGTTGTAAGTTCAAGCCCCACGTTGGGTGCAGAAATTACTTAAATAAATAAAACTTTAAAAAAAACCCAAAACATGTTTTTTATTATGTGAAATGTCAGGCATACACAAAAGCAGAGAGACTCACAACCTTATGTAGTCATCTCTCAGTTTCAACAATTATTCTTAGCCAGCCTTGTTTCATCAATACCCAAATCAATTTAACATACTTGCATATGCTCCTGGATTATTTTGATGTAAATCAAGACATCACATAGTTCCATCTGTAGATATTTCAGTGTGTAATTCTAATCATGCCTCTTTCCATTATGCCACATATTCCACAGGTTTTACTGTGCTGATAGGATGGATTATGCAATAATAGTAGTGAACATCTTTTACAAGATTTATTTATTTATTTGAGAGAGAGCACAAGTGGGGGGAAGAGCAGAGGGAGAGAATCTCAAGCAGACTCCCCACCAAGTTCGGAGCTCGACACAGGGCTCGATCCCAGGACCCTGAGATCATGACCTGAGCTGAAAACCAAGAGTCGGCTGCTCAACCGACTGAACCACCCGGGTGCTCCAGTAGTGAACATTTCTGATGGCTTCCTCTGTGGCTAGACATTGTGCCAGGTACTTACATATGTTATGTCATCTCTTCCTCTCATCAATTCTATGAGAGACACATTGCTATTATTCCCATCTTATAGAGAGTCTCCACATAGAAGTCCTCCCTAATATATATATATATATACACATACATATACATATGAAAATATGTACTTATATATAACATTTATGTATTACTAATATGTTATCCATATCATATAAAAATTTAAATACTTATATAAATACTTTTATTTTATTTACTTATAAATTTATATTTATTGTACTTTTAATAAATTTATATATTTATTTTATATATGTAAAATATACAACTGTATACAGAGATAAGAAAAAGTAGTTTCATTGTTTTTTGTTTTTTCTTTAAAGGAAATCATGTTCCCTCTGGTAATGTTAAATTCCCATGAACTGGGGTTCGCATATCCCATTTTCCACTCACAAAGACCCAAAGGTCAAAACTTATTTTCCAGGGGCGCCTGGCTGGCTCAGTCGGTGGAGCATGCAACTCTTTGTCTCAGGGTTGTGGGTTTGAGTCCCACAATGGGTGTAGAGATTACTTAAAAATAAAGTCTTTTTTTTAAAGATTTTATTTTATTTATTTGTCAGAGAGAGAAAGAGGAAGAGTGAGCACAAGCAGGGGGAGCGGCAGGCAGAGGGAGAAGCAGGCTCCCACTGAGCAAGGGGGCTGATGTGGGACTCGATCCCAGGACCCTGGGATCAGGACCTGAGCCGAAGGCAGGCACTTTAACCAACTGAGCCACCCAGGCGTCCCTAAAATCTTTTTTTAATTTTTTTATGTTTTTTAAGATTTTATTTATTTATTTGAGACAGAGAATGAGAGAGAGAGAGAGAGCACATGAGAGGGGGGAGGGTCAGAGGGAGAAGCAGACTCCCCGCTGAGCAGGGAGCCCGATGTGGGACTCGATCCCGGGACTCCAGGATCACGACCCGAGCCGAAG
Organism: Phoca vitulina; assembly: GCF_004348235.1. Lineage (NCBI taxonomy): Eukaryota > Metazoa > Chordata > Mammalia > Carnivora > Phocidae > Phoca > Phoca vitulina. The sequence continues at coordinate 6,113,764 of NW_022589765.1, forward strand.
GCAGTCGCTCAACCAACTGAGCCACCAGGCGCCCTAAGATCTTTTTTTTTTTTTTAAAGACTTTATTTATTTGAGAGAAAGAGAGAGAGAGTGTGTGCACATACGAGTCGGGGGAGGGATAGAGAGAGAGGGAGAGAATCTCAGCAGACTACTCCATGAGCGATGAGCGTGGAGCCTGACTCAGGCTTGATCTCATGACCCCAAGACCATGACCTGAGCCGAAATCAAAGTCAGACCTTAACTGACTGAGCCACCCAGGAGCCCCATAAAAATAAAATCTTTAAAAAAACAAAACAAAACAAAACTTATTTTCCAAACATGGCTAATTATTTCTCACCAAATAGTCTTTTTCAGATATACTAGCCTGGCTGCTGGCTTCAGTCACGTGCAGGCATCTTGGCAAGCTCCTTTCTGAGGTGCGCGAACCACAAATATTCAGTATTTGGCCTGTAGAGGAAGTGGAATACATCACCTTCAATCCATGCGTGCTTTTAAATACCTATTCTTGGGAGGGCGCGGGGCGCCTGGGGGGCTCGGTTGAATCTCCGATTCCTGATCTCAGCTCAGGTCATGATCTCAGGGTCTTGGCATCAAGCCCTGGGTTGGGGTCAGGGTGGATTCTGCTTGAGAGTCTTTCCTTCTGCCCGCCCCCCCACCCCGCTCTCTCTCTAAAATAAAGAAATTAATTATTTAATTAATTTAAATAGGAGCCAGCGTGGCTGGCTCAGTCGGTAGAGCATGCGACTCTTGATCTTGGGGTTCGTGAGCTTGAGCCCCCCATTGGGGGGTATAGTTTATTTTTTAAAAATTAAATAAATAAATAAATTCCTCTTCCACCACGCTCTCCCAGTATATAGTTCGGTAATATTCAGATTGAGGTCTTGCTTTAGGGATTTTTTTTCCTCTACATTAAATTTAAGGGACATCAAAACCTCAAGATTCCTGATAGATGATACCTTTTGCACAATTTTTAAAAAATCAAAATTAATTATTATGAACAAATTATCAAAAAAATTATAAAGACTTTATTTGAGAGAGAGAGAGCAGGAGCAGGGGAGCAGAGGGAAAGGGAGAAGCAGGCTCCCCGCTGAGCAGGGAGCCCGACGTGGGGCTCGATCCCAGGACCCTGAGATCATGACCGGAGCCAAAGGCAGACGCTTAACCGTCTGAGCCACCCAGGTGTCCCAAATTATCAAAATTTTAAAGAGAGACAGAATCTGACCCTTCACTTACACAACTGGCCACCCCTTCCTCTTCTCAGCCTGATTTCAGTCAGACACTGTTTACAAAAACCTAACTAGCATCAGGCTAACATTTTTTTAAAAATACTTTTTTTAAGATTTATTTTTTGAAGTCATCTCTATACCCAACATGGTGCTAGAACTCATGACCCCAAGATCAAAAGTCGCATGCTCCGACGACTGAGCCAGCCAGGTGCCCCACAACCCTTCATTTTTCTGAAAATTGTTTGTGCTCTGAAGTGATGTTATATTCTTTTTAAACTTTCTGTATGTATTTACAAATATTGGTTATTTGCTTTGTTTTGTTTCATTTTATGTTTTTGGCACATTAAACAGAGTGATAGACCCACTGGGTTTGTAGCCTCGCAACAGGGGCAGTCCTGGAGACCATGGTCTTCATGGTGATTCTGAACACGGAAAGGCCTTTAGCCCTTCACAGCATCTAGGGAATCCACAGGACAGGACTCGGTCACTTGCATCTTTAACTAACTGACACTCATTGGGCTAACTGAGATCCTTGAGTTTTATCCTCAGTCAAGGAAGAGGGAGAAAGGAGAAAAAAAATAATGAAATAGCGTAAGAAATAAAGGAAAGAGGAAGAGAGGTACATGGTGGGGAGCAGGAAAAGGCCAGTAATAATGGGGAAGAGGCAAGACTCTTAACTATAGGAAACAAACTGAGGGTTGCTGGAGGGGAGGTGGGTGGGGGGGTGGGGTAATGGTGACAGATGTTAAGGAGGGCACTTGAAGTAATGAGCACTGGCTGTTATATGCAACTAATGAATCACGAAATTCTACCTCTGAAACTAATAATACAGTATAGGTTAATTAAATTGAATTTAAATTTAAAAAATGAGGAAGTTAAGAGTGTGTGGGTCCAGGGGCGCCTGGGTGGCTCAGATGGTTGAGTGTCTGCCTTTGGCTCAAGTCATGATCTCCAGGTCCTGGGATCGAGCCCCATGTCAGGCTCCTGGCTCAGCGGGGAGTCTGCTCCTCCCTCTCCCTCTGCCTCTCCCCCTGCTTGTGCTCTCTCTGTCTCTGTCTCTCTCTCTCTCAAAAGAATAAATAAAATCTTTAAAAAAAAAAAAAAAGTGTGGGTCCAAAGCCTGACTCACTGTGTGTCCTGGGCCAATTGTGTGAACCTGTCAACTTCCTCACCTGAAAAATGGGCATAATAACAGTGCCTGCATCATTAGGTTTTCATGAGGGTTCAGTGAGTTAATGCATGTAGCCTCTTCTACTCCAAACATCCGATCCATCAGCAAATCCTCTTAACTCCACCTCAAAAACACATCCCCAAACCTTTCACTTTTCCCACATGCCTTAAACCTCACCACTCTTATCTGAAAGTGGAATGTTGCATTAGCTTTCTGTCTCCCTGCTTTCATCTTTTCTCTCCCATGACCATTCTACACTAGGAAGCCAGAGCAATCTGAAAGTAAAATGTGAATTAGACTCTGTTGTGCTGGTGACTATAACTTTTACAGTGCTCATCCCTCTGTTGGGCCTAGAATAGGCATTTAATACATGGTAACTATTATTGCATTATTATTTTCTGGCTCCTAGGAATAAAATGCCTTAGATCTAGAAAGAGAATCTATCTGTTGAGTGAAATGAACACGAAGCAGCCAACACAGGCTTATGGACTGAAGCACATACATGTGCAAAAAGACACGAGTATTATTTTCACAAGAAAATGTCCTATTTTCATTGCACACACATCCTCTCCCCTCTTGGGCTCATGTAGAAAAAAATTCTACAATTTGACTACTGTAGGTACAGGGCTTCAGTGGAAATGTGAGTCCGCTTGGTGAATGATCATTTGTGAAGTTTTTTTATTATCACCTCCATTAATCCTCACAACATCCCATTATGATTGGTAGTTAGAATTGTTATTCCCATTTTAAAGATGATTAAACCAAGGCAGGGACGCCTGGGTGGCTCAGTTGGTTAAGCGTCTGCCTTCGGCTCAGGTCATGATCCCGGGGTCCCGCGATCGAGCCCCACATCGGGCTCCCTGCTCAGCAGGGAATCTGCTTCTCCCTCTGCCTGCTGCTCTCCCTGCTTGTGTGCTCTCTCTCTCTCTCTGACAAGTAAATAAAATCTTAAAAAAAATAAATAAATGGGACGCCTGAGTGGCTCAGTCAGTTAAGCGGCTGCCTTCAGCTCAGGTCACGATCCCGGACTCCTGGGATCGAGTCCCACATCGGGCTCCTTGTTACGCAGGGAGCCTGCTTCTCCCTCTGCCTGCCGCTCCCCCTGCTTGTACTTGCTCTCTGTCTCTCTCTTTCTGATAAATAAATAAATAAATAAATAAATAAAATCTTAAAAAAAAAAAAATCGACCCAATCTAACTGAGCCACCCAGGTGCCCCAGTTTCCTGGCTACTTTTGCTTAGAATAGGGCTCCATTTGAATTTTAAAATAAAAAGTAAAGTAAAGTAAATTTAGCTTAAAAGATTTAAGTAAATACTAGCATGGTTGGTATGGAGTTAGGGCCACACTCAGCCGGGGTACATGAGTGACTGGACGTTAGATAACATTGAAGCACACGGTGGGGGAAAAAAAGCTGAGCAAGAGATCAGGTTGATATTTTTAGGAAAAGGGGTGGAGAGGAAGGGGCGGAAAAGAGGGAGCAGCAGGGGGCAAACGTGGAAAGTCACTTGGGTTCATGCCAGGAGCCCAGTACGGGAACCGGCTGAGCTTGTATCGGGGACCTGCTACCACAGACGCCAGAGCGGAACACTACGGAAGATGCATACTCCACTGTGGTGTCCAAAGCTAGTAAAATGCACTAGGTTTTTTGGGTGCACTAAGCACTGGGGGGGGGTCTAGTCTACACTTGCACTCTGATGTGGATTCATCACTAAAAATCTGGAATACTTGAACTTTTTCAAGGGGCACATTGGATTTCTTGTGGAACGCACCTTACCCAGAATGCTCCGTAAAGCCGGCACCAAGATCCCACTCTGGGCACCCCTGGGAACATGGCGGGCTCTGCTTTCTGTGTCCTTGCAGAAACTCAGTTAATCATTTTAGCTTAATTACTAGCCTATGGTGTGTGCAGGCTGCCAAATATAGAGAGCTGGACCAAGACCCTTTCTCCAAACTTTTCCAAAAGATTTCCTGTAGGTAGTGTGAAGCCCCCATCTCTCCCCCCCACACCCCCTCCGCCAGTCATTGCCCCCAAATCAGTTTGCATAATCCAGTAGTGCCCCTTCCTCAGAGCTGACACTCTGGTCAAGTCGGGGAGTGGTAAACTGAACTGTAAATTAGAGCCCCCATTCTCCACACACCCAAGCCCCCTACCAGCACCCATCTTTCCCTTAGTGCCTATATTTTGGCCACGCCCCGGCCACTTGCATGCCTAAGCAAGTCCCGCCCACCGCAATTGGCGGGAAAAGGAAAGCCAATAGCAATCTTCTAAGGGGGAGTGTGTGGGCGTTGAACCCGCCCCAAACCCTGAGGGATAACAGGAGGCGCTAAAAGAGGACCGGCTTCCGCCTCTGCCTGCAGCTCTGCTCTGAATCACCAGAGGGTTTGTGGAAGCGCTGTACTTCCACCTCACCCCGGCCATGGAGCCTCTGCCCCCAGGCAGCTACTATGACCCCGGTGACTACTATGACCCCGGTGACTACTATGACCCCAGCAACTACTGGCTGGGAATGTACGACATGGAAATGAGATCCGAATCTGTGCAGGGTGCAGCAGCAGAAGCTGAAGGCGGCCGCCTTCAGGAAGGAAATCCAGGCTTTGCGGGCAGCACCAACCACGAAGGCATCAACAATGAAGGCTACATCAACTTGGAAGGTGACATCAACAATGAAGGCTACATCAACTTGGAAGGCGACATCAACAA
>NW_022589765.1:6118871-6136886 GCF_004348235.1 Phoca vitulina
TCAACTTGGAAGGCGACAGCAACAATGCAGGCTACATCAACTTGGAAAGCGACATCAACAATGAAGGTGACATCAACTTGGAAGGTGACATTAACTTGGAAGGCGACATCAACAATGAAGGCGACATCAACTTGGAAGGCGATATCAACAAGGAAGGCGATATCAACAAGGAAGGCGACATCAACTTTGAAGGCGACATCAACTTTGAGGGCATCAACTTTGAAGGCGACATCAACTTTGAAGGCGACATCGGCGGTGAAGTCGTCGTGAGCCATGAGAGCGAAGGGAACCACGAGGTCGGCGGTGGCGTCCAGGAGCTGGGGCAGCAGCAGCCTGAGGAGCTACCCCAAGCGGCGGCGGCTGAGGTTCCGCTGCCCGGGAGCAGGCAGCGAGGAGCCCAGCGCATTAAGTTCACGCCGCAGCAGGTTCAGGAGCTGGAAAACTTTTTCCAGCACACCCAGTACCCAAATGTGCTCATGAGGTAAGAAGCTTGCCCCGGAGGTGCCGGGTTCTCCAGGGACCTTGGGCTCATTTCCAGGCGTCTTTGTTTCTCCCCTACCCCTCAGCCTCCTTCTTTCCCTCCTAAACCAAAAATGCCAAGGGTTGAGGGAAGGAGAATGCCTTCTGTGCATCAAGGGAAATATTTTTATACAGTAATTACGTGAAACGAGTCTGGAAACTGTGGTGCGTGGTCTTTTTGGTTTTGCTTTTTAAATTGTGGTAGGGGCGCCTGGCTGGCTCAGTTGAGAGAGCGCGCGACTCTTGACTCCGGCGCGCGCTCGTAAAAGCCTCACATTGGGAGTAGAGATTACTTAAATAAACTTAAAAAAAAAAAAAAAAGACTGGGGGCTCAGTCGTTAAGCGTCTGCCTTCCGCTCGAGTCATGATCCCGGGGTCCTGGGATCGAGCCCGCATCAGGCTCCCTGCTCCGCGGGTGTCTGCTTCTCCCTCTGCCTCTGCCCCTCCCCCTGCTTGTGATCTCTCTCTCTCCCTTTTTCTCTCTGTCAAATAAATAAATGAAATCTTAAAAAAAAAAAAAAAAAGACTTAAAAGACTTGTGGTAAAATAGGGGCTCCTGACTGGCTCAGTCAGAGGATCGTGGAGCTCTTAATCTCGGGGGTCATGAGTTTGAGCCCCACTTGGGTGTAGAGATTCCTTAAATTAATTAATTAATGAAATTTTTTTAAAAGACTTAAAAGACTTTTAAAAAATTGTGGTAAAATAGGGGGCCCCTGCCTGGCTCAGTCGGAGGATCGTACAGCTGTTGATCTTGGAGTTGTGAGTTGGAGCCCCACTTTGGGTGTAGAGGTTACTAAAAAAATTTAACAAACTTTAAACACAATAAATTGTGGTGAAATATATGTAAAGATAAAATTTATGATCGTAACCATTTTTAAGTGTACAGTTCAGTAGTAGTTAAGTACACTTACATTTTTGTACAACTAATCTCCAGAACTCTTTTCACCTTGCAAAACTAAAAGAATACAGTGAACAACTCACTATTCCCCCATTTCCCACAGCCCCTGGCAATCACCTTTTTACTTTGTGTTTTAATGAATTTGACTACTGTAGGTTCCTCTTTTAAGTGGAATTACACAGTGCTTTTCTTTTTATGACTGGTGGATTTCACTTAGTATGATGGCCTCAGGGTTCATCCATGATGTAGCATGTCTCAGAATTTCTTTCCTTTTTAGGGCCGAGTAATATTGCATTGTTTGTAAATACCATATTTTGTTTATCTATTCATTTATTGATGGGCACTTGAGTTGCTTCTATTGTGAATAATGCTGCTGTGAACGTGGGTGTGCAAATAGCAGTTGCAGTCCCTGTTTACAATTATTTTGGGTATATACCCAGAAGTGGAATTGCTGGATCATATGGTCATCCTGTTTTTAGTTTTTTTTTTTTTTTTAAGATTTTATTTATTTATTTGAGAGAGAGAGTGAGAGAGAGAGCACAAGACGGGGGAGCGGGAGAGGGAGAAGCAGACTTCCTGCTGAGTAGGTAGCCCGATGCGGGACTCGATCCCCGGACTCCAGGATCATGACCTGAGCCGAAGGCAGTCGCTCAACCAACTGAGCCACCCAGCGCCCTGTTTTTAGTTTTTTAAGCAGCTGCCCTGCTGTGTTCCACAGTGGCTGCACCATTTTACATTCTCACTAGCAGTGCACAAGGATTTCAGTTTCTTCACATTCTTGTTAACGCTTGTTATTTTCTTTTTCTTTTCTTTTCAGTGCGAGAGAGTGTGTGTGCGAATGGTGGGAGGGGCAGAGGGAGATAGAGAATCTTAAGCAGGCTCCACACTCACCAGGAGCCTGATGCAGGGCTGGATCTCCCAACCCTGAGATCATGACCTGAGCCAAAATCAAGAGTTGGATGTTAAACCCACTGAGCCACTCAGGCGCCCCAACACTTGTTATTTTCTGTTTGTTTTTTTTTAAGATTTTATTTTTAAGTAATCTTTACACCCAATGTGGGGCTTGAACTCACAACTCCGAGATCAAGAATTGTACGCTCGGGATGCCTGGGTGGCTCAGTGGGTGCCCCTGTTTTTTATGTTAGCCATCTCAATGGAGGTGAAGTGGTATCTCATTGTGGTTTTCTTTTTAAGAAGATAAACTTTAGGGGTGCCTGGGTGGCTCAGATGGTTAAATGTCTGCCTTCGGCTCAGGTCATGATCCTGGGGTCCTGGGATCGAGCCCCACGTCGGGCTCCTGGCTCGGCAGGGAGCCTGCTTCTCCCTCTCCCTCGGCCTCTCCCCCTGCTTATGCGCTCTCTCTCTGTATCTCTGTGTCTCAAACGAATAAATAAAATCTTTAAAAAAAAAAGAAGATAAACTTTAATTTTTAAAAAGATTTTATTTATTTATTTATCAGAGAGAGCACAAGCAGGGGGAGCGACAGGCAGAGGGAGAAGCAGGCACCTCTCTGAGCAAGGAGCCCAATGTGGGACTCGACCCCAGGACCCTGGGATCATGACCTGAGCTGAAGGCAGACGCTTAACTGACTGAGCCACCCAGGCGTCCCTCATTGTGGTTTTGATTTGCATTTCCCTATTGATTAGTGATGTTGAGCATCTTTTAATATGGATGTTCAAGTCTTTGCCCAATTTTATTCTTTCTTAAGACTAATTTATTAATTTTTTCCTGATTTCTTTATTTTGGTAAAATGCACTTAACATAAAATTTACTGTCTTTACTATTTTTAAGTGTACAGTCCAGTGGTATTAGGTACTTTCTTATTATTATGCAATCATCACCACCATCCATTTCCAGAAATCTTTTCATATTGTAAGTCTAAAACTCTATTACCATTACACAGTAACACCCATTCTCACCTCCCCCCCCCCCCCCCCCGGTTCCTGGTAACCACCATTCTACTTTTTTTTTTTAAGATTTTATTTATTTATTTGACAGAGAGACAGAGACAGCGAGAGAGGGAACACAAGCAGGGGGAGTGGGAGAGGGAGAAGCAGGCTTCCCGCCGAGCAGGGAGCCTATGTGGGACTTGATCGCAGGACCCTGGGATCATGACCTGAGCTGAAGGCAGATGCTTAACAACTGAGCCACCCAGGCGCCCCACACCATTCTACTTTCTGTCTATAATTTTGACTACATACAAGTGGAATTAAGCAGTATTTGTTTTTTTAAAAAAGATATTTTATTTATTTATTTGACAGAGAGAGACAGAGCACAAGCACAAGCAGGGGGAGTGGGAGAGGGAGAAGCAGGCCTCCCGCTGAGCGGGGAGTCTGATGCGGGGCTCCATCCCAAGACCCTGGGATCATGACCTGAGCTGAAGGCAGACGCTTAACCAACTGAGCCACCCAGGCACCCCAATATTTGTGTTTTTGTGACTGGTTTATTTTACATAGCATACAGTCTTTTAATTTTTTATAAGGCTTTGGTTTTTTTATTGAAGTATAATTAACATACAATGTTATATTAGTTTCAAGTGTACAATGATTCAACAGTTTTTTATTTTTTATATTTATTTTTATTTGTTTGAGAGAAAATGAGAGCACGAGAGAGAGTGCAAGCAGGGAGAGGGGCAAAGGGAGAAGCAGACTCCCCGCTGAGCAGGGAGCCCAACGAGGAGCTGGATCCCAGGACCTGGGATCAGGACCTGAGCTGAAGGCAGATGCTTAACTGACTGAATGACCCAGGTGCCCCATGATTCAATTTTGTACATTACTCAGTGCTCACCACGATAAGTGCAGTCACCATCTGTCATCATAGAATGTTATTACAGTATTATTGAATATATTCCCTATGTTGTATTTTCATTTCCATGACTTATTTATTTTATAACTGGAAGATTGTACTTCTTAATCCCCTCTTTTTCACCCATCCCCTGACCCAACCTCCCTCTGGCAACCATCAGTTTGTTTTCTGTATTGGAGTCTGTTTTTTCCTTTGTTTTGTTTCTTAGATTTCACATATAAGTGAAATCATATGGTATTTGTCTTTCTCTCTCTGACTTATTTCCCTTAGCATTATACCCTCTAGGTCCATCTGTGTTGTTGCAAATGGCAAGATCCCATTCATTTTTTTATGACTGAGTAATGTGTGTGTGTGTGTGAGAGCGAGAGAGAGAGAGAGAGCGAGAGAGAGAGAGAGAGATTTATTTAAAGATTTTATTTCTTTATTTGAGAGAGAGAGCGAAACAGAGAAAGCACAAGCAGGGGGAGCAGAGGGAGAGGGAGAAGTAGGCTCCCCGCTGAGCAGGGAGCCTGATGTGGGGCTCGATCCCAGGACCCCGGGATCATGACCTGAGCCAAAGGCAGATACTCAACTGACTGAGCCACCCAGGCGCCCCTGTATCATCTTTTTTTAAAAAAAATCTTTAGGGGCCCTGGGTGGCTCAGTGGAGCCCCTGACTCTTAATTTCAGCTCCAGTCGTGATCTCAGGGTGGGAGGATCAAGCCCCACGTTGGGCTCTGCACTCAGCATGGAGTCTGCTTGTCCCTCTCCCCCCTCCCTCTTCCTCTCTCTCTCTCATAAATAAATAAAATCTTAAACAAATTTTTTGAGTATAGCTTACAAACAATACTGCATTAGTTTCAAATGTCCCACATAGTGATTCCACTTCTCTGTGTTACGCTATGCGCCCTACACGTGTAGCTCCCATCTGTCATCATATGACGCCATTGCAGTACCACTGACTACATTCTCTATGCTGTGCCTTTTATTCCTGTGACTTATATATTTCATAGCTGGAAGCCTGTATCTCCCACTCTCCTTCACCCATTTTGCCTGTCCTCCCACTCCCCAAGCGTAGTCTTCACCGTTCCTCCGTGTGGTAGCTTATGTCACAATTTCCTTGCTTTTTAAGACTGAATAATATTCCATTGCATGTGTATACCATATTTTATTTACCCATTTATTATTAATGAGCACTTGGGTTGCTTCCACCTTTTGGCTATTGTGAATTATACTGCTGTGAAAATAGCTTTCTAAGACCCTGTTTTCAATATTTTTGGGTATATACTCAGAAATGGAATTGTTGGATCATATGGTAATTCTATGTTTAATTTTTTGAGCCACTATTCTATTGTTTTCCTTAGCAACTGCCCTATTCTTTATTCCCACCAACAGTGCACAAGGGTTCTAATTTCTCCACATCCTCGCCAACACTTGTTCTTTTCTGTTTTTTTGATAGTACCCATTCTAATGGTATGAGGTGGTATCAATGTGGGTTTTTTTTTTAAGATTTTATTTATTTATTTATTTGAGAGAGAGAGAGAGCGCACACACGAGTGTGGGGGGAGTAGCAGAGGGAGAGGGAGAAGCAGTCCCCCCCACCTGCTGAACAGGGGTCCTGACACGGGGCTCAATCCCAGGACCCTGAGATCATGATCTGAGCTGAAGGCAGACGCTTAACCAACTGAGCCACCCAGCTACCCCTCAGTGTGGTTTTGAGAGGCAAGAACTTAATGATTAATTAGTGATGTTGAGTGTCTTTTCATGGCTATTTGTATATCATCTTTGGAGAAATGTCTATTCAAGTCCTCTGCCCATTTTTTAATCTGAATGTTTATTTATTGAGTTTTAGTCCTTAATATATTTTAGATATTGACTCCTTATCAGATACATGATTTGCAAATATTTTCTCCCATTGCGTGGGTTGCCTTTTTGCTCTAGTGATTTTGTACTTTAATCTACAGAAGTTTTTAATTTTTTTAAAAGATTTTATTTATTTTTTGACAGTGAGAGAGACAGCGAGAGAGGGAACACAAGCAGGGGGAGTGGGAGAGGGAGAAGCAGGCTTCCCGCCGAGCAGGGAGCCCGATGCGGGGCTTGATCCCAGGACCCTGGGACCATGACCTGAGCCGAAGGCAGATGCTTAGCCAACTGAACCACCCAGGCGCCCCACAAGTTGTTAATTTTTTTTTTTAAAGATTTTATTTATTTATTTGACAGAGAGAGACACAGCGAGAGAGGGAACACAAGCAAGGGGAGTGGGAAAGGGAGAAGCAGGCTTCCTGCTGAGCAGGGAGCCCGATGCGGGGCTCGATCCCAGGACCCTGGGATCATGACCTGAGCCGAAGGCAGATGCTTAACGACTGAGCCACCCAGGCGCCCCTACAAGTTTTTAATTTTGATGTAGTCTAATTTATGCATTTTTTCTTTTATTGTCTGTGTTGGTGGCTTTTTGTAAATAAAATTTTATTGGAATAGGGTAAGGAGAATGAGGTACTCTCGTGCAACTGCCGTGCTGGATCCTTTCCTTTAAAATCTTTTTTTTTTTTTAAGATTTTATTTATTTATTTGACAGAGACAGAGACAGAGAGAGCAGGAACACAAGCAGGGGGAGTGGGAGAGGAAGAAGCAGGCTTCCCGCTGAGCAGGGAGCCCGATGCAGGGCTCGATCCCAGGGGTCTGGGATCATGACCTGAGCTGAAGGCAGCCACTTAACAACTGAGCCACCCAGGTGCCCCTTTCATTTAAAATCTTAAGGGACAGGACGCCTGGGTGGCCAGTCGGTTAAGCATCTGCCTTCGGCTCAGGTCATGATCCCAGGGTCCTGGGATCGAGCCCCGCATCGGGCTCCCTGCTCAGCGGAGAGTCTGCTTCTCCCTCTGCCTGCCACTCCCCCTGCTTGGCTCTCCGTCTTTCTGACAAATAAATAAATACAATCTTTTTTTTTTTAAAGATTTTATTTATTGATTTGACAGAGAGAGACACAGCGAGAGAGGGAACACAAGCAGGGGGAGTGGGAGAGGGAGAAGCAGGCTTCCTGTGGAGCAGGGAGCCCGATGCAGGGCTCAATCCCAGGACCCTGGGATCATGACCTGAGCTGAAGGCAGACGCTTAACGACTGAGCCACCCAGGCGCCCCAAATAAATACAATCTTTAAAAAAATTTTTTAAATAAAATCTTGAGGAAGGAGGTGCCTGGATGGCTCAGTCGGAAGAGCATGTGACTCCTGATCTTAGGACTGTGAGTTCGAAACCCACATAGGGCATAGAGTCTACTTAAAAAAATAATAATAATAAATAAATAAATAAATAAATAAATAAAATTTAGAGGGGGGGCACCTGGCTGGCACAGTCAGTAGAGCATACAACTCTTGATCTCAAGGTTGTGAGTTTAAGCTCCATGTTGGGTGTAGAGCTTACTTAAAAAATAATTAAAAATTAAAATTGTGATAATTTGTTCATCATAGTTTTTTTGCATCAGTTTTTATTTTTTTAAATAGTGCATTAAAATTATCTTGACTTCCAAGTTGTTGAAGCCACCTTAAATTTTGAGGGGAAACCACTGATAAGGAAAGCCTGGAGCTGGGAATGACAAAAAAGTTTACTTGGGGGAGGTTCTTGAGGGGGAGGGCACACATTTTAAAACAAGCATAAAATGTATCTCCATACATTTATTTTATGCACAACTCCAAATAGTAAACATGTGTGGTTTTCTCTCCTCAGACGGGAACTTGCAAGACGCATGAATGTGACTGAAATCCGAGTGCAGGTCAGTAAACCTGGATGGCGGGGCATTCTAAAAACTGGCTTTAGGACTCGGACACTTTTGTCCTAGACATTCTCAAGTTGGTGTGTTTAGTTGTCTTTTTTAACATAGCAAATAAGTTGACTTTAGGAGTCTTTGTGGGTAGAAAATGGGATATGTGAACTCCAGCTTATGGATATTTCCCATTACCTGACGGAACATGATTTCTTAAAGGAAAAGAAGAAATGAATTGCTTCTCCTATTCTTTATACAAAATTAAATATATATATATATGTATGTGTATATATATTTGCAAACATATAGATAGGTATATCCATATATCTATATAGTACATATATACATGTATATGTGTGTATTCGATAAAGTTCAACTCCTTCGAACAGATATCCTTTAGAGAGTACTTCTGTGTGGAGTCATATTGGGGCTCAGGCTGACTGTAGAAGTATTCAAATAAATGCACAGAGGAGCAGTTATGAGAGGTTCAGGTGTACTAAATTAAAGCCAAGCATAAACTCTTAGCTAAGTGGGTGAATTTATAAACATTGGGGTGAGAACACACTGTATAAGTAACTAATGTGTCTGTTTAGTGGTGCTGAGACTGATGGGGGAAGACAGCTCCAGAGCCCAAGTACCTGGTCCTCCTACTGTTGTTTTTAAGTGTTTGGTAAAGCAGTGTAGAGTGGCAGCTCTAAGTTTTAATTTTCTGGAATACTTTGATGTATCAACCTGAAAACATGGCTAGAACAGTCCCGTTATGTGTGAGAATGGGGAGATAGTTCGCAGGCCTTGGAAATTTGTCTAAAGAATGGAAGAAACAAGTCAAAAAACCCAACATTGAATGAATATTAATTGACCTAAGAAGGGCAAAAAGGTTGGAGAAGAATTACATAGAGCCAAAATAGGCCTTGCGGACACTACACAAATTCAGTGTTACAAAGCTGCTAAACGTGCAAGTGAGTATTCTCTCTCTCTTTTTTTTTTAAGATTTTATTTATTTATTTGACAGAGAGAGAGACACAGCGAGAGAGGGAACACAAGCAGGGGGAGTGGGAGAGGGAGAAGCAGGCTCCCCGCTGAGCAGGGAGCCCGACGTGGGGCTCGATCCCAGGACCCTGGGATCATGACCTGAGCTGAAGGCAGACGCTTAACAACTGAGCCACCCAGGCGCCCCGTGAATATTCTCTTGAGGATTTCTAACATTTAAGGATTTTTTTTCATTTTGGTGATACTATTTTGAAGAGTTGAGTTTTATGGAATTTGTTTGGGGTTTGGGTGGGTCTTATTTTGGGGTAGATTCATAGTGTTATTTTTAAATACTTTTATTCCCTCAGGCAGTGTTGGCTAATTTGTAGATCATGGGATAAAAAGGTGACCAAAATTTTTTTAAAAACCCCAAAACCCATTTACATTATTTCAAAGTGATATTTGCCCAAAAAACAAAGGAAAGGAAATCAGGATGGGCATATGGGCTTTTGCTGCAGAGTGCATGTGAGGAGTAGCAGGGGCGCCTGGCTGGCTCGGTTGGAGGAGCGTGCGACTCTTGGTCTCAGGGTCGTGGGGTCAAGCCCCACGTTGGGTGTAGAGATCACTAAAAAAAATAAATAAATAAACTTTAAAAATTTTTTTAAAAAGAGAAGGAGTTGCATATCTGGTGGTGGGAGTATCTGAAAAGCAGCCCAACAAAGCTGACCATTGAGTAATAGCATCCCAACAGCCCCAGGCCTGGCTCAGATTGGAAAAGATGGGAGGAGGTTGGGAACACTTTTTCAGGCTGACAAGGCATGTGCAGAGGAAAAGAAAAACGTAAGGTTTGGTGACTAGCTTTTTCTCCTTCCCAGGTTTATGTAATGCTCTCTCCATGGCATTCTGAAGGGAACATAAGCCACAAGAAACAAATCAGGGAAAAAACTTAGTGTTCCCATATATTTCCAAACCATACAGCATGAATTTCCCCCAAGAAACTTAATAGATGTTTCCTCCTTTGTTCTGCAAATAGAACTGTTTTTGTGAAACCAATACTGAGAGTATAGCTAGCTGTGGGCTTTAGTTACCTTATGCTTATGGAGATCTGACCACTGGTACAGTTGGATCCCCCAAAATGAGCTCTATTACACTGGCCTTGTTGAAATTATGTATTCATGCTGCAGAAATACCACCAATCTTTTTTTAAAAGATTTTATTTATTTATTTGTCAGAGAGAGCACAAGCAGGGGGAGCGGCAGGCAGAGGGAGAAACAGGCTCCCCATGGAGCAGGGAGCCTGCGCGGGGCTTGATCCCAGGACCCTGGGATCATGACCTGAGCCGAAGGCAGAAGCTTAACCAACTGAGACACCCAGGCATCCCAAAATACCACCAATCTTAAAATAGGAGAGCAAACATGAGGCCTCAGGCAAGGAGAAAAAGCCCTTTGTGCAGTTTGGAAACTTCTGAAAGGCTTTAAATATAATGTTAACCCGATCAACTAGGACACCGAGAAGACGGTGAAGTCTAACTGACAGTTTTGTTTGTGTGTTTGTTTGCAAAAATAGTTGACAGAGATGTAGGAAGGAGCCATTTTATGATCCCTTACCCTCATTGTTGTCGACTATCTTCCTAAAATACATGTTCCACCTTCTTGCCTTAAGAATAAGGGATGGGATTGGGACCTCCTGGTTGAGTAGCAGCGCCTGGGATAAGCTGCCCTGCGGGACAACAGCGGCTCCGGTCCAGGATCCCGGAACTATAGCCAGAGCAGAGTGAGCTGACCTGGTCCTGAGCCCAGGAAGGTTTGTAGGGTGGGGCAGCTTGGAGCATGCAGAACCGACAATGGCCACAATGGTGTGCCTCTTTCCTCTCAACTCCTGGGTGGCCAAAGATTGGTGAGCATTTTCGTTAATTTGGGTCAAGTTGGTGTCCACTTTCCTTAACACTACAGGCTAAAATCAAGGCAGTGTTCGTGGCTTCAGCAACTCTCGTGTCCCAGCTAGACAAGCCACAAACTCCGTGGGATCCCATGACTAGGCCTTCCTTTGCCAGACTACTTTTTAACTCTCAAGGTTTCAGAGGACTAATGACCCCTTAGACATCCTTGAAGGAAATCTGTCTAAAAACCCAACACATTTCCTCCTATTAATTATTTACGTCGCACTGCAGATAGGCCTTTCAAATAGGGAGCCGTTCCCGTCAATAGGACTTTAAATAGGGCCCACTATTTACAATGCCCAGATTGCGCCCCAAAACAAGGTGACTCTCTCTCTAGTGTGGAGGGGGCAGGAGGTAACTGGACGGCTGATGATCAGCTGTCAGGATACAGACCTTTCTTTATCCTATTACCAGGCATTGGATCAACAACAAGGACCCAGGGCAACTCATAAGCTAGACCTACATTCCAATACCCGAAAAAACCATTTGAATATTAAAACTGGGAGGAGAGAGACAAAGCAATAGCTTATTCTGGAACTGGGCACATAGCTGGTGCTCACTAAGGATGAGCTAAAGGGAGGGGGGGGGTGTGGTGTTAACTTTCCTGAGTAAATAGTTTCTCTTGGTGCGGCGCGTAAAATCTCCGTGGCATGTAGCGTTTTTTTCTATGATGACATTAAGTGTTCGATATGCTAAACCGATCCCTTTTTCCCTCTGATCATAGGTGTGGTTTAAGAACAGGAGAGCCAAGTGTAGGAGAAATGAGAGAGCATCAATGCTGAGAAATGCACCACCTGCTAACGTGGACCAGCTTTTCCTCCTCATGTTGGATGGGTCCTAGAATGCCGTCGCGTTCAGGAGCCAGATTGGAGATGGGTTCTTTTGGTGTCACTGACACCCTGCCGCCCTTATGTCTCCTATAGTTGCATTATCAATAAAGAAGTAAATTCTGCGTGCATTTGTCTTTGTGTACCAAATGGGGGCAAGTAGGGTCTTTACGTAAAATGATAAGGAAATGCCATTGAACCAGAATGACAAGGAGGCTTCCTTTCCTGAGGAGACATCCTGGAGTCACTCTCTGTAGGCCCTGCCTGTCACAGAAGCTCGCCAGGTGCCCATGATGAGCTTGCACTGGCCCATATATTCTCTTCCATCCCTCAGCCCATCTTCATCCCCACCTTGCCCCTTTGGGACCACAAATATGTGCAAGACGGGGTGGGGTGAGTCCCTAGTGAGAGAACAGTGTCATTTCCGGAGATGAGCTCCACTCATGCTGACACGTTCAGGCTGAACACTGGACTCTAGGGGAGACCTCCTAAGAGGCTCCTCACAGGGATTTATGGAAGGTGGCCGCCAAACATTCAACCAGTATGTTTCAAATTCTGTTCACGACCCTCCCTTTTTGTGGAGGAGATTGGGGGATTGAAGCCATTCTGGCACACAGGTTCTGTTGCTTCAACAGAAAAATGAGAAGAGATTCCATCAGGGTCAAAAAGAGGCTCTTCTCCCTTTTCTTCCACCCCTCCCCCCCCCCACCAGCCCAGGAAAGCATATTATCGATCTTTCTGCAACTCAGAAGCTGACCATCACGCTTTCAAAAGTACTTTGTCACCTTCAACATCCTTGAGAGGACCCCAATTCCTGTTGTTAAACACTGAAAGGAGACCTGTTGGTTTACTGCTGCTGAAAGCAAGAGTAAGGAGACGGTCTCCTCAGCAGTGTTCTAGAATAATCACACACTGTGAAGAAGCAGTCATACCTTTGCTTTGTTCATGCTGTCTTCTTTGTGTGCAAATGCCAGTGTAGAAAAAAAACAAGTAAGGGTTGGTGAAATGAAGAGGCCAGGCCCACTTTTTTTTTTTTTAAGCATTACTTTCTTCTCAGTTCAACCTTTGTTTTTGAGGAATCTGTAGAAATGTAAGGCTCCTTTAATGGAGTTCTGTGTTAAAAGTGATCAGCTGTGGCCGCCACAGTCCTATGAAGTGATTGCAATAAACCACAGATAAGGTGCCATGGTCACATCAGAATTTCCTCTCATGGGAGTTAATCAGAGACCAGTTTCACAGCACTTGTATGTTCCCAGCGTGGGAGGCTCTGTTTTCTTGGGAAAGCATACGCTCTTGGCCATGGTGGCCGCTAACGTTTTATTCCTTCTTCCCTCGTGAGTGACAGATGTCAGAGAACCGTCTGCAATGTCAGCCTTCCACAAAGAGGACGTTACTGTTACCCAGAGACCCCAGGCCTTGTTGGGAGTGAGGGAAATTCAAGAACGTTCCTGCGCATACATGCCCATTGCCATTCTCACCAGATGATTTTGAAACCAAAAATTATTTCCTAGTGTTGACCACTGTCTTTCTTTTTTAAATATTAAGTTTCTCAATGCTTTAAGTACCTTCAGAACTGCGGGGTCTGTACCAGTAGGCTCCAGGTACCGTCAGACCCAGTCCTGACCCTTTCTCTGCTCTGGCCACAGCTGGAAGAAGCACATTCAGCTTTCCCACCCTGAGACTGAAAGCCAGAGAACACTCAGCAAGAATCCCTCAGTTAACGCTCACATCCAGTCTGACACACGCTAACAAAGAACGTTCTTTTTTGAAGCTCAGGCTACCCAGAAGAAACAAACAACAACAACAACAAAAAAGAATATCTTTCCTGTAAGTGCATGGCATTTTTGTCATATACACTATGTTTTTAAACTTGTCTTTCCTTTCAGATCCCAGATGTATTAAGGCAGAGTGGTGGCTTGAGGCATAAGAAATATGCAGAATGTGGCTGCAGATTATAATTTACACTTAGTCTAGGTTTACAAAGAGAGAGGGGCCTTCATTAATCCCCCAAATTAATGAATGCCCCAAAGAGAATTTCTATTTTTTTAAAAGATTTTATTTACTTGAGAGAGAGAGAGAGAGAGAGCAAGCTAAAGCGAGAACACAAGTGAGGGGGAGGGAGAAACAGACTCCCCACTGGGCGCGGAGCCCAGATGGGGCTCAATCCCAGGACCCCAGGATCGCCACCGGAACCAAAGGCAGATGCTTAACCGACTGAGACACCCAGGTGCTCCAACAGAATTTCTCTTAATGTACATTTTAAATATCCCAAATGCATAGATCAGGAATTAATTATTCTAATATAAGGAAATAACTTTGATTTATTAAAAAAATCTTTAGAAACTGGCTAAGGATGGGGCACCTGGCTGGCTCAGTTGGTGGAGCATGTGACTCTTGATCTCGGGGGTGTAAGTTTGAGCCCCACGTTCGGTGTAGAGATTACTTAAAAATAAAATATATTTTTAAAAGATTTTATTTATTCATTTGACAGAGAGAGCGCACAAGCAGGGGGAGCTGCAGGCAGAGGGAGAGGGAGAAGTAGACTCCCCGTTGAGCAGGGAGCCCCACGTGGGGCTCGATCCCAGGACCCTGAGATCATTATCTGAGCTGGAGGCAGACGCTTAACCGGCTGAGCCACCCAGGTGCCCCCAAAATAAAATCTTAAAAAAAAAAGGAAAAAGAAACTAGCAACCAAAAACATCATTGACCTGAGATGGTTCGTCTTGTAGATGTTAGTTTTTTTTTAATTTTTTAAAAAGATTTTATTTATTTATTTGACAGAGAGATAGACAGTGAGAAAGGGAACACAAGCAGGGGGAGTGGGAGAGGGAGAAGCAGGCTTCCCACTGAGCAGGGAGCCCGATGCGGGGCTCAATCCCAGCACCCTGGGATCATGACCTGAGCCAAAGGCAGACGCTTAATGACTGAGCCACCCAGGTGCCCCCAAAATAAAATCGTAAAAAAAAAGGAAAAAGAAACTAGCAACCAACAACTTCATTGACCTGAGATGGGTTGTCTTGTAGATGTTTTTTTTTTTTTTTAATTTTGTTTTTTTTTTAAGTAATCTCTATACCCACCGTGGGGTTCGAACTTAAACAACTCCAAGATCAAGAGTTGCATGCCCTAATGACTGAGCCAGCCAGGCGCCCCTATAGATGTTGCTTTTGGCTGTAAAGTTGTAAGTACAATCTTTAAGGAGTGCAGCAGATTCAGCATTTTATGGTAATGTAACAGTTCTCGAGGTAGTCTTGCTTTCTACAGTTTTCCACAATAAACAACACATGCCAGCTAACTTTCAAAATGGTAAGGTTGATGGTCAAATTAAGTAGGAAGAAGGCGTGAACTATTTTGGGGAAAAACTTTTTTTGATTAAAATTAGATTTATGTAACCTGGATCTTGATTCAAACAAATATGATCAGAACCTTGGAGATTTAACTTGGAAGTACCTAACAATCAAAATTCCAGACAACAATTTTAGCTACAAGTACTTAGAACCAAAGGGCCAGGGGCAAAGGAAGGGACCAGAAGCAATTCTTTATCTCAATACAAGAGTGTGAGGGTGCCTGACTGACTTGGGAGAGCATGCAACTCTTCATCTCAGGGTCCTGAGTTCGAGCCCCATGTTGGGCATAGAGATTACTTAAAAAAAAAAAAAAAAATCAGTACAAGAGTGCGGTCCTTCAGGCGCACCAGGCTGGCTCAGTTTGTAGAGCATGTGACTCTTGATTAAAAAAAAAAAAAAGTGGTCCCTCCAAACAGATGTGAGAAGTGACTTTTTAAATAAAGATAATAATTACTATAAATGTATACAAAACAGAGGAATGGAGTTTGTTCTGAGTTGTCTTCACAAGAACAGAAATACATTTGCCAGAGTTCTGACTGTGGGGTGCTATGCTTATCATTGGGCTCACTCTGCCCACCCGTATGCATAACATGCAGTCATTTGGTGCCGATGTGACATCTCTAGGGAAGGTTGGAATCCTGGACGTGGAAAAATGGAGCGAAAATAGAGTCCTTCACTGCCTTTCCCGGTAGGTAAGGCGAACTTGGTCTCATATGACTTGCTGTAGCCCAGGATGGGGTCTGGGGTTCTCAAAACCTTGAGCGGACACCTCGGGAGTCAGTTGCTGTGGTAACACATCCCTTGTCCTAGGAATGTTGCGTGCCATTACTTTTACTTGGGGATTCATTTGAGACTTCTGCTCACTCCCATTAAGCCAAGGCAGCAAGGTGTCCCAGTGAGAGCGAGTCCTTGCCTCAGCCACTTCCTCTCGGCAAACTGGTGCTCATTTTCCTTTGTGGGACTCTCACACAAGCTCACTTGCGTTGGGCAAGTGAGACAAATGTTCACAGGCCCTGTAGGAAAAGGTCAGCAACAACAGAGAACCAGCCTCATCATCTCATGCTCCTTTTCCAAAAAATAGTACCTCTTTGTCTTCTGGGGTTCACCCAGGTTAAAGGAAGAAATCACTGTCGTCTCTCTGTTCTGTAAGGGACTTTTGCAGGCATCCAGTTCATTCCCTTCATATTACAGATGAAGGAACACAAGCCCAGAGCAGCGGGGTGACCTGCAAGAGAGAGTGTGCCGAGTTCATCCCACAGAAGTCCAGCCTCTAGGGAGCCATGCCCTGCGCTGGGCCTGGACCTTCCAGGTAGGGGCAGGGCTCACCCAGGTTGAATGCTTCAGCACTTACCACCACCTTCCTGCGCAGAGCTCTTCTTCAAAGGGCTCTTAAATCAAGGTTTCTCACTCCGTCTCAGCACTAAGCCACCTGCCACTTAAGGCACAGAGTCCTGGTGTTCACTCTTGCTCACCAAACATCAGCGCCTTTCTCCCTTTACGTAAAGATACGATTTGACAGTTGCTCAGTTGTATTTGGAATCTATGACACCAGGAGCCATTGGCTGTGCTTTGGGATCTGGGCTGCTGGCATAGGTTTTGAGTGTCCTCATTTTCAGTCCCTTCCAGATACTGAGGAGGAGCATCCCTGCACTCAGCATTAGTCCCTAGCATAGTCGGCCAACAACCTAGGGGCCTGGTGGGCAGTAGAGCACAAACTACAGAAACAGAAGCAGAAACACACACTGGAGGTTGCCAGAGGGGCAACCACACCGAGTTTACATGATACTGTCCTTATCTCTGCTGATAGCTCTCTTTCCGGAGCAGGGGCTCAATCTAAATTCTTTTAGGCAGTTAGGGGCGCTTGGCTGGTTCAGTCAGTGGAGTGTGCGACTCTAGATCTCGGGGTTGTGAGTTCGAGCCCCACCTTGGGTCTAGGGATTACTTAAAAATAAAATCTTTAAAAAATAAATTCTTTTAGGCAATTAGAGGGGAAGCCATAAAAAATTTGAGTCTCCTATTTCTTAAAAATAATTACTAAGGGGCGCCTGGGTGGCTCAGTCGGTTAAGCAGCTGCCTTCAGCTGGGGTCATGATCTCAGGGTCCTGGGATCGAGCCCCATATCGGCAGGCCCCCTGCTCAGCGGGGAGTCTGTTTCTCCCTCTGCCTCTGCCCCACACCCGGTTGTGCACTCTCTCTCAAAAAAAAAAAAAAAAAAAAATGTTAAAAAAAAAAATTACCAAAACTAATCCACATACCAAGGAGACACATGGAGGGGGGGCAAATATTGCTCCCCGGCACAGCCAAACCTAGAAGGCTAAAGGGAAAGGTATTTTTCCTCCGCGCCACCAGGACGACCTTTTCCCTGCGGGCCCCTGTGGCAGGTAAAGGAGCCCCGAAGGCAGAGCGGGCGGGTTGCGGCCAGAAGGCTATGCACACGGGGAACAAATACCTCCGTGAACAGCAAGCCTGCCTCTGCTGCCCGCACACTCGGATCGGCTCCTGAACACACCGCTCGAGCCTCGGCCCAGAGGGCTACGGAGACCCCCAACCCTTGGGCCGAGCTGGCTGGTGTCCCTTGAAGTGACTAAAGGCAGGGAAGCTGACATTCCTGTCCCTCCCAGGAAGGCGGTGGCCATCCTCCCGAGCAGGGGCTTCAAACCACCCCACGCGCTGGGCTCGGCCCCCACCCGGCTGCTTCCCTCCGGCAGGACACCCGGTAAGGACACTGCCTGGAAAGAAGGGAGAAGCTTCGGCGCCTGCGGGAGACAAATCAGAGAGGATCCGCGGAGCGGGAGGACTGGTGCGCCCCAGGGGAAGGCAGCACCAGCACCCTGACCGCGAGGAGGAAAACGGGCCCTCCGCTTTGCTGCTAACCAGCGGCACTAAAGACAGAGACGCTAAACTGGCAGTGCCAGGAGAGCCCGGCCAGCCCCCAACACGCACGCGCACACACACGGTGCCAGGAGGGCCCGGCCA
>NW_022589765.1:6136896-6141588 GCF_004348235.1 Phoca vitulina
TGCCAGGAGGGCCCGGCCACCCCCCCCAACACACACACACACACACACACACACACACACACACAGGCCCAGGCTCTCCTTGAGGACCTGATCCAGGAGCCAGGTGGAAAGGGGGCTGCCTGGCTCCGTGGGGTGTATGTGCTGGGAGTGAGCTCCACTTACTGGGGGCTGAACTCAAACAAACTGCTGTCATAGGACAGGAAGCAAACAGGACCCCCCACAAGCGGTGTGCGAGGAGGGAATTCTCCCCAGAGCAGGCTTTCCCCTGGTTCCCACGGACCTTGGTGACGGGGATGTTTGGGTGCGGAGGGCAGCCCAACCGAAGGCAGGCCTCAGGCTGACCCAGGCCGACTCAAAGGAGAGCGTTCGTTCGCGGAGGCCTCTCCCTGTCCCTTTCCTGTCTGCCTCATTTCCCCTCTCCCACCTTCGCTGCACGAGCATGTCGGCTGAAAAAGCCAGTGTCTTGGAGCTCATTCTGGGGGGACCCAGGCTTACCGGAGGTCAAATCCGCATCAACATAGCCAAAGCACAAAGCGGGCCAACTGAGGTGCAGGCGGATGCCAGCTCCCTATTTCCAATACTGGTTTCATAAAACAACTCTTAGCGTAGTTGCAAAGTAGAGGGAGGGCGCCATTAATATTTTCCTCAGACAAACACGCTAAGGTCTCAGTTCTATGTGGAATCTTAAAAAAAAGACTCAGACTCATAGAAAAAGTGGTGAAATTTATGCTTACCAGAGGGGGTGGGGAGGGGGAACTGGATGAAGGTGGTCAAAAGGTACAAATTTGCACTTAAGAAAAAATAAGTACTGAGGATATAATACACAACATGCCTATGGGCCCCACTGCTGTAGGGTATATATGGAAGCTGGTAAGAGGGTCAATCCTAAGACCTGGCATCACAAAGAAAAGAACGTTTTTCCTCTTTCTGTTTTTGTCTGTCTCTCTAGGACATGATGGACGTAACTGAACTGACCGTGGTAAACATTTCACAATAGATGTAAGTCAGATGATCATGCTGTACTCATTAAACTTATGCAGGGCCGCATGTCACTTATATCTTAATAAAAATGGGGAAATTTTGCTTCCAAGATTCATTCTTAGAGTTTGTAAATGGATGAGAATGTGATGTGTTTTTCTTCGTTTGTGTCTTGTGGCTCCTTTTCCCTTCAGAGCCCGACTGACAGAGCACAATGCAAGCCCGAGGAGGGGAACATCAACTCACCCAAACTTAAGGGTATCTGTTCCTCTGAGCTTGCCTGGCCTGCTCCACAAAGCAGAGAGGCCTGGGCCTCCCCAGGTCTGGGCACCCCTGGCTGCGAGCCCAGCCCCTGGTCTCGGGGGCCTGCTTTGTAGGCTGCCTCTCTGGCCTCCCCACCTCTCTTCTGCTGCCCCCTTTCCATCACAACTTACCTTCTGTGCATGCAGCGAAGCTATAAACCCACCCTGAGTTTTTTTTCTCTCTTTCTTTTCCTCTTATTTTTGTTGTTTTTTCCAAATTATCCTTCCACACAATTTATAGTTTTCTATGGTTTCAAGCAATCATCCCTTGTTCCTTTGAGCCACAAATTAGCCATCACTGACTGAGCCAATGAAAAAGCAGTTTGAGGGGCGCCCAGGTGGCTCAGTCGTTAAGCGTCTGCCTTCAGCTCAGGTCATGATCCCAGGGTCCTGGGATCGAGCCCCACATCGGGCTCTCTGCTCAGCGGGAAGCCTGCTTCTCCCTCTCCCACTCCCCCTGCTTGTGTTCCCTCCCTCGCTGTCTCTTTCTCTGTCAAATAAGTAAATAAAAATCTTAAAAAAAAGAAAAAGTAGTTTGAATTACCACATGGAAGAAACCAGCATGAGGTTAAAGTCATGTCCCCACTAGTGACAAATTCCATACAATGTCTTCGTAATAGGACCACAATAAGGAAGGTAAAAATCTGGGGTTTTAGTAATTCCTCAATAGAATATTCACTAATGCATTTGGTAGATGCTAAAATTGACTTTGAGTGATGTTCCCAAGGCATTACTCTCGCCTAACACTTACAGTTGTTAGGTGGGTGGAACTTTGTTTGAAATCGTTCCTTTAGGGGCAACTGGCTGGTTCAGTAGGAAGAGCATGTGACTCTTGATATCAGGGCTGTGAGTTGGAGCCCCAGGCTGGGGGTAAAGATTACTTTAAAAAAATTAAGAAAGAATAGTTCTTTTACTTTGTTTAATATCATTGATGTATTTCAAAGGTTGCAACCTCCCCTCCATCTCTAACATAATGCACAACATACTATGTTAACAATGTTTTCCAGCTGACTTATCAAAGAATTCCAGAAAACTAAAATTTAGGCCTGCCACTCTCTACACCTCTTTCCCAGACAATTAGAAACAACAGCAGGATGATTTCCTTAGTTGTACAAAAAAATTTTAATTTTTTAGATGTAATCTCATAGTCCATTTTTGCTTTTGTTTCCTTGCTTAAGGAGACTGATCCTGAAAAATACCGCTAAGGCCAAGGTTTAAGAGGTTACTACTAAAGGGAAGAAAAAATGTTTTTTATTCTTCAAGGTCTTCCAGATGGACTAAGAATTAAATGTACTGGAGACAGATTAACAGAAGGAAAAGCTAAAGTCTTTTTTTTTCAAATTAGTTTCAGCAGTAGAATTTAGTGATTCATCAGTTGCGTATAACACCCAGTGCTCATTAAAAAACTAAAGTTTTATTACGTTTGCACAGAGGCCCGATAGTGAAATTGAGACCCAAAGAATTGACTAAAGCAGGTAATTTTTAGAAATTTTAAGATAAAGGGAAAATTAATCTGTGAGGAATTGACAGGACAAAGAAAACTTGTGTTTGGGAGCTTTGATTTGTAAGGAATTTTGAACAGAATTTGGGCTGGGGGAGTAAATGAGTAAAAAGTAACAAGGGTTGTTTATACAGCTTACTTCGTTCTAAATTTCCCACCTCTGGTCGTAAGGATGTCTTTTTACCTCCTGGTACAGGGAGATCACCTTTCACAAGGGAATGGAGAGTAATTAGTAGGTTTATTTCATTATTATTATTTTTTTATTTAGAAATAGATTATGACGGGGCGCCTGTGTGGCTCAGTCGGTTAAGCAGCTGACTATTGATTTAGGCTCAGATTGTGATCTGGGAGTGGTGCGATCCGCCCATGGGGCGCCCTGCTTGGAGAATAGTCTGTTTAAGATTCTTTCCCTCTCTGGGACAACTGGGTGGCTCAGTCGGATAGGCGTCTGCCTTTGGCTCAGGTCATGATCCCAAAATCCTAGGATCCTACTCAGTGAGGAGACTGTTTCTCCTTTCCCTCTACAGCCCTACCTGCTTGTGCTCCCTCGATGGCCCTCTTGCTTTGTCTCTCAAATAAATAAATAAAATCTTGGGGTGCCTGGATGACTCAGTCGGTTAAGCATCTGCCTTCAGCTTGGGTCGTGATCCCAGGGTCCTGCGATCATGCCCCGCATCGGGCTCCCTGCTCAATAGAGAATCTGCTTCTCCCTCTGCCTGATGCTCCCCCTGCTTGTGATCTCCCTCTTTCTGTCAAATAAATAAATAAAATCTTAAAAAAAAAAAAAAAAAAAAGAGTCCCAGGCTCTACTGACTGAGCCAGCCAGGCACCCCATGTTATGTTACTTTTGTTATTAAGGAGGAAGTATTTGGGGAAGGCCAGTGAGAACTTCTATCCATGCTTCAAAAGTCATCTTAAAGTCTACTTCTTCAGACTGTGTGTCCAGAATTGTATTGAATATAAATTCTACCTTTTTTGAACTCCCATATATTGCTTTGTTACTTAGGTGTGGCATTTGCCTTGTTCTAGATGATATGTGATTTTCAATCATGTATGATCTTTTTTTCCATGACTTGCTTATATTTGGTGCTTGTTCATGGTACATAGACACGGACAAAATTACACACACATGTGCATTAGTGCGTGCACAGACACACACACGATAGGGAGGAAAAGAGACACAGAGGGATGGAGGGAGGAGGGAGAGAAGGGAAGAGGCAGGAGGAAGGGTAGGAAGGAGGGAGAGAGGAGGGAGGAAAGACAGGGAGGGAGAGAAGAGAGACAAGGAGGGATGGAGTGAGGGAAGGAGGAAGTGGGAAGATGGAAGGAGAAGTAAGGAGGTAGGGAAAGGGAGGGTGGAAGGGAGGGAGAAGGGACAGAGAGGGAGGGAGGAGGGAGAGAAGGAGAAAGGAGGGAAGAGGAAGAGAGGGAAGAAGGGAGAGTGGTAGGGAGGGAAGGAAGAAAGGAGGGAGGGAGAGATGAAGGGAGGAGGGAGGGAGAGAGAGAGGCTGAAGGACAAAAGGAAGGAGAGAGAAAAGGAAACCATCTTTCCATACTTCATTCTGACTTCATAAGAATTCTGTGAGATGATTATCATTATTTGAGTGAGCAGTGGTAGGAATAGTGGTCGTTGCCCTATTTCCCGTCCGGGAAACGGAGGCGTAGAGACAGTCAGGCTTGCCCTTGTCATGCAATGAGCAGAGAGCAGGAAAGAAAAAGAACCAGGCTGTGCCCTGAAACCAGATGCATGTGGCCAAGTCCACAGCCCGCGTTCTACTCAATTCCCTGGTCTTTTCTATGATATTTCTTAAGGTGGGAGGGGGTGGTTAGGGGCACTGTCCCCCCTCTAGTTGATGAAAGGCATCCACATTACTGCAATGCCACCACACACGGAATTTTGCGTTCCAATTC
>NW_022589765.1:6156588-6166199 GCF_004348235.1 Phoca vitulina
ATCTTCGCGTCTGATTCCAGGACGTTTGCTTGTAAATAGCAATTTTTTTTTTAACAGTTTGAAATGTTTTTACTACACTTGACTAGTAGTACAAACCGGTAATTACAATAGCCAAATCTCTGTATGATATATATTTAATATATTAAATATACACAACAATAAAATAACCCCCCACCTTGAAAAAATATGGATTCACTTTTTATGTTATCAAATACAAGGCTCACATGTATAATTAAAGTTAATAATCTGTTCACGTGCCAAGGGACAAGGCTAAGCAGTAAATTAATATTTTTAAGTATATTAAACCAGAACAATTTCCTTTTTGAGTTTGATAAGCCAAACACTATCAAGGACTATTTAGAACCTGAATATAATCCAGTGGGTATGAAATTAAATAGGGAATTTGATAAGAAACAGATAAGCATTTCTTTTTTTCTACTTTTTGGTCAGTTTCAGTTAGCAAATCAATGGAAAACTTTTAACCGTAACATTCGTTTTCATTTTGTAGAGCTTCAAGAACCACCTCTGCAGCCTGCCTTGGGAAGGTTACTACATAATCCGTGCATTCCTGCCAAAGATTAGCCATCTTCTCAAATTGGAGGGTTTCAGACTCACTAGGCTACTGTCTAGATCTGCAGCCTAAATAGCAGTTTTTGAAACCACTTCCTGGTATGTTCCTTGATGGAAATTAATGTATTCTTTTTCTTTGTGTATTTTAATAGTGTCAGATACCAGAGTTAAATTGGGTATTTTAAATTAAATTTAATTTTTTAGGGCGCCTGGGTGGCTCAGTTGGTTAAGCGACTGCCTTCGGCTCAGGTCATGATCCTGGAGTCCCTGGATCGAGTCCCGCATCGGGCTCCCTGCTCAGCAAGGAGCCTGCTTCTCCCTCTGACCCTCCCCCCTCTCATGTGCTCTCTCTCTCTCATTCTCTCTGTCTCAAATAAATAAATAAAAAATCTTTAAAAAATAAAAAATAAAAAAAAAAAATAAATTAAATTTAATTTTTTAAAATTATTATTCTCAAAATATAGTTGATATACAATGTTATATTAGTTTCAGGTGCACAATACAGTGATTCGATAATTATATATTCTCTGCAGAGAAACTGGCTGTTCTTAATTGTAATATCTGGATTCATGGGCCCTCTGGCTTTGATTGTCTCATCACTATCCTAATAGATTTAACCACCAGGAGACCTCAGAGGGAATGGTGACTTGATGCGGGTCATGTTTTTAGTGCTTATTTAAAGTCTTACTTGCATTATCTGCATTAATTTCAATATAAAAAGCTTAAGGCCAAATGTAGCGTATGATTTTAGGCTCTACCTGATCCTGAAATCTGCATATTAGATCTTATTTTTCCACAGGGAAAAAAATATCAACAAGCCTTCCACAATTCAAAATTTGAAACAAATTTTAGGAAGAAGGAAGATCATAAAAGGATTAATTACCAAATTTTAGATTTAACTCCTTTATACCTTAAGGCTTTTCGTCTCAATATTTATTCTAAAATTGCCAATTTCATCTATATGTACCCAAACAAACAACAATGTAGATTTAATGAGAGTGGGATTGGATTGGGGGAACACCGTACATAAAAGAGGCTTAAGACATTCAAACTGATGTGTTGTCCCACATCTTACTCCACTTGTGCCCTTTATCACCATCTTTCCATAATGATTCTTTTTCCCTTATATCATTTTTTTAAAATTGTGGTAAAATTCAAATAAAATAAAATTACCCATTTTAAAGTATACATTTCAGTGGCATTAAATACATTCACAATGTTCTCCACCATCACCACCATCTACTTTCAAAGCATACTCATCACCCCAAAATGAAACCCCCTTATTCATTCAGCAGTCACTCCCCATCCCTCCCTTGGCAACCACTAATGTGCTTTCTGTCTGTTGGATTTGCCTCTTCTGGATATTTAATATTTATGGAATCATACAATATGTGGCTTTTAGTGTCTGGCTTCTTTCACTTAGCATCATGTTTTCCAGGTTCATCCACTTTGTAACAACCATTAATACTTCATTCCTTTTTTGAGTTGAATAATATTCCTTTATATGAATATGCCACATTTTGTTTATCCATTTCTCAGTTGATGGAAATTTGGGTTATTTCTACTTGGGCTGTTGTGAATAGTGCTTCTATCTACATTTATGTATAATTATTTGTTTGAATACCCATTTTTTAAAAAGATCTTATTTATTTATTTGACAGAGAGAGACACAGTGAGAGAGGGAACACAAGCAGGGGGAGTGGGAGAGGGAGAAGCAGACTCCCTGCTGAGCAGGGAGCCCGATGTGGGGCTCAATCCCAGGACCCTGGGATCATGACCTGAGCCAAAAGCAGACGCTTAACCAACTGAGCCACCCAGGCGCCCCTGAACACCCATTTTTAATTCTTTCAGGTATATACATAGAAGTGGAATTCCTGGGTCATAGGGTAATTCTCTGTTTAATTTTTTGAAGAACTGCCAAATATAGCAACTGCATCATTTTACATTCCCATTAGTAATGTGTGAGTGGTCCAGTCTCTTCACATCCTCACCAAACTTATTATATTCCATTTTTTTAAGTAATCTCTAATCCCAACGTGGGGCTCAAACCCACATCCCCAAGATCAAGAGTCGCACGCTCCTCCAATTGAGCCAGCCCCTCCATTTTTTAATTATAGCCATCCTAATGGGTGTGAGGTATTATCTTGTTGTGGTTTTGATTTGCATTTCCCTAATGACTAATGATACTGAGTATCTTTTCATGCTTTGTTGGCCATTTGTACATATTCTTGGGAAAAAACATCTAATCGTTTGCCTGTTTTTAATTTGGTGGTTTATCTATTCATTGCTGAGTTGTAAGCGTTCTTTAAGTATTCTGGAAACTAAGGTCTTACCAGATACATGATTTGTAAATATTTTATCTCATTGTGTAACTTTTCAGTTTCTTAATAGTGTCCTTTGATGCACAAAAAGTCTTTGATTTTGATGAAATCCGATTTATGTAATTTTTCTTTTGTTGCTTATGCTTTGGTGTCATAATGAGGAATCCATTGCCAAATCCAAGATCATGAGTTTTCCCTTGTTTTCTCCTGAAAAGAAGGAATTTTATAGTTTTATAACTCTTTCTCTCTACATATATATGTATGAGTTTATGTAACTATATATAAACAAGAGTTTTATAATCTTAATTCTTATATTTAAGTATTTTTTCCATTCTGAGTTAATTTTTGTATATGATGTGAGGTATGTTTCCAACTTGATTCTTTTGCATATAGATATCTAGTTGTCCATCATTTCCTGAAGAGACAATTATTTCCCAACTGAATGGGCTTGGCACCCTTATCCAAAATCAATTGACCATAGATGTATGGGTTGATTTCTGGTTTCTCACTTCTTTTTTTTTTTTTTTAAGATTTTATTTATTTATTTGACAGAGAGAGACACAGCAAGAGAGGGAACACAAGCAGGGGGAGCAGGAGAGGGAGAAGCAGGCTTCCCGCTGAGCAGGAAGCCTGATGTAGGGCTCGATCCCAGGACCCTGGGATCATGACCCGAGCCGAAGGCAGACACTTAACGACTGAGCCACCCAGGCACCCCTGGTTTCTCACTTCTATTCCATTGATCTGTATGTCTATCCTTATGCCAGTACAATACGGTTTTGATTACTGTAGCTTTGTAGTAAGTTTTGAAATTTAGAAATCTGGCTTCTACAACTTTTATTTTCTTCTTTTTAAAGATTGTTTTGACTATTTAGGGACGCCCGGGTGGCTAAGTCGGTTAAGTGTCTGCCTTCGGCTCAGGTCATGATCCCAGGATCTTGAGATCGAGTCCCGCATCTGGCTCCTTGCTCAGTGGGGAGCCTGCTTCCCCCTCTTTCTCTGCCTACCGCTCCCCCTGCTTGTGTTCTCTCTCTCTGTCAAATAAATAATAAATAAAATCTTTTAAAAAAAATAAAAAATAAAGATTGTTTTGGCTAGATTCCCTTATAATTCCATATGATTTTTAGAATTCTTTTTCCTTGTATTTTTTGTTGAAAACCAGACATTCTGAATATTAGAATGTGACAACTTTGGAAATCACATTTTCTCCCCTCTCCGAGGTTTGTTGTTCCTGTTTGGTTGAACAGAATAGAAATACCATATAATCCAGGTTTGCCTATTAAGTGACTTTCTAAGCTATTTTTGTAATATCTGTATTCATTTTTTTAAAACTTCAGTACAAAAAGATGAAAAATAAATAAAAATAAAATAAAAGAATAAAATTTCAGCATAGTTGACATACAATATGATATGAGTTTCAGGCATACAACATAGTGATTTGACAATTATATACATTATGAAATGCTTACCACAATAAGTGTAATTATCACCTGTTTACCACACAAAGTTATTACAATATGATTGACTATATCCCCTATGCTGTACTTTTCATCTCCATGACTCATTTTATTTTATTCATTTATTTTTAAGTAAACTCGATCCCCAATGTAGGGCTTGAGCCCATGACCTTGAGTTCAGGAGTCATATGCTCTACCAACTGAGCCAGCCAAGTGCCCTGACTCATTTATTTTATAACTGGAAATTTGTAGCTCTTAATCCCCATTCATCTATTTTGCCCATGCCCCCACCCCTCTCCCTTCTGGTCACCAACAATTTGTTCTCTGTATTTATGAGTCTGTTTCTGGTTTGTTTGCTTTTTTTTTTGATTCCAGATATAAGTAAAACCACGTGGCATTTGTCTTTCTCTGTCTGATGTATTTCACTTAACGTAATACACTTTAGGTCCATCCATGTTGTTGTAAATGGAAAGATTTCATTCCTTTTTTTATGGTTGAGTAATATTCCTGTGTGTGTGTGTATGTGTATACCACGTCTTCCTTACCCAGTTAGTTATCGATGGACACTGAAATTGCTTCTATATCTTGGATATTATAAATAATGCTGCAGTAAACAGGAATACATATATCTTTTCAAATTAGTGTTTCATTTTCATTTTCTTTTTTTTAAAAGATTTTATTTATTTATTTATTTATTTGACAGAGAGAGACACAGCGAGAGAGGGGACACAAGCAGGGGGAGTGGGAGAGGGAGAAGCAGGCTTCCCGCAGAGCAGGGAACCCGATGCAGGGCTCAATCCCAGGACCCTGGGATCATGACCTGAGCCCGAAGGCAGACGCTTAAAGACTGAGCCACCCAGGCGCCCCTAGTGTTTCCTTTTCATTGGGTAGATACCCAGTAGTGGAATTACTGGTTGTATGGTATTTCTATTTTTAATTTTTTGAGGAACCTCCATACTGGTTTCCATAACATCTGCACTCTTTGTCATGTATAGCCACTGAAGTCTATGTTCCATTAGCTTAGTGGCCAGCTAGTGTTTTGAAATACTTACCATCAATTCCTGGATTCAAAAACGAATAAAGATCAACAAAACAAAAAAGCAACCTACTGAATGGGAGAAAGACACTTGCAAATGATATATTTGATAAGGGGTTAATATCCAAAACTTAAAAATAACTCATATAACTCAAGACTAAAAAACCAATCAAATTAATAAATGAGCAGAGGACCTAATTAGACACTTTTCCAAAGAGGACATATAGATGGCCAATAGACACATGAAACATTAGTAATCATCAGGGAAATGCAAATCAAAACCACAATATCACCTCACATCAGTCAGAATGGCTAGTATCAAAAAGACAAGAAATAAGATGTGGAGAAAAAGGGAATCCTTGAACATTGTTGGTGGGAATGTAAACTGATGCAGCCACTATGGGAAACAGTGTGGAGGTTCCTCTAAAAATTAAAAATAGAACTACCGTACAATCCAGTAATTCCACTACTGGATATTTAGCTGAAGAAAACAAAAACACTAATTCGAAAGATGTATGCATCCCTATGTTTTTGTTTTTTATATTTTATTTTTGAAAGATTTTATGTTATTTATTTGAGAGAGAGAGAGAGCACGCACGAGCACACGAGCAGTCAGAGGGAGAGGGAGAAGTAGACTCCCCGCTAAACAGGGAGCCCGATGCAAGGCTCCATCCCACAACCCCGGGACCATGACCTGAGCCGAAGGCAGATGCTTAACCGACTGAGCCACCCAGGCACCCCACCCCTATATTTATTGTAAGATATATGATACCTGCACTCCCATGTTTATTGTAGCATTATTTATAATAGCTAAGATATGGAAGTTACCCAAGTGCCCGTCAATAGATAAATGGATAAAGAAGATGTCACACACACACACACACACACTGGAATATTACTCAGCCATAAAAAGAATGAAATCTTGCCATTTGCAATAACGTGGATGGACCTAGAGAATATTATGCTAAATTAAATAAGTCAGACATAGAAAGACAAATACTGTCTGATTTCACTTATATGTGGAATCTTAAAAAAAACAAAACAAACAACACACACACACAAGTAGAAACAGAACAGACTGGTGGTTGCCAGGAGGAAGGAAGGGAGGAAGATGGGATGGGATGGACAGAATAGGTGAAGGGGATTAAAAGGTACAAACTTCCAGTTACAAAACAAGTAATTCAGGGCGATGAAAAGTACAGCATAGGGGATACAGGCAATGAGACTGTACTAATTTTGTATGGTGACAGATGGTAACTACACTTGTCGTGGTAAGCATTTCATAATGTATATATAATGTTGAATCACTGTGTTGTATACCTGAAACTAATATCATATTTTATGTCAACTATACATCAAAAGGTAAGATTGAAAAAGAAAAAGAAGAAGACCTAATACTCTCCCAGTGCTGGGAGATTGTCTCTATATTACGCACTCCTTCGATGCTTAGCCAGACTTTTCACAGCTCTGCCTTATCTTTTTCCTGCTCACACAGAGCCTGAGAGCCACCCAGACGTGAAAGCTTGTGGTATCCTCAGCTGTTTCTTTTTTTTTTTTTTTAAGATTTTCTTTATTTGAGAGAGCAAGACAGAGCAGAGAGAGAGCACAAACAGTAGGGAGGGGCAGAGGGAGAGGGAGAAGCAGGCCTCCCGCTGAGCAGGGAGCCTGATGCGGGGCTCGATCCCAGGACCCTGGAATCACGACCCGAGCCGAAGGCAGACGCTCAACCGACTGAGCCACCTAGGCGCCCTCCTCAGCTGTTTCTAAGCGTGTGTCTAGCACATGGCCTTCTTGATTCCTCTGTATACATAAGACCTTTTAAAAAGCCTTTATTCTTCCACATACCTCTTTTCTCAGTCGTGTGTTGCCCACCCTTCTCAGTTGTCTATCGCTTGTCCTGGCTGTTGTCTCTTGCCCCAGGATGCTGTGGCCAGTACTTGCGCCTTTAAATGCTTTGGCCAAAGGTACCAGGAAGTGGCCTCAGCCCAGGGTTCACTCCTTGCCAGACAAAACAAAGGCAAACCGTTGTGCCAGTCCTTGAGGGAGCTGGCAGAGCAGAGAAGACCCAGAGCCACAATCCTTGGGGCGCCTGGGTGGTTCGGTCGGTTAAGCGTCTGCCTTCGGCTCAGGTCGTGATCCCAGGGTCCTGGGATCGAGCCCCACATTGGGCTCCCTGCTCAGCCAGGAGCCTGCTTCTCTCTCTGCCCATCCCCTGCCTGGCTCGTGCTCTCTCTTTCTCTCTCTGTCTGAAATAAATAAATAAAATCTTTAAAAAAAAAGAACCACAGTTCTTTGAGAATAAGGTCCATATTGCTCCTTCTAGTACCAGGAGTGCAGGCTTCCCTTCCCCAAGGCCACTACAGGCCTGGGGTGTGAGGTATGGTAGGCAGACGGTTCAAAACACCGAAGTGTTCTCTTACCACTGTTGGGGAGGAAAAATTTGCCTCTATACTTCCAAAGTCTTCTGGGTAGTCTAAGGTTTAAACTGACAGGAGACAGATTAACAGGAGAAAAGCAAATTTAATTCGTATGTATGGAGGCCTCAAAGATACAGGACCTAAGAAATGATCGAGGCAGGCAGTATTTATACTTTTTACACAAAGAAACAATAAATCTTGGAGAAATTGACAGGACAAAGAAAACTTACGTTTGGGAACTTCAATTAGTAAGGAATTGTAAACAAAATTTGGGCTGGGGTAGTAAGTTAGTAAAAGTTACAAGGTTTGTTTACATAGGCTTCTTGGGCCCTGAATTCCCTGTCTCTGATGTCAAAGATGTTTGTCTGCCTCCTGGTGCAGGGAGGGTGCCTTTCACATGGGAGATGTATTCCCTACTTTCTGGAGACAGAGATGGATCAGAGTGTTGTTCCTGCACTGGCTGTTCCTTTATTAACTTGAATTCAAAATAATTGGTATGGCACTGTGGATTAGCTTGGGGCGGCCCACCTTGAGCCCCAACACCATAAAGCAGCAGATTCTTTTTACACCTAGCCTTATCTGGTTGTTGTGACTTTTTAGCTAGATTCCACCAAAAATTGATCCTGACAGCTTTTGCCAGCTCAGTTGCTTCAGGAGGAGAGATGGAGCCCTGGAGTTCCCCACTCCGCTGCTTTCCATTCGATTATAACTTCAACCTCTCCTTCATGGTCTCTTTTCCCTCTATATATGAATATATTTAAATTTCTTTAATACTAAACAAAATTCCTCTTGACTTTGCACTCCCCGACATCTCTCCTTTACTTCTCAGAAAAATTTTCTTCAAGGAGTAGTTTCTAATACCCTCCCTCAGTGATGAGAAGCAAAAATGTCTCCAAACATTCACTAATGTCACCCAGGTGAAAACTCATTCCAGATTGAGATCTGCTGTATTAACTCAAATTCCGAACATATTTAGATTTAACCTGTTT
The DNA here is from genome assembly GCF_004348235.1 of Phoca vitulina. Classification (NCBI taxonomy): domain Eukaryota; kingdom Metazoa; phylum Chordata; class Mammalia; order Carnivora; family Phocidae; genus Phoca; species Phoca vitulina. Next base: position 6,165,376 of record NW_022589765.1, read on the forward strand.
TCACATGTAGTTTTTAATTGTTTGAGGGGTTTTGTTTGGTTGGTCCTTGTTTTTGTTTGTGCTCTATAGCTCTATGAAATTTTTTTTTTAAAGATTTTATTTATTTATTTGACAGAGAGAGACACAGCGAGAGAGGGAACACAAGCAGGGAGAGTGGGAGAGGGAGAAGCAGGCCCCCCGCCGAGCAGGGAGCCCGATATGGGGCTCGATCCCAGGACCCTGGGATCATGACCAGAGCCAAAAGCAGACATTTAACGGACTGAGCCACCCAGGCGCCCCAGCTCTATGAAATTTCATCAGATGTGTAAATGCATGGAACCATCACCTCAATTAGGATACAGGACTCTTCTATCCGTACAAAGAGACTCCTTGTTGTTATACAAACCATTTTTCTAAACAAGTGGCATAAAGGTGAAGAGCATGTGTACACTTCTACCTTTGTATAACAAAGGGGAGACACAAAAACATGTTTTTGTAATTATATTTGCATAAATAATACACTGGGTGATAAGTGGGCATGTGTGGGGCAGGGGAGTTAAGCGATTCTTTTTACTGAATGTGTTATATTTTGGGATTTTTGAGCTATATCATTCTGATATCACTTCAAAGAATTAAAGATAGTAAATGAAGCCAAATGAATGGTATGGTCCAAGTAGCACTTCAACAGGCCTTCAGGCCTTAAGAGAAGATGACATATTGCGGCACCTGGCAGGCTCAGTCTGTAGCTCGTGCAAGTCTTTTTTTTTTTTTAAGGTTTTATTTATTTGACAGAGAGAAACACAGCGAGAGAGGGAACACAAGCAGGGGGAGTGGGAGAGGGAGAA
>NW_022589765.1:6166209-6169612 GCF_004348235.1 Phoca vitulina
GGCTCGATCCCAGGACCCTGGGATCATGACCTGAGCCGAAGGCAGATGCTTGACGACTGAGCCACCCAGGCGCCCCCGCATGCAACTCTTGATCTCGCAGTCATGAGTTCAAGCCCCACATTGGTTGTAGAACTTACAATAAATAAATAAATAAATAAATAAATAAATAAATAAATAAATAAAAATATGCTACAATTTGGATGTGAACCTCAAAAAAATTATTAAAAAAAAAAGAGCAGATGACATATTGACTGGACCACATCAGTCAGAGCTGCTATAAGAAAAGTAGAGAGATGGGGTGTCTGGGTGACTCAGTCGGTTAAGTGTCTGCCTTCGGCTCAGGTCATGATCTCAGGGTCCTGGGATTGAGCCCCGCATCGGGCTCCCTGCTCGGCAAGGAGTCTGATTCTCCTTCTCCCTCTGCCCCTCTCTCCGCTCATGCTCTCTCTGTCTCTCTCTCTCTCTAATAACTGAATAAATAAAATCTTTAAAAAAAAAGAAAAGTAGAGAGAAATAGACTTCAGCATCAGTAGATTCAGAATTAGACTTAGTAATATCATCTCCATGGCAACACCTGTCTTCTTTCTTCCTTTACAGAGCCAGTTACCTTAACAGTCAACTAAATCATGTCTGTGAAACACTTAATAAACACTAGAGACTGTAGTACATGAAGCTTGTACACCTTTCCCTTAACAGTAAAACATCATTGCCTTACCGTCAGGATGGACACAACATAAATTATTACTCTAAGCAGGAATACCACCTGCTTCCTTCCATAAACTCTGCCCTATATGATGAGGTCAGTGCAGATCACACAGCGCAGATGTTTTTAAGGTCATTATCAGATCAAAAGTTAGATTGCATAAAAGATCATGATACACGATTTTGTTTTCTCACTGACAGATACGGATGTCACCTGTGATGTTGATGTATACAGATGGAGGAGTTACGCTTTTACAGTTGTTATATGGTTCCATTTAAGGCTGGACATGAAACACTTTATTTGAATTGACCACTACAATCTTTTATTTTTTATTTTTTTAAAGATTTTTTTTTCATTTTTATTTATTCATGAGAGACAGAGAGAGAGAAAGAGGCAGAGGGAGAAGCAGGCTCCCAAGGAGCAGGGAGCCCAATGCGGGACTCAATCCCAGGACCCTGGGATCATGACCTCAGCCGAAGGCAGACGCTTAACGACTGAGCCACCCAGGCGCCCCACTACAATCTCCTTTTAATAAACATTTTAAAAATGGTTTTTGGTTGTGCCTGTGGTTGTGGTTGTGGTTGTTCCTGTTCTATAAACATCAATGTTTAAGCCTGTATTACGTGTTATATATCATACAGAATGCATCAAAGCTGAAGGTTCAAACTCAGTTTTAAAGGAATCCTAACTGAAAACTTAAACATTATGGGTTGCACACAGAAAAGGGACTAGAAACAATGCTTTTTGCTTTTCCTGTATCCCTCAGTGATCTACCTTTTATGAAATATTAAGCGTTGAGCACAGTGATATGTGCTTGAAATACATTATGTCTATAATATTACAAGCTTCAGTTGTGTTCTAGTTTTTTTTTTAAGAGATAAAGGTGCATTGGTTGTATTTTTTTTATCTTGTGTAATACTATTAAAATAAGTAAAGAAAAACTTTGATTTTTCTTTTTCATCTTAATTTTTTTTTCTTTTTAAGTAGTCTCCACGCCCAGTGTGGAGCCCAACACTGGGTCCAAACTCACGACCCTGGGACCTGAGCTGACACCAAGAGTCAGACGCTTAAGGGACTGAGCCACCCAGGCACCCCTTCATCTTAATTTTTTTGAGTAGTCTCTGCGCCCAGTGTGGGGCTTGAACTCACAACTCTGAGATCAGGAGTCCATGCTCTACCAACTGAGCCAGCCAGGTACCCCTCATTTTAATTTTTATTTATTTTATTTTATTTTTTATTTTATTATATTTTATTTATTTGTCAGAGAGAGCACACAAGCACGGGGAGCTGCGGGCAGAGGGCAGAGGGAGAAGCAGGCTCCCCCCTGAGCAGGGAGCCCGATGTGGGGCTCGATCCCAGGACCCTGGGATCATGACCCAAACCAAAGGCAGATGTTTAACTGACTGAGCCACCCAGATGTCCCTAATTTTTAAAAAAATGTAGCAATCTATAACACACTGCATTTATATTATACACTGTGTTAGGAAGGAAGGTTTTTTTCTCTATCCTGGAAGATCCTTCTGGATGGTCTAAGAATGAAATTGACATCAGATAGATTAACAGAAGAAAATGAAATTTAATTATGTACATACAGGGAAGCCACATAAACACGAGTGATTCCAAAGAGTGGCAAAATGAGGTATATAAGTCATGGGAAACTAAATAGAAAGGGGGTAGGGGTCTGGGGTTTTCAAGGGAAGGAAGGTGAATCACAGAAAGAATGGAAAGAGTAAATGTTTGGTAAACAAAATGTTTGCTGAGCTATCCATAAACAATGAAACATACCTTGCAAGATTTCTCCCTTGTCTATCATACCTAGTTCATATAATATTATATTTATGTATGGTAATAGCTCCCTTCCTGGAACAGGTCCTCTATGGAAGTTCTTTTAGGCAGTTAGCAGGGAGGCAAAAAAGAAAAACTAATTAAGTCTTCTGTTTCTTAAAAATAACTACCTAAAACAATCCACGTGACAAGGAGACACATGGAGGGGGGCAAATATTGCTCCCCGGCACAGCCAAACCTAGAAGGCTAAAGGGAAAGGTATTTTTCCTCCGCGCCACCAGGACGACCTTTTCCCTGCGGGCCCCTGTGGCAGGTAAAGGAGCCCCCAAGGCAGAGCGGGCGGGTTGCGGCCAGAAGGCTATGCACACGGGGAACAAATACCTCCGTGAACAGCAAGCCTGCCTCTGCTGCCCGCACACTCGGATCGGCTCCTGAACACACCGCTCGAGCCTCGGCCCAGAGGGCTACGGAGACCCCCAACCCTTGGGCCGAGCTGGCTGGTGTCCCTTGAAGTGACTAAAGGCAGGGAAGCTGACATTCCTGTCCCTCCCAGGAAGGCGGTGGCCATCCTCCCGAGCAGGGGCTTCAAACCACCCCACGCGCTGGGCTCGGCCCCCACCCGGCTGCTTCCCTCCGGCAGGACACCCGGTAAGGACACTGCCTGGAAAGAAGGGAGAAGCTTCGGCGCCTGCGGGAGACAAATCAGAGAGGATCCGCGGAGCGGGAGGACTGGTGCGCCCCAGGGGAAGGCAGCACCAGCACCCTGACCGCGAGGAGGAAAACGGGCCCTCCGCTTTGCTGCTAACCAGCGGCACTAAAGACAGAGACGCTAAACTGGCAGTGCCAGGAGGGCCCGGCCAGCCCCCAACACGCACGCGCACACACACGGTGCCAGGAGGGCCCGGCCAGCCCCCC
>NW_022589765.1:6169622-6256441 GCF_004348235.1 Phoca vitulina
TGCCAGGAGGGCCCGGCCACCCCCCCCAACACACACACACACACACACACACACACACACACACACACACACAGGCCCAGGCTCTCCTTGAGGACCTGATCAGGAGCCAGGTGGAAAGGGGGCTGCCTGGCTCCGTGGGGTGTATGTGCTGGGAGTGAGCTCCACTTACTGGGGGCTGAACTCAAACAAACTGCTGTCATAGGACAGGAAGCAAACAGGACCCCCCACAAGCGGTGTGCGAGGAGGGAATTCTCCCCAGAGCAGGCTTTCCCCTGGTTCCCACGGACCTTGGTGACGGGGATGTTTGGGTGCGGAGGGCAGCCCAACCGAAGGCAGGCCTCAGGCTGACCCAGGCCAACTCAAAGGAGAGCGTTCGTTCGTGGAGGCCTCTCCCTGTCCCTTTCCTGTCTGCCTCATTTCCCCTCTCCCACCTTCGCTGCACGAGCATGTCGGCTGAAAAAGCCAGTGTCTTGGAGCTCATTCTGGGGGGACCCAGGCTTACCGGAGGTCAAATCCGCATCAACATAGCCAAAGCACAAAGCGGGCCAACTGAGGTGCAGGCGGATGCCAGCTCCCTATTTCCAGTACTGGTTTCATAAAACAACTCTTAGCGTAGTTGCAAAGTAGAGGGAGGGCGCCATTAATATTTTCCTCAGACAAACACGCTAAGGTCTCAGTTCTATGTGGAATCTTAAAAAAAAGACTCAGACTCATAGAAAAAGTGGTGAAATTTATGCTTACCAGAGGGGGTGGGGAGGGGGAACTGGATGAAGGTGGTCAAAAGGTACAAATTTGCACTTAAGAAAAAATAAGTACTGAGGATATAATACACAACATGCCTATGGGCCCCACTGCTGTAGGGTATATATGGAAGCTGGTAAGAGGGTCAATCCTAAGACCTGGCATCACAAAGAAAAGAACGTTTTTCCTCTTTCTGTTTTTGTCTGTCTCTCTAGGACATGATGGACGTAACTGAACTGACCGTGGTAAACATTTCACAATAGATGTAAGTCAGATGATCATGCTGTACTCATTAAACTTATGCAGGGCCGCATGTCACTTATATCTTAATAAAAATGGGGAAATTTTGCTTCCAAAATTCATGCTTAGAGTTTGTAAATGGATGAGAATGTGATGTGTTTTTCCTCGTTTGTGTCTTGTGGCTCCTTTTGCCTTCAGAGCCCGACTGAGAGAGCACAATGCAAGCCCGAGGAGGGGAACATCAACTCACCCAAACCTAAGGGTATCTGTTCCTCTGAGCTTGCCTGGCCTGCTCCACAAAGCAGAGAGGCCTGGGCCTCCCCTGGTCTGGGCACCCCTGGCTGCGAGCCCAGCCCCTGGTCTCGGGGGCCTGCTTTGTAGGCTGCCTCTCTGGCCTCCCCACCTCTCTTCTGCTGCCCCCTTTCCATCACAAATTACCGTCTGTGCATGCAGCGAAACTATGAACCCACCCTGAGTTTTCTTTTTCTTTTTTTCTTATTCTTTTTTAAAAAGATTTATTTACTGAGAGACAAGGAGAGAGAGAGCATGCACATTTGCATGGGGGGGGTGAGCAGAGGGAAAGAGAGAAAATCTGGAACAGGCTCCCCACTGAATGAGGAGCCCCATGTGGGGCTCCATCCCAGGACGCTGAGATCATGACCTGAGCCAAAATCAAGAGTTGGTCGCTTAACTGACTGAGCCACCCAGGTGCCCTTCTTCTTATTCTTTTTTTGTTTTGTATTTTCAAATTATCCTTTGGTACAATTTAGGCTTTTCTATGATCTCAAACAATCACCCCTTGATCTTATTGATCCACAAATTAGCCATCACTGACTGAGCCAATGAAAAAGTCTTTTGAATTACCACAGGGAAGAATCCAGCCTGAGGTTAAAGTCATCTCCCCACTAGTGACAAATTCCATACAATGCCTTCATAATAGGACCACAAAAAGGAAGATAAAAATCTGAGGTGTTAGAAATGTCTCAATAGAACATTGACTAAGGCATTTGGTAGTTAAAGAATTTTGAATGTGTGTGATATCCCCGAGGCATAATTAATTCTCACCTAACATTTCCACCTTTGTGAGGTGTATGGAACTTTGAAATTGTTTTTGTAGTCTGTTTCCTTTAGTCTTCAAGGTACTTTTCGCTGTCTTAAGAATTAAATTGACATGAGACAGATTAACAGGAGAATCAAAATTACATATATAGGGAGAACCCACATAAGTGTGAGAGATTCCAAAGTCAGGCAAAATGAGGTATAAATGTCTTTCTGGACTAAGGAGGAGGAGTTAGGAGTCTGGGGCTTCAGAGGGAAGGAAGACAATTCACAGGAAGAATAGAAAGAGTAAATGTTTGCTAAATAAGTCTTTATGGGTTATAGAGAAACAATGGGACAAAGAGAAGAATTGTAACAGACTTTGCTAACTTCCTCCCTATCGCCCCGTAGTTCATATTATAATGTAGTTGTCTATGGTGATGCTCCCTTCCTGGATCTGGTCCTCTATCTAAATTCTTTTAGACAGTGGGAAGGTCTTTCTTCCCCAGCCCTAAATTCCAAATATTCTATTCTATGGTTTTTTTTCTAAAGTTTTTAAATTTTACATTTAAGTCCATGATGCATTTTGAGTTGATTATGCATAAGATATGAGGTCTAGTTCAAGGTCAGTTTTTTGCCTATGGATGTCCAATTGTTCCAGCATCATTTGTTTAAAAGCCTATCTTTCTGGGATACCTGGGTGGCTCAGTCAGTTAAGTGTCTGCCTTTGGCTCGGGGTCCTGGAATCGAGTCCCCCGTTGAGCTCCTTGCTCAGCAGGGAGCCTGCTTCTCCCCCTGCTTGTGCTTGCGCTCTCTCTCTCTCTCTGACAAATAAATGGATAAAACCTTTTTTAAAAAAAGTCTATCTTGGGGTGCCTGGGTGGCTCAGTCAGTTAAGTGTCTGCCTTTGACTCAGGTCATGATCCCAGGATCCTGGGATCGAGCCCCATGTTGGGCTCCCTGCTCAGCAGGGAGTCTGCTTCTCCCTCTCCCTCTGCCTACCGCTCTGCCTACTTGCGCTCTCTGTGTCAAGTAAATAAATAAAATCTTTAAAAAAAAATAAAGTCTAGGGGCACCTGGGTGGCTCAGTCGTTAAGCGTCTGCCTTCAGCTCAGGTCATGATCCCGGGGTCCTGGGATCGAGCCCCACATCGGGCTCCCTACTCCGCGGGAAGCCTGCTTCTCCCTCTCCCATTCCCCCTGCTTATGTTCCCTCTCTCGCTGTGTCTCTCTCTGTCAAATAAATAAATAAAATCTTTAAAAAAAAAAAAGTCTATCTTTCCTCTAATTGCTTTTGCAGCTTTGACAAAAATCATTTGAGCATATTTGTGTGGGTCTGTGTTTGGGCTCTCAATTCTGTTCTATTGATCTATGTTTCTTTCCTTCTGCCAATACCATACTTTCTAAATTTCATTCAGTACATAATGAAACTTAACATCTGGTAGAATAATTCCACCCCTTTTCATTTTCTTTTCCAAAATTCTTTTAGCTCTGTGGTGCCTGGCTGGCTTAGTTGGTAGAACGTACAACTCTTGATCTCAGGGTCATGAGTTCAAGCCCACGTTGGGCATGGAGCCTACTTAAGAAAAAAAGTTATTTTAGCTCTTCTAGGTCAATTGCTTTTCCATATAAATTTTATTTATTTTAAAAATTTTATATATTTATTTGTCAGAGAGAGAAAGAGAGGGAGAGAGCAAGAGCACACAAGCAGAGGAAGAGGGAGAAGCAGGCTTCCCGATGAGCAGGGAGTCCGATGTAGGACTCGATCCCAGGACCCTGGGATCATGACCTGAGCTGAAGACAGATGCTTAACCGACTGAGCCACCCAGGCATCCCTTCCATATAAATTTTAGAATGTGGTAGCCTCCGTCTGCAACAAACATTGCTGGGATTTTTTATAGGACTTGCATTAAATATACAGATCAATTTAGGGGAATTTGGGGGTTATTGTTTTACTTTCATTAGTCATTCATTCATTCATTCATTCATTCCCTGACCATTGTGGAAACTATGTGTTCGATAGTCTGGATTTTCTATTATTTTCCCCTAAACCATGTTATGGGTTATTCTAGCAAGTAGTTATATTACTGACAGATTTTATCGTTTTTTTTTTTTTAAAGATTTTATTCATTTATTTGACACAGAGAGAGACAGCGAGAGAGGGAACACAAGCAGGGGGAGTAGGAGAGGGAGAAGCAGGCTTCCCGCGGAGCAGGGAGCCTGATGCGGGGCTCGATCCCAGGACCCTGGAATCATGACCTGAGCCGAAGGCAGACGCTTAACGACTGAGCCACCCAGGCACCCCAGATTCTATCGTTTTTTTAGCACATATCTGTTTCAGTTTTCCCTTTCTAGGGAGAATCTCTTGGTCCTCGTATGCGCTCTTTTATCCTAAAATGCGGCCTTTCTGTGGTTTCCCTGGGAATCCTGATGTCTTGTCTGGAGCCCCTAACTTGGGTTGAATAAACTCCTGTGTCTGTCTCACGGCGGTGGGCACTGTTGGACTCTTGGCTCCTATCTTTTAACCTTCCAGTTGTTGCTTTGCCCCTGTGCTCTTTGGATTTTAAGCCCACACATGTACAATTTTAGACTCTTTCAAGAATTTGAGAGAAGTTTATATGCAGATTTGAGAACTCCCCATGGAACCTCCCTTTCCTATTTTTTTCTCTACGTTTACAGCCAATCTTACCCTGAATGCTGTCCTCTGCCTGCAAAGGCCATAGAGACTGCAGCTTCTGCTCACTTTCTGTGGCCACATGCCGTACAGCCTGGGGGTTAGTTCAGGGCAACAAACCTGCTAAATGTGGATGTGACCTATAATGTTTCCCTTCTTCCAGTGGCCTGATCCCCTTCAATTTCTACCTCCTGTAGGTCACTCTCCAATGCCTGCAAACAGTTTTCATTTTTGCCAGAATTTATCATTGTTTTTGGCAAACAGGTTAGTTGGATATAACCTAGTCCACCATTATCCCCTTTGTTCTTTTTTATTCCTTCTTAATCTTAAATCATCAGATTTTTTAAGAAGTTGTCCTGTGGGAGGTATGTTTTTATACATTTACCTTAAAAAAACATTTTCTAATCACAGTTGTTTTGCTGAGAAATATTTTAAATCTCCAGTGGAGGGGCGGCTGGGTGGCTCTGTCATTAAGCGTCTGCCTTCGGCTTGGGTCGTGATCCCGGGGTCCTGGGATCGAGTCTTGTGTCGGGCTCCCTGCTCGGCGGGAGGCCTGCTTCTCCCTCTCCCACTCTCCCTGCTTGTGTTCTATCTCTCGCTGTCTCTCTCTGTCAAATGAATAAAAAAAACTTAAAAAAAAAAATCTCCAGTGGAAAATCCTCCATATTTCCTTTCCAAATTAAATTGATCAGACTGCTTCGAAGGAAGAAAGGATCAAATGCTTTATTTTTTTTAAAGATTTTATTTATTTACTTGACAGAGAGATAGAGAGCACAAGTAGGTAGAGCAGCAGAGGGAGAGGGAGAAGCAGGCTCCCCGCTGATCAGGGAGCCCCATGTGAGGCTCGATCCCAGAACCCTGGGATCATGACCTGAGCGGAAGGCAGACGCTTAACTGACTGAGCCACCCAGGCGCCCCAAGGATCAAATGCTTTATACTTTGATTGCTTAAACTTGAGGAATGTGAGCTTTCCCTCTGATAGTCAAACTCTTTTGGGGGCTTGTAATGGGTGCAAGCACCATAGCAGTATTTTTTACCTTTCTATTTCTAATAATTATTGCAGAGTATCTAGATGGACAGACTTGCAGAGAATCAGCAACACTGTTCTTTTTCCTCCCTAAGATGCATTTTATTATTTTTAAAATTAATTTCTTATTTTTATTTTTATTTTATTTTATTTTATTTTAAAGATTTTATTTATTTATTTGAGAGAGAGAGAATGAGAGAGAGCACATGAGAGGGGGGAGGGTCAGAGGGAGAAGCAGACTCCCTGCCGAGCAGGGAGCCCGATGCGGGACTTGATCCAGGGACTCCAGGATCATGACCTGAGCCGAAGGCAGTCGCTTAACCAACTGAGCCACCCAGGCGCCCTAATTTCTTATTTTTAAAGATTTTCTTTATTTATTTGAGAGAGAGCACAGAGGAAGAGTGAGAGGGAGAAGTAGATTCCCCACTGAGCAGAGAGCCCGATGATGCAGGGCTCCATCCCAGGACCCCGAGATCATGACCCGAGCCAAAGGAAGATGCTCAACCAACCGAGTCACCCAGGTGCCCCTTAATTTATTTTTTTAAGTAGGCTCCGCGCCTAGCATAGAGCCCAAGGCAGGGCTTGAACTCACGACCCTGAGATCAAGAGTCAGATGCTTAACCAACTGAACCACCCAGTTGCCCCCTAAGAGGCATTTTAAAATAAAGCAAAGAAATAAAGAAAAATGCCTCATTGCTCTAGTTCTTACCTAAATTGTCCTAAATCTGCACTAGTACAGTCTTTCAACCCTATGTCTTGTTTTTATGGTGTTTCTTTCTTGTATCGTTTGACTTTATGTGCTATTGAGGCAGACATTTCTAAGCAGAGGTATAAGATGATCAGTTCCTTCTGCAGCAAATCCAAGTAGTCTTGGATTTTGATCAAAATCGGAAGAAAAAGTGCTTTAACAGAAGAGTGTACCCATGTCATAGCAGTTTCTGGGCCAAGCTCGGCAGTGAAGGCAGGTGCTTCTTGAGCTATATGCAGGTACACTGCAGGGCCTGTCGGAAAGACTACTTTGGAAGCCAGATCATGGATGCCCAAGTTCACTGCCTCAACTGCCCCAAACCAAAGTGCCCTTTAGTGACCACCTGGAGTCAGGTAACTGCTTACCTGTCTGGAAGCTCACTTCCCAATTCCATTTCCCCACAGGAGCCTGCTTCTCGAGAATGTCATTTAAACGGCTCACCAGGACATTCCCAGGCTTGGAGCCAGGCCTTAATCTGTTCTCTATCCAGTAAGAATGCTGCTTGTGTCTCACTTTAGGGTTAAGCAGATCGAAACCCACCTCTGCTGACCCTGAAATCAGTAGTCCTCGGCAGGGCAAGTGCTATTTTGTAATGCTGGCCATTTACCTTGTAAACCTGCTAAAATCCCATCATCCTTGGGAATGTTCTAGCCTTTCTTTTTGCGAGCTTGGTGTCTGCGGCCCACATCCTCTAGATGGGTTAATTTGGTTATTTATAGCATGTAAGCAAAGGACAGCCACACGTGGTTGGCTCTTGAAGTGAGAAGGTTTTACACATTGAAACACCATAAATTGGCCCAGAATCTTAAGGATTTCCTTGTGTTATAGCATCAGGGGTAGAACTGGATGGGAAAACATCCAACTTTGTCGTGTGTGTTCTGCTTCCTCCCAGGTGAAGGAACTAGTGCAAGAGGAATCATTTGCATATTATGACCACATTCTCCTCCAGTCCTCCTTGGACCTGATGGGGGTGTGGCGACTTGCTCCCGTCCAGGCAGGCAGCTGTGACGGAAGAGCCAAGCTCCACCTTGGGAAAGTGTGTTCGCCACGGTCATGCCTTCTGTACTCTGTGCCGACCGATCTCCCTTCCTGTCCCTCCATATAAGACGACCGTACTATGCCGGGATGTGGGAACTTGACAAACCAGAAAAAAAAAGTCTCTTCATTTTAATGCTAATTTCAACAGATATTTAGGCTCTAGGCACTGTTCTAGGTTCTGGGAATAAATTGTCAAACAAAAGACACAAAAACCTCCAACTGCATGGAGCTTGCTTCTACTGGTAGGGACACGGGCGGTAAGCCAAGTAAATAAGGGTACGATGAGGTGACAAGAGCTAAAGGGAAAAAATGGAGCAGGGACATGGTGTAAAATGTTTCCAGAAGGGTAAGAGATGAAATTTTAGTGAGGGTGGGCAGTAAAGACCCCCTGGTGAATTGGTTTTGAGTGTAGGCCAGAAGAAAGAGAACAAGCCTTTACAGATATCTGGGGGCAGGGGGAGGGGGGAGGCGGCGGCGACAGGGCTTTCCAGGCAGAAGGAAGAGCTAGGTAATTTCCACCCCCGAGCACAGCATGTAGATCATGAGTGACAAATGAAGAACCCCATAAGCCACCTCTATGTTGTTTCCATGGCACATATCTTTGATCAGTCAATGAGTGCTTTCCCACAGTCCCCAGATCTAGGCTCAGAATCCTCCCCAACACAGCATGTATGAATCTGCCATTGCTGCAGTAACAAATGACCACAAACTTCATCACTTAACACAAATTTCTCATCTCCTGGTTCTGTAGGTCAGCAGTCTAGGTAATATGTAGCTTTGCTGGATCCTGTTTACAGTGTGACAGGACTGAAATCAAGGTGTGAGCAGGGCTGTATTTCTTTCTGGAGGCTTTGGGGATGAATTCACTACCAAGCTCATTCAGGTTTTTAGCTAAATTCGGTTCCTTGTAGTTTGGGGACTGAGGACCTCATTTCCTCGTTGCCTGTCAGCTGGGAGGCAGTTTTTGCTTCTAGAAACTTCCTTCTCATGCTTTCTGTGTGGCCTTCCTTCCTCAACAGCTGATGGAGTCCCTCTCACAATCTGAATCTCTCCAACTGTTCCTTTTGCCTCAAGTCTGTTGCCTCTAGCCAGGTGAAGTTCTCTGCTTTTATGTGTGATTAGATTTGCCCCACCCACCTAACCCAGGAGAATCTCCCTATGTTAAGGTCCATAACCTTAATTATATCTGCCAAGTCCTTTTATTTATTTATTTGACAGAGAGAACACAGCAGAGGAAGAGGGAGAAGCAGACTCCCTGCTGTGCAGGGAGCCCGACGAGGGACTCGATCCCAGGACCCCAGGATCATGACCTGAGCCGAAGGCAGATGCCCAACCTACTGGGCCACCCAGGCACCCAAGTCCTTTTTTTTTTTTTTTTTTTTTTAAGATTTTATTTATTTATTTGAGAGAGAGCACGAGTGGGGCGGGGGTAGGGGCAGAGGGAGAGGGAGAGAGAATCTCAAGCAGACTCCCCACTGAGCACGGATCCCAATGCAGGCCTCCATCCCAGGACCCCAAGATCACAACCTGAGCTGAAGTCAGACACTTAAACGACTAAGCCACCCAGGTGCCTCTGCCAAGTCCTTTTTTAGTATATAATGTAACATATTCACAGGATGTAGGGATTTGGGCATGGACACCTCTGGTGAACTATTCCATCTACCCCATGAAAATCCAGAGAGCTATCATTAGCAAGCATAGGAAGAGGGGATGAAACTTGTTTGCCATCCCTGATCCAGATGACAGGGAAATTCAAGCCTTTCACATCCACACATCTAGACTTTGGCTCAGCCCATTGCAACCTGTGTTAGTTTTCTATTGCCATGTTAACAAATTAATCAGAAACTTAGCGGCTTAAACCAACAGAAAGTTATTATATCATAGTTTGTTGGTGTCAGGAGTCTGGGCATAGCTTCACTAGGCCCCCTGTTCAGGGTCTCACAGCCTGTAATCCAGGTATCAGTCAGGCCATGTTTTTATCTAGAGCCTTGACTAGGGAAGCATCCACTCCCAAACTCATTTGGGTTGTTGGCAGAATTCATTTCCTTGTGGTTTTAGGACTGAGGTCCCTATTTGCTAGCTGCCTATCCGCCAAAGGCCACTCTCAGCTTCTAGAAGCTGCCTGAAATTCCTTGCCGTGGTGCCCTGACCATAGGCAATCTCACATGATTTTAGCTTATTTTCTCAGAGCCGGCTAGGGGAGTCTCTCTCTCCAGTCTGCTAACACATAGTCTTATATAAGGTAACGTAATCACAGCAGTGACATCCCATCACCCTTGCCCTATTCTGTCAGTGAGAAGCAAATCACAGGTCCCACTCACACTCAAGGTGGGGATGATACTGTGTATGAACAGAGGGGCCACCATAGGGTCTATCCATAACAGTCAGTTTGATGACTTCTTTAGAAAACTCTGAGTTTTTGCGAAGACTTCTTCCTTGGGGGGGGCGCTTGGGGGACTCAATCGGTTAAGCATCTGCCTTCGGCTCAGGTCATGATCCCAGGGTCCTGAGATTGAGCCCCACATCAGGCTCCTTGCTCAGCGAAGAGCCTGCTTCTCCCTCTCCCTCTGCCTGCCGCTCCCCCTGCTTGTGTGCTTGCTCTCTCTGTCAAAGACTTCTTACTTGGAAAATGAAAATTGCCACTAAATAAATTATTTTATTATTTTATTTATTTATTTGACAGAAAGGGAGCACGAGCAGGGAGGAAAGGGAGAAACAGGCTCCCCGCTGAGCAGGGAGCCCGATGTGAGGCTCAATCCCAGGACCCTGGGATCATGACCTGAGCCAAAAGCAGACACCCAACCAACTGAGCCACCCAGGTGCCCCTAAATAAAATTTTTGTACCCAAAGCGTGTGAGGGCTTCACTTTTCAAAGTGCTTTCATAACTGTTAATTTCACCTTGATTGTTCTGAACATCACACCCATTCAAAGTGCAAACACACACACACTTCTAATTTTGTTCTCAGACCTGCTTATCCTGGGATACAGCACCCCTGATGTGGGGCTTTGGAAATGTAGACATTTTTCTACTAACCTGAGTAGGTAAATCTTTTGCTGCATAAAAGACGAATCTTAACATTTACAATAGACATATAATGATGTTTGCTTTAGATTTTATTGTCCCTTGTGTTTGTGACTAAACTGAACCTAGTGATAAGTCCCTAATTACCTAACTGAGGAAATTCTCATTATATTTAATCATTTCATGACATGCCTCAGATATGACCTGAGCTGAAGGCAGACGCTTAACCGACTGAGCCACCCAGGTATCCAGGAACTCTGATTCCTTAACAAGAAATAGTATCTTGAAACCAACATCTTGGCAGAAATAAATTATTTTAGGACATGTCAGTACTCATATTTATTTTTTAAAGTTCTTTTTTAAATCTCTATACCCAACGTGGGCTCAAACTCACAACCTGGAGATCAAGAGTTACATGCTCTTTCAACTCAGGCAGCCAGGAGCCCCAGTATTCCCATTTTAAAGGTATGTATTGTGAAACCAACTCACACAGTGACTCCTACAGCACCGCAGTTGTAACAGCATTATTCTTCATTTACTCAAGCTTCTCGTTTCTTTGGTCATGTGTTCTAAATCTATGATTTAGAGTAGTTGAAATAAATAAAATACCTAATCTACGTGGCACGTGGCCGATCTTGAAGGTACTAGATATCATTAATCCTGTTCCTTATAGTCCGCTCCCATTTTAAGGCTGATACCTGGAGAAAATAGCTTAAGATAATTTTATAAGCTTTCTGTATGTAGCTTATTTTGGTAGGAATTATGATCTGGCCCATGTTACATCTCATTCCTGGGACAGAGAAGTGAGGATAGGACAACATCTCTTGTTCTTTAAACATCTTATCTATACTACTGTAATTATTCCCAGCCTACAGATGACAAAACTGAGCATTAGAGAGCTAAGTGACTTGCCCAAGGTCCCTGTGCCTGCAAGTGACAGAGCTGAATCTTCACCTCATGTCTGCCTGACATCAAGTTCCTGCTCTGAACTGCCATGCTGTGTTGACACTGGATAAATTAACAGGTGTGTATAGAGCCTCTCCAATATTACCTCTTAGGGGGCGGGGGCAATATAAGAGAGTTTGAGCCAACAAGCCCTGCCGTGAAGTACTGGAAGTCCAGTGTGGGGGATAGCATACATTTTAGGTAGTATAATAGGAAGCCGGTGTTTTGGCAACTTCAAAGTAATATTCTACAAAAGGAAAGTTCCAGAACTGACTAAGGGTGTTTTGGCAACTTCAAAGTAATGTTCTACAAAAGGAGAGTTCCAGAACCGACTGAAACAGTGGTGCCTGGGTAGCTTAGTTGGTTGAGCATCTGCCTTTGGCGCAAGTCCTGATCCCAGGGTCCTGGGATCGAGTTCCCCATTGGGGAAGCCTTGCTCAGCAGGGAGCCTGATTCTCCCTCTCCCTCTGCCACTGCTCCTGCTTGTGTTCTCTCTCTCTCTCTCTGTCAAATAAATAAATAAAACCTTAAAAAAAAAAAAAGAAACAGACTGAGACAATACAAAGAATAGGAAGAGAAATGGGCACTTAATAGGGTTATGGTGGTTGTTTTTTTTAAGATTTTATTTATTTATTTGCCAGAGAGAGAGCACAAGCGGGGGGACTTGATCCCAGGACCCTGGGATCATGACCTGAGCCAAAGACAGATGCTTCACCGACTGAGCCACCCAGGCGCCCCAGGTTATGGTGGTTTGAGAGAGTTTATCCTCTCTTAAATTGACTAATATCCCCGACCTGTCACTGCACCCCACTGGGTACACCAGGTATCATTTGTGTGATGTTGCCCTCATTGTAATCTTTCCTCCTCAAGCCAGAGGAGTTGCCTGATCTGAGAAGGGCTGTTCTGAATAACTTTCAGGCCAGCTTACTCACAGCAAAGCTGGATTCACATCATTGTAGTAGAGTGGAGAAGAAACAAAGCTATGCAGAGGAGTCATCAGGAAAGGAGAGACGGTAGGACTTTAGAAAAAGAAGTGAAAATGCTCTCTTTTGTCCAGGTGTAAAAAAATGCACCATGTTGTATGATCTTCCTGGTTGTTCTAAGGTACCTATGTTCTTGACAGCATCTGGGAAGATTATATTAAAATGGAGTTAACCCTCCTGGCTGCTCAAGATATGGAAATAAAATGGTTTTCCCTCATCTTTTAAGGAGTACACAAAGTGTAAACTTGCCAAAAGTTAAAAGCTCTATTTTCTCACTCTTTCCATAAAGAAGGTATAAGAATGTGGCTCTCAGTCCTACTACTTAAGACATTTTTGTACATATTCTGATATAATATAAATTGAAGAAATTATAAGATTTAGAAACTGAATACAAGAAAATATTAATTATTGTAACATACTCCAGACTCTCAAAGTCAAATACTCAATATTGATTTCTTCCTTCCAAGTCTTACTTAAGCTAGGGGGTCTAGGGTTAAACTTGAAGTCCCTTCTATCTTCAAGCAGCACCACATTTCAAGATATCAAATCAAAACTATCTCTGTTGGGGGGCGCCTGGGTGGCTCAGTTGGTAAAGTATCTGACTTGGGCTCACGTTATGATCTCCAGGTCCTGGGATCAAGCCCCATGTTGGGCTCCCTGCTTAGCTCAGAGTCGGCTTGCCCTTTTCCATCTGCTCCCCCCACCCCGCTCATGCATACACATGCACATGCTCTCTCTCTCAAATAAATAAATAAAATCTTAAAAAAAAAAAACTGTGTTAGAATCCTCTGGGAGTACTCTTTACAACTGGAATGGAAAGGTGGAAGCCTTATTAAAATTGTGCTATGGGGCGCCTGGGTGGCTCAGTTGGTTAAGCGACTGCCTTCGGCTCAGGTCATGATCCTGGAGTCCCTGGATCGAGTCCCGCATCGGGCTCCCTGCTCGGCAGGGAGTCTGCTTCTCCCTCTGACCCTCCCCCCTCTCATGTGCTCTCTCTCTCATTCTCTCTCTCTCAAATAAATAAATAAAAAATCTTTAAAAAAAAAATTGTGCTATGAATTGTTGTATTCTTTTCTCTCAACATCAGATTCCATTGCCTCCATATTAATCACATTCCTTCCATTTTTAATTTCTGCCTAATTCTCCTGGAGACATGGGTTTACTCTGGCCGGTTAGAAGGACCAGGACATTTTGAGCTTCTGCTTTGCATGTACTTTGTTTTCTCAGGTTCACTTACATTGCTAATTTTAACACCAAGAATGATTTGTGGGTCACCTGATATGTATCAATAACGGAGTCCATTGATTTTGAGCCGAATATAGCATCTAGATGGATGTATAGGCTCAGGAGAATGACACAGTAGCCCTGTCCCTTTCCTGAGTGATCTAGTTTACATTTCAAGGTGACTTTTTTTAAAGATTTTATTTATTTATTTGACAGAGAGAGACACAGCGAGAGAGGGAACACAAGCAGGGGGAGTGGGAGAGGGAGAAGCAGACGAGCAGGGATCCTGATGCAGGACTCGATCCCGGGACTCCAGGATCATGACCTGAGCCAAGGGCAGACGCTTAACGACTGAGCCACCCAGGTGCCCCTTCAAGGTGACTTCCATTTACTACTGCCCTATCACCCAGCTAGTCCTTTATCTGGTCCTACTTTCATTGAGTAAGGACAATTTTAATGTAAACTCCAGCACCCTAGGTTGATGGAGGAGGTGTGCTGAAATGAAAGAATGCTTAACACCTCCCATGCTGAACCAGAATTTTTTTTAATGTTTTTTTTTTAAAGATTCATTTATTTATTTGAGACAGAGAGAGAAGGGGGGAACTCGTGTGCTCAGGGGGAGGGGCAGAAGGAGAGGGAGAGAGAGAATCTCAAGCAGACTCCCCGCTGAGCTTAGAGCCAGATGTGGGCTCCATCTCACAACCCTGAGATTATGACCTGAGCCAAATTAAAAAGTCAGATGCTTAACCGACTGAGCCACCCAGGCAGCCTTGAACCAGAATTTTTTAATAAACTGCCCTTTGGGGCGCCTGGGTGGCTCAGTCGGTTAAGCGTCTGCTTTCCACTCAGGTCATGATTCCCGGGTCCTGGGATTGAGCCCTCCATCAGCTACCTGATGACTTTTTCCCTAACCGGTCTTGGGAAATCGAAGAACTAATGTATTATTTCAATGCTAAATAAGAATTTTTGGCTGAGTACACTATGGTTTCTACACACTAGCTTCAACTATTTATCTGTAGTTACTATAGTTTAACTAGTTGCCCAGTGCTAAGTAATCTATACTAAATCTATGACCATAAGAGATAAGAATCAGGATTATGAGAAATGGTTTTTCTAACAAATTTCCTGGTATCTTTAGCTATCCCTAGTAAACTAGTTACCTAGGTACAACAGTTATTTATTGTGTTAAATAAATAAATAATGGCAAAAAAAAAATCTGAGACAAAAAAAAAAGATCCAGTTTGAATCTAGGGTTCTACTAGTTCAATTGTTAAATCCTCCAAATCTGTTACCCACCTACAGATACAGATGATAATGCTCAACAGCAACTGCTCAGTAACATACCTTTAATTGAACATTTGTATATTTCACATTAACAAATGTATTAAAATTAATAACAAAAGTAAAAACAAAAAGCAACAACAAAAAACCTTGTGCTGAAAGAAGCCAGACACAAGAGAACATATATTACATTACTGTTCTTATGGGAAATTTCCACAAAAGATAAACGTACAGAGATAGATAAAAGATTAATGGTAGCCTGAGGGGGCAGGGGTAGGGGGTGTGGGGTACAGAGTTTTACAGTTAGTGGATACAAGGGAATTTATTGGGGTGATGGAGATGTTATGAAACTGATTTACTGTGATGGTTATACAACTTGTAAATTTACTTTAAAAAAATCATTGAATTCTATACTTGCAATGGGTGAATTTTATGATATATAAAATGTGATTCATTGAAGTTACATATTAAAATGTATTTATTCTGCATTAAAAATGCATTTCTTTTTTCTTTTTTTTTTTTTTTTTAGATTTTATTTATTTATTTGACAGAGAGAGAGACAGTGAGAGAGGGAACACAAGCAGGGGGGAGTGGGAGAGGGAGAAGCAGGCCTCCCGCCGAGCAGAGAGCCTGATGTGGGGCTCAATCCCAGGACCCTGGGATCATGACCTGAGCCGAAGGCAGACGCTCAACGACTGAGCCACCCAGGCGCCCCTAAAGATGCATTTCTAAAAGTTAAAAAAAATAATGGCAAGAATAAACAACAGCAAGAATGATTGACTGGATGGATAGATAAATAAATATAAATAAAATAGTAAGAATTGGGGTGCTTGGGTGGCACAGTCAGTTGAGTGACTGACTCTTGGTTTCTGTTCAGGTCATGACCTCAGGGTGGTGAGATCGAGCCCCACATTGGGCTCTGTGCTTGTTGTGGAGTCTGCTTGAGATTCTCTCTCCCTCTGCCCCTCCCGCTCCCGCTCTCTCTCTCTAAAATAAATAAATCAATCTTTAAAAAAAGAGTAAGAATTAGGGGTGCCTGGGTGGCTCAGTTGTTGAGCGTCTGCCTTCAGCTCAGGTCATGATCCTGGAGTCCTAGGATCGAGGCCACATCGGGCTCTCTGCTCAGCGGGAAGCCTGTTTCTCCCTCTGCTCCTCCCCCCGCTTGTGTTCCCTCTCCCTCTCTCTCAAATAAATAAATAAATAAATATTTAAAAAAATAAAATAGTAAGAATTAATATATACTAGTGATAAGAATGTTTTTTCAACTTCCTGCTTCAATTATTCTTCTCCGTATATATCTAGCTATCTCTTAGTAAATAGTTTCTACTATTATCAATAATACCAACTCAATATCATCAAAAGAAATAAAAGTTGGATTTGAGAATAATGCCTTGATTAACTTCCTGGTCTCAAATATTTATTCTGGCTATTTTTACTTAGCTCTATTTAACTAATTACCTAGGTACCACTACATAACCATACTACTCACTCATTATTCCACTGGTAATAAGAATTTAAATTTGAAGAAAATGTTTTTTAGGTTATTGGCTTCTACCAATTTTTCTACTTCTCTCCACTTATTTCTATATATAACTAGTTCCCTTGATAACCTGGTTATCTGTAGTAGTAACTCATTATCCCAAAGAGAAGTAAGAAGAAAGAGTTGAGTAGAATATGTTTTCAACTTGCTGGATTCAAATAATTATTTTAATCATCACAGACTGTAGTTTACTCATTCCCCAGGTGTCATGAGTTATCAAAGTACTGATGCATTATGCCAACAAGAAATATGATTAGAGTTGAGAATGCTTTTTTTAGAAAGATTTTATTTATTTATTTGACAGAGAGAGACACAGCAAGAGAGGGAACACAAGCAGGGGGAGAGGGAGAGGGAGAAGCAGGCTTCCCACCGAGCAGAGAGCCCGATGTGGGACTCGATTCCAGGATCCTGGGATCATGACCTGAGCCAAAGGCAAATGCTTAACGACTGAGCCACCCAGGTGCCCCATAATTTAATATAATTTTTTTAAAGTACACTCTACCCTCAACATGGGGCTCAAACTCATGACCCCGAGATCAAGAATCACATGCTCTACCAACTGAGCCAGCCAGGTGCCCCCAATTTTTTGGTTTTAAATATTTTCTCTGGTAATTTCCCATTAACTTTATCACCCACCTAGGTACCACTATAGATATTTGATCTAGAGTACACATTCATTTTTTCGTTAAGTATGGATTTAGAATTGTTATGAAGTATGTGTTTTCTAGCTTCTGGGCTTCTCTCAGTTTTTCTAGTTATCTTTAGTTGTCTCCAGTTTGGTAGTTACCTAGGTACAACTAGTTATATAGAACTAACTGATTATGCTAACAAGAAAGAAGTTAGTTATAACAAGAACATGTTTTCACGGGTGCCTGGGTGGCTCAGATGGTTAAGCATCTGACTTTGGCTCAGGTCATGATCCCAGGGTCCTGGGATCAAGCCTCACATGGGGCTCCCTGCTCAGCGGGGAGCCTGCTTCTCCCTCTGCCTCTCTCTCTCTCTGTCCCTTATGAATAAATAAATAAAGTCTTAAAAAAAAAAACAACAATGTGTTTTCACTCATTGGCTTCATCTACATATCTCTCTCTAGTTATCTTCAATTAACTAGTTTCCTGGGTACAAGTAGTGATCTGTAGTACTAACTCATTATTCACACTCTAGGTAAGAATGTAGTTTTGAGAAGAATTATAATCAAATTCTTGGATTCAACCACTTTTCTTCAGTATCCTGGTTTCGACTCATTATTCTGAATATCATCATTTATCCCTAGGTTACAAAAGATTAAGTAACCACTAGATATATAGGGCATTAACATGCAAAGAGAATTTAGAGTTGCAAAGAACTTGATTTTTAGCTGCCTGCCTTCAACTAGTTATTCTTATTATCTCTGGTTGTCTCTAAATAAATATTTACAAAAGTACAATGGAAATCTGCAGGAGTAATTTATTTTTCCAAGAGGAGAATTTGTAGGTGGTAAGGTTGTGTTTTTCACATCCACAGATTTAACTATTCTTTTTTAAAAAGATTTATTTATTTATTTATTGAGAGAGAGAGCAAGAGCAGGGGGGAGGGGCAGAGAGAGAGGGAGAGAGAGAGAATCCTCAAGCACACTCCCTGCTGATCAGGGAGCCGGATGCAGGGCTCAATCCCAGGACCCTGAGATCATGACCTGAGCCAAAATCAAGAGTCGGCCGCTTAACCGACTGAGCCACCCAGGCATCCCTTAACTAGTTATTCTTATCTCTAGATAGCCATAGTTTACACTATATAGTTCTATACCACGAATTATTACTAGCAATAACTCATTCTTCCTTTAAAAAAAGATTTTAGAGATGAGATGTATGTGTTTTTCAGCATTTGGGCTTCAAGAAGTTTTCCAGTTATATCTAGTTATCTCTAGTTAAATTTTATCCACCATTCCATGCCTTACTCACTTATTTACTATTTACCTAACTTTCCAATATCTTATTTCAAGAAGAAATAAGTTGCACTTCAGAAGAATCTGCTTTTCAGCATCCTGATTTCAATTACTTTTCTTGTTTTTTTCCAGTTGTATTTAGATAAACAATTATCCAATTACCACTAATTATATTACTAATGCATTTCAGTGAGAAAAGAGAAATTGAGAAATATCTGTTTTTCAGCTCCCTGCCTTCACCTCATCATTCAGATACTATATATTCTCTATATAAACCAAACACGAGAAATCTAGCTAATTATAGTACTACTTCCACATTCTAAAAAGATATGAAAATTTAGATGTGAGAAGAATGTTTTCTTTCTTTTTTTTTTAAGAATGTTTTCTTTCAACATCACAATATACCAGTGCATCTTGTTATATCTAGATATCTCTGATAAAATAGATCCCTAGGTATGATAAATTTCTTATTGGACTAATGCACTAATTCAACAACATAAAAGAATTCAGATGTGAGGATAATTTGTTTACCATTTCCTGGTTGCATGTCACGATCACCTTATTATCTCTGCTTAACTTGTTACCTAGATACCATTAACTATCTCTTGTATTAACTCATTATTCAAACGAGATAAGAAGCTAGTGTTGAGAAGAGGGATTTCACAATTTCCTGGATTCAGTGTTGAGAAGAGTGATTTTACAATTTCCTGGATTCGCCAAGTTCCTTAGTCACCTCTAGTTAACTCTAGTAAAGTAGTTGCTTAAGCATTACTAGTTATTTCCAGTACTAATATTTTATTCCCAACAGGAAATACGAATTTCAGTTCAGAAGATGATGTTTTTCTGGCTTGGTGACTTCAATTTATATTCTACAAATGAGCCAAAAATAGCCTCAGTCTATTGACCCCTAGGTTGTGTTATTTCTTTACTGCAGGCTGAGAGCCATTACCTCAAAAGCCTGCTGGAGCCAAACTCAAATTTTTACACACCCAATTGCTTTAAACCTATCTGAAATAACCATGACCATATATATTTTTTAAATAAGCTCTACCCCCAACATGGGGCTCAAACTCATTACCCTGATAACAAGAGTCGCTCACTCTACTCACTGAGCCAGCCAGGCACCCCCCATAACCACATTTTTAGCTATTTATAACCTGGCTGCTTTACATACTCCATGAAATTGGGCCCAACCTGTAGATAAAATAAGCCCTGGGCCATAAAGACCACAACTGCTGCCCTTTGGTGCTTTTTGACCCGGACACTCTCCAATGTGCTGCTAAATAGCATCGCCTCGACTCAGAAGTCCCTCTCCGCTGACTCCTTTCTCCCGCAGGTGTTAGCTTGTCTTCCCCCGACAGTCCCCTTCCAAATGGTGGCAACCACAAGCCTCGCTGGCACACAAAACTGTCAAAGCCTCACCCACGTAAATCTTGTGTATCCTACTGCCATCTTGTGTCATATAGTTTTCTTTCGTCAGCCCAGAAATCTCTTGAACATTTATAACTCATTTTTTTCTGGTTTACCTAGATCCCACTGGATGCTACACAATTAACTCATTTTTATTTTTTTTAAGTTTATTTATTTTTAGTAATCTCTACACCCAACGTGGGGCTCTAACTCACGACCCTGAGATCAAGAGTTCCATGCTCTTCTGACTGAGCCAGCCAGGTGCCCCCAATTAACTCATTTTTAGAACGAGGAATAAGAATTTAGACATGAGGGGCTCCTGGCTGGCTCGGTCGGTGGAGCATCTAGCTGACTCTTGATCCCGGGGTCGTGAGTTCAAGCCCCATGTTGGGTGTGGAACCTACTTAAAAAAAAAAAAAAAAAGAATTTAGACATGAAATGATTGTGGTTTTTATTTTTCTTTAAGATTTTATTTATTTATTTGACAGAGCACACAAGCAGGTGGAGTGGGAGGGAGAGGGAGAAGCTGGCTCCCCGCAAAGCAGGGAGCCCGATGCGGGACTCGATCCCAGGACCCTGGCATCATGACCCCAACCGAAGGTAACTGACTGAGCCACCCAGGTGCCCCATTGTGGTTTTTAGACATGAAATGATTGTGGTTTGGACTGGTTATTTTAGTTACCACTAGTTATCTATTGTTAACTAATCATCTAGGTCCCCCTACGTATCTGTGGTACTAACTCATTATTCCAAAAGAAAATAAGAGTTTAGATTCAAGAAGAATATCTTTTTTAGCTTCCTGACACACTAGCTACTTCTAGATATCTCCTGTAAACTAGTTACCTATGAACCACTATTCATCTCAGATTTATGAGTTCTTTCAATATGAAATATAAAGTTAGAAAAACAAGATATATAAAGTTAGAGTAAGAAGGAAATATTTTCCAATTCAAGGCTTCAACTCCTTATACTAATATTCTTCAGGTAATTAGTTACCTAAGTACCATTATGCATCTGCATTATTAACTCATTAATCCATCACGAGAAAAAAAAAGGAATTTAAAGTTCAGAAGAGGGACGCCTGGGTGGCTCAGTTGGTTGAGTGTCTGCCTTTGGTTTGGGTCATATTCCCAGGGTCCTGGGATTTAGCCCCACATCGGGCTCCCTGCTCAGCAGGGAGTCTGCTTCTCCCTCTCCCTCTGCTGCTCCCCTTGCTTGTGCATGCTCTCTCTCTCTCAAATAAATAAAATCTTTAAAAAAAGAATTAATACTAATATTATTTTATTGTTATAAAATACAGACAAAGCAAATTTAGCATCTTAACCATTTTTATGGGTACAGTTTGGTGACATTAAGTGCATTCACATTGTGGTCCAACCATCACCACCATCCATCTCCAGAACTTTTTCATCTTTTCAAACTGAAACTCCATACCCATTAAACAATAGCTCCCCAGGACCACTTCTCCTAGCCCCTAGGAACTACCATTCTATTTTCTTTCTTTCTTTTCTTTTTCTTTTTTTTGTTGTTTTTTGAAGATTTTATTTTTAAGTAATCTCTACATCTAACACGGGGCTCAAACTCACAACCCCAAGATCAAGAGTTCCATGCCCCACTGACTGAGCCAGCCAGGTGCCCTTACCATTCTACTTTCTGTTTCTTTCTTTTTAAAGATTTTATTTATTTGAGAGAGAGAGAGAGCGAGCACAAGCAAGGAGGGCAGAGGGAGAAGCAGACTCCCCACTGAGTGGGGAGCCTGATGTGGGGCTCGATCCCGGGACTCCGGGGTCATGACCCGAGCCAAAGGCAGATGCCCAACTGACCGAGCCATCCAGGTGCCACCCTACTTTCTGTTTCTATAAATTGAACTACTCCAGGTATCACAGATAAATGGAATCATACAATATTTGTCTTTTTGTGTCTAGCTTATTTCACTTAGCTTGATGCCTTCAAGGTTCATCCATGTTGTAGCATGTGTCAGAATTTCATTCCTTTTTAAGGCTGAATAATATTTTATTGTATGTATATACTACATTTTATTTACCCATTCCTCCATCAGTGGACATTTGGGTTGTTTCCATCTTTTGGCAATTGTGAATAATGCTGCTCTGAACATGGGTGTACAAGTATCTGTTTAAGTCCCTGCTCTCAGTTTTTTGGGCTGTATACCCAGAAGTGGAATTGCTGGATCATACGGTTATTCTGACTAAATTTTTGAGGAACTGCCATACCATTTTCTACAGTGACTACACCATTTACATCCCTACCAGTAACGCACAGGCTTCCAATTTCTCCACATCCTTACCAACACTTCTTGTTTTCTGTTTTGTTGATAATAGCCATCCTGCTAGGTGTGAAATGGTATCAAGCGATTTCATTCCCACAACCTCTCCCTAACTAATCCAGCCTCCTCAGGCTGGCTCTTGCTAGATTCTGCAGGCCTCCCCCTCTCCTGGCTAGATAGCCTGTGATCAGTTTTGGCTTGGGATCAATTACAACATGAGAGAGCTACAGTGGTTAGGATCGTGGTGTGCGTTAGCCTGGCTAGAACATCCATTACAACTTGGGTGATGTGGTTTCTCACATTGGAGATTTCCACGATTTATTCCATATCTTAATGACTGAGCCACCCAGGCACCCCTAAAATTTTGTTTTAAGTTTGTTTCTTTAAGTAATCTCTATACCCAACATGGGGCTTGAACTCATGACCCCGAGATCAAGTGTCACTTATTCCTCCAACTGAGGCAGCCAGGCACCCCAGTGATTTGAATTTAGATTTGAAAAAAAAAAGTGTTTTCTAGGTTCTGGATGTCTACAAGTTTTTCTTCCTTATCTCTGCTTATTTCTAGGTATCTAGTGCCCTAGGGACACTCAGTTAACTGTAGTATTACCTGTTTGTTTCAACGAGAAATAAGAAGGTGGAGGTGAGAAGAATATGGTTTTCAGCTTCCTGGATTCAACTAATTATTCTACTTAGTACAGTCATTTTTAGTTCACTCATTCCTTAGGAATCCTGAATTATCTATGATATTAACTCATTATGCCATCAAAAAATACGATTTCAGAGTTCAGAAGAATGAGTTTTGGCTTCCTGGCTTATGCTCGTCAATATACTAAGTTTTCTCTAGATATCTAGATTTTTTAGGTATCAGCACTTATCTAGAGTTTTAAGGCAAAATTCGAACAAGGAATAAAAACCCAGTATTATAAGACTGGTTTTAGCTTGTAGGTTTCAAATACTTCTTTTAATTACCTCATGTTTATTCTATGAACTAATGAAACAGGTGTTACTGGAGATATATGCTACTAATTCATTTTTTTAGAAGAGATAAGAAGTTGGATTGGTGAAGAATGATTTTTTTTTTTTTTAATTAAGCTCTACGTCCAACGTGGGGCTTGAACTCACGACCCTGAGATCAGGAGTTGCATGCTTGGGGCACATGGGTGGCTCAGTTGGTTAAGCATCTGACTTTGGCTCAGGTCATGATCTCGGGGTCCTGGGATGGAGCCCTGTGTCGGTCTCCCCACTCAGTGGGGAGTCTGCTTGTCCCTCTTCCTCTCCCTCCGCCCCCCCGCCCCGCTCGCGCTCTGTCTCTGAGAGAGAGCACCAGCCGGGGGTGGGGGGGAGCAGACTCCCTGCTGAGCAGGGAGCCCAATGCAGGACTCCATCCTAGGACCCTAGGATCATGACATGAGCCGAAGGCAGACTCTTAACCGACTGAACCATCCAGGTACCCAATAAATAAAATCTTAAAAATGAAACCAGGGATGGGGCGCCTGAGTGGCTCAGTCGTTAAGTGTCTGCCATTGGCTCAGGTCATGATCCCAGGGTCCTGGGATCGAGCCCCACTTCAGGCTCCCTGCTCTGTAGGAAGCCTGCTTCTCCCTCTCCCACTCTTCCTGCTTGTGTTCCTGCTCTCGCTATCTCTCTGTCAAATAAATAAATAAAATCTTAAAAAAAAAAAAAGAAAGAAACCAGGGTTGAGTTGAAACCAGGATGCTGAAGAAAAGTGGTTTAATTCAGGAAGGTACTAATTCATTAGTTAAACAAGGAAAGAGAATTTTGAATTGAAAGATGATCCCATCTCTGATTCTCATTAACATCTCTGATTATCTCTCATTAACTACAAAAGTACAATAATAGCATATAGCATAATAGCACGTCCTTTGTGTGAGGGATGGTATTCAGAGATACGTTCCAATCCCAGCTGGGACATTTCCCGAGTGAGTGACTTTAAGCAGGTTATTTAATGTCTCTGTGACCCAATAACATCACCTGTAAAGTGAAGATAATAGCAGCTCTAAGTCCATAGGGTTGTTAAGAGAATTAAATGTGTTAATACAAATAAATCACTTAGCCCATTACCTGGAACACAGAACCAGCTAAG
This sequence comes from Phoca vitulina, assembly GCF_004348235.1. Taxonomy (NCBI): domain Eukaryota; kingdom Metazoa; phylum Chordata; class Mammalia; order Carnivora; family Phocidae; genus Phoca; species Phoca vitulina. The sequence continues at coordinate 6,193,840 of NW_022589765.1, forward strand.
TGTGAGCTATTGCTTTTAACTCAATTAATCCTCACAACAGCTCTTTGAGGTAGGTACTATTATCACTCAATTTTACAGACGAGGAAACTGAGGCATAGGAAGAAAAAGCAACTCACCACTTAGCTAGCTAGCAAAAGCAAAGTAAAGCTGGTATACAGATGCCAACAGTCTGACTCCAAGGGTCTCTGCCCTCATAAATTTGGTACAGCAAACCCACAATTCTTGCCTATTTTTACTTAGATGAGGCTCAATTAGGTATGTAAGGTTACCAGGAAGTCGATCAACTTAACTGAAAGTTTTAAGTAAATACTACCTTGCCTGATGCCTAGATAGGCAACGCTCTCCAAAGGGGCACATAAATGACTGAAGTTTAGAAAGCACTGGAATAAATCGTGGGAATCTCAAATGTGAGAAACCACATCACCCAAGTTGTAATGGATGTTCTAGCCAGGCTAACGCACACCACGATCCTAACCACTGTAGCTCTCTCATGTTGTAATTGATCCCAAGCCAAAACTGATCACAGGCTATCTAGCCAGGAGAGGGGGAGGCCTGCAGAATCTAGCAAGAGCCAGCCTGAGGAGGCTGGATTAGTTAGGGAGAGGTTGTGGGAATGAAGTCCCTTGACAGATTTTTCAAAGTGAATTCAACCACTTGCTATTACCAAGTAACTGGTTTTCTACTCACCCTCCGGGAACAAAAGGCACTGAGAATGTATCCTTATTTGTCATGCACAGTAGATGATAATTATTATTAATTATAATAATAAGGTGAGGTGAATAAGCCCCCCCCCCACTTTTAGGGACCTATGAAAATGGTTTATTTTATTAAATGGGTCTGATGACAATGGTGCTTGTGAAGGTAAAAGTAGGATAAATCATGTGCATTGTCAAACATGGGGCCCATTATTAGAAGCTATTCTCAGTACTCAGGATACTAACATGCTCCCACCTGCAAAACGTTTCTTTGGGGGGAGGAATCTAAATTAAATTTATTAATAGGAGAGCTTGATGGTGTTTAATTCCAGAGACCAGAGCTCTGATTGCTGGGGCTTGATGAAAAGTAAAGAGAAATCATAGGAACACAATTAAAAACATGACTTTTATCATCCTCGAAATTCTATGAATTCTTTACCCATCCTTGAGAAATGGGTAAAATTAAAAACCATCAAAATAATTGCACTTCTTAAAAATTGGATTGTATGAATGGAAGGTATTTATGAGAAGTCGATGACTCTGGATCTTATCATCCAAAAGGACAGAACTGAATAGTTAATATGTTCCTTGAGGGACTAGGATGCTGCCGTCTTTCTGACATGGATCATTACGTGACTGCTGATCTTTCACCAGGGTGTAAGTTAGCTTTCCTTCGCACCAGGTTCAGCAAGTTATTGGGCACTGGGTATATACATATATGTTTTTTTCCAACTATAGCCAGAGGGAGGTAGCTGGGCGCGCGCGGGCTGTCATTTAGCGGTATTCAACACTAAGCAAAACATCTCTTTAAGGGAGAAACAGAGCCCTCAATATGCCCTGGCTCTTTTTTATTTGATATTTATCAGTGGAGAGCAAGAGCTCTGGAAGATAGTTCTAGACAAAGGGAGACGGAGGAAGACGAAGAGGAGGGGGGGGGAGGAGAATAAAAAAGTGGGAACTAACCCAAGTCCCCAGCACCCACCCAGCACAGAAACACGTGCGCTTTTGCCGAGGACCTGCGGCGGGAGGCGCGGTAGCGGAGCTCAGCATGCAGAGGTTGTAAGCCCCACACTCGCGTCCAGCACGTGCAGCGTAAGCATTCTTGGATGCACAAAACAGTGAGCGGGGTTCTACACTTGTACTCTTGATGTGAGTTCCTTATTACAAATCTGGAGTATTTGTTCCTTTCGCAAGAGAGGGGTTTGGGTTTCTTAGAGCGTGCATCCGAGCACCTACAGTGCTCTGCAAACCCATCCCCAAGCTCCCGCTCCCGAGCGCCCCGGGGAGCGTGATGGGCTCCGCTTTCAGCGCGTTCTGGCAAAAACCCAGAGCAAGCAGCCCCCAAGCTAATCGTTTCGTCAGGATCACTAGCCCGGCTCGTGGACTCTGGGTGCGAACGGAACCCAACCAGAGTCCCATCCATTAGTTACCGACTTGCCGGAGGGGAGAGTCGTGCTCAGAGCCCACACGGTGAGGGGGATACCGTCGCTCCAGTGCCGGGGCTGCCAGGGGCCCCGCGCCTTCTCCAGCCCTATCTCTGCGGCTCTCGCCCTGGAGGGGCTTAGGGCGACAGCTCCGCACCGACCCGCGTGCAGCGAGGGCAGGCGGTGAGACGTTCTCCCAACACGTCTCCCAGAGCTCGGGGGAGTGGTGGGAAGTTTCATTCTCCACCCCTTCCCCGCCCCCGGCGGGCTGCCACCACCCACCAAAGCCCCTTCCCCAAGGCGGTGCCCCGCAGGAGTCGGGAGGAGTTGGCTAAGCGGCGAGTTAGAAACACCGCCCCCCCCCCGGCGCGCGCGCGCGCGCGCGCCCCCTACCGGCAGCACCCTTCCGGCAAACGCTCCGCCTACTTCGTGGCCACGCCCCTGCCGCGTGCTCGCCCCGGCAAGTCCCGCCCACCACACGCCCGGCTGTTGAAGTAATGAGGGTCGACGGCATCCAAGTCGGAACGTGCCGACGTTGAAGCGGAGGGTCGACGCGCCGTAACCCGGGCCCCGCACAGAAACAGGACCGGACCGGGAAGTCGCCGCGAGCCGCAGCGCAGTCTGTGGAGGCGCCCTGGACATGGAGCCTCCGCCCGAGAGCAGCCAAGAAGGCCCCGCTTACCACAGCCTGGGAGTCGATGAGCTTCGAGGAGAACCGTCGGGTGAGTGCCCGACCAGGACGCGGGTTTGGCGAAGTCTAGGAAACAGCCTCTCCCCGAGGGAGGCGAGTGGACGGGACGCTGCAGCGGCGCGGCCGACGTCGCTGCTCTCAGGTCGCCGTCCCACGCACCCTGGGCTCCCACGCCCTGCTCTCTCTTTTCTTTTCCAGATACGAAGCCTGCCGTGGTCTCCGAAACGGGAGGAGACGTCGAGAAGGAGCTCTGGGCCGAACCTGAGCAGGGAGCCGCGGCAGGAGGAGAAGAAAGCCACGGTGGCGCGGGAGCTGGCGGCCCCGTGGACGACGAGAACCAGAAGGGCGGCGGCAGCGGCGGCGGGGAGGGGCCTCAGGACAGGCAGCAATACCTCCACCGCAGCACGTTTATCCCGCTGCAACTGAAGGAGCTGGAGAGCGTTTTCCAACGCTCTCAATACCCCGACGTGTTCGCGCGGTGAGTGCCTTGCTCTGGGGGCGCCCCGATCTCTAGGACCCTCGGGCTCGGGCGCTGCCGGCTGGCCGGGATGCTTTGGGCTCTCTCCCTCCCCTCCAGAGCCAAAGCTGCCTAGGGGGGGCTCGAGCTCCGTCTAAGGTGGGGGCGATGCCTGATGGGCATCAAGGTAAATATTTTCATGCAGTACATAAACGAATCGTCAGGAAACTCGGACCGGGCCCCTGTTTTTGTAAATAACGTTCTATTGGATCAGGATTGCGATCAGGATTAGGAGTGATATCAGGATGGAGAGTCCGGGGCGGATCTTGCCTTTATTTAACGTTTTGATAATTCGGTCGTGCCGGAATTTTTTGTGCATTAGTCTTGACTTTTAAATACTACGTTAAAATTGTTAATCTTGAATTCTGAGTTTTTCAAGGTACCCTTAAGTTTTGTACACAAAGGAAGATTGTCCCTAAAGCAAACCCGGACTTGGGTATTAAAGAAATGTGTCCTGGGGAATTGGGGGAAAATATAAATTCAAAAACAAACATGAAATGTACATCGTATATCTCATTTCATCCACAACTCCAGATACTAAATATTTGCAATTTTCTTCCCTCAGAAAGGAGGTTGTCATACCCATGGATGTGATGGAAGTCAGTAAACCTGAAAAAAGCAATTTGGCTGAGTAGCCATTCTAAAACCTGCTTCAGGAGTTAACACACTTTTGTTCTAGACATTCTCAAGTTGTTGTTTTGGTTGCCTTTTCCATGTTTGGGAAATAAGTTTTGAATTTTAGGGCTTTGGTGAGTGGAAAATGGGACAAGTAAACCCCACTTTATGGAAATTGCCCGTTACCAGAAGGATTTTGCTTTCTTAAAGAAAAATAATAAAATAAAAGTGAATCAAACTGCTTGTCCTGTTTCCTGTACAAAATTAAATATAAATAAAGTTCAACTCCTTCTAACCTGTGTCATTTAGGGAGCATTTCTGGGTGGAGTCATGTTGGGGCTGGGTCAAATCTGGGAAGTATGCACATTAACACATGGAAGACCTAGGTTAGGAGAGGATTAGACTATATTCTTATTTTTAATTTTTAATTTTTTTAAAGATTTTATTCATTTGAGAGAGAGAGAGAGAGAGCAGGGGGGGAGCAGAGGGAAAGGGAGAAGCAGACTTCCCACTAAGTGCCAGAGCCTGATTAGGGGGGGCGGGCCTTGATCTCAGGATGCTGAGATCAAGTCCAGAGCTTAAGTTCCCATGGACTGAGCCACCCAGGTGCCCCTCTATTGTTATTTTAAATATTTAAAACCAGGCATGAGTTCTTAGCTAAATCCACAAAAAAAAGTGGATTTATAAATACTCAGGCCTTGGGGTAAGGGAATTACCCCTTACACAGAGAACACGCTATATGAGTAATGTCTGTTCATTTACACGCAAGGAGATAGCTTTTATTTCCTATTTTTTAAAAGATTTTATTTACTCATTTGAGAGAGAGCCCAAGAGGGGGGAAGGTCAGAGGGAGAAGCAGACTCCCTGCTGAGCAGAGAGCCCGACGAGGGGCTTGATCCAGGGATCCTGGGACTCCAGGATCATGACCCGAGCTGAAGGCAGATGCCCAACTGACCAAGCCACCCAGGCACCCCATAAAGGCTTTATTTTATTTTTTTAAAGATTTTATTTATTTGACAGAGACACAGCGAGAGAGGGAACACAAGCAGGGGAGTGGGAGAGGGAGAAGCAGGCTTCCCGCAGAGCAGGGAGCCCGATGCAGGGCTCGATCCCAGGACCCCGGGATCATGACCTGAGCCGAAGGCAGACGCTTAACGACTGAGCCACCCAGGCGCCCCCATAAAGGCTTTATTTGAGAGAACACGTGAACAGGGGGAGGGGGAGAGTGAGAGAGAATCTCAAGCAGACTCCCTGCTGAGTTTGGAGCCCAATGTGGGGCTCCATCTCACAACCCTGAGATCATGACCTAAGCGGAAACCAAGATTCAACCAATAGTCAGACTCTAACTGAATGAGCCACCCAGGTGCCCCACAGGGAGAGAACTTTTAAAGTCCAAGTGCCTGGTTCTCCTGTTGTTTTAGCCTGGGTAAAGCACTGTAGACAGTGGCAGCCCTACCTTTTAATTTTCTGAAATACTTTCATGTGTCAGCCTGAAAACATTGCTTAGAATACTCACATTATAGTGGAGGGCTGGAGGAAACCGGACATTTGTCTAAAAATTGAAGCAAATGAGAACAGTTTTCTTTTGGTGCTAAAACCTGGGAAATAAGAACAATTTTGAAAAAAGTTTCACTGAGCTAAGAAGGGTGAAAAGGTTAGAGAAGAACTGCATGCAAACATATACCTTGCAGATATGGCACAAATTGAAATTTCTGAGTGAATATTCTCAAGGAATTTCTAACCTCTAAGGATATATTTTTTTGATGGTACTATTTTGAAGAGATGGGTTTTATGGAATTTGGTGTTGATGGAGAGGCTTTTAATTTAAGCCAGATTCTTACCTGTGTTAATTTGAAATACTTTTTCATTTGTTCAGGCAGTGATGTCTAATTTGTAGGTCAAAAGATTACCATTTGAGACCAGAGAAAATCATAAGTTATATTGAGAGTATTGCTGAAAACCAAAATCCAGGATGGGTTAGTTAGCTTTGTTCCATGGTATGTATTGTGAGTGCAGTCATGGAAATGGGATGCAGATCTGGTAGTATTGAGTTTTGGTGACTTTAGACCCAGTTTGTCTAAATTTTCCTTAACTCGACAGGCTAAAATATCAAGGCAGTATTCAGGGCACTAGCAACTCTTATGTTCTAGTTAAAAGCCACAATGCCCAGGCTTTCCTTGTCAGATCATCTTTTTTAACTCTCAAGAGGTTTCAGAGGATGAATAACCCCTTAGACATCTTTGAGGGAAACCCGTTTAAAAATCCAACCTGCTCCTATTGAATATTTACTTTAGACTCCAGGAATTTTACCATGTTCAGTTTCCCCCACAACCGGGGCAACACTGTCCCTAGAGAGTCGGGGACAGAGGCAGCTGGACACTGATGCTCTGCGGTCAAGATACCGACATTTCTTCATCTTGTTACCAGGCTTAGCAGCAGCAGCAGCTAGTGGATGCAGTTCATCAGCTAGACCCACATCCAAGAGCTGGCAAAACCACTAAAGAATATTAAAGGTGGGAGGAGAGAGACAAAGCAGGAAGTCTAGTCCAAAGCTTAGCACATAGTAGATGCTCACTAAGGGTAAACTGAAGGGAAGGGGCTGCAGTGGTAACTTTCCTAAAATATTTTACTATTAAAAAAATAGCTTCTCCCACTGGAGTTTAATATCTCAATGGCATAACGAGTTGTATGTTGTGGGGTTGTTTTCTTTTTTTGTTTTTTAAAGATTTCATTCATGTATTTGACAGAGAAAGAGAGAGCACAAGCAGGGGGGCAGCGGGCAGAAGGAGACGGAAAAGCAGGTTCCTCGCTGAGCAGAGAGCCCGATGTGGGACTTGATCCCAGGACCCTAGTATCATGACCTGAGCCAAAGGCAGATGCTTAACTTGAGCCACCCAGGTGCCCCTGTTTTTTGTTGTTTTTTTAAAAGATTTTATTTATTTGAGAGAGAGAGAGCACAAGCAGGGGGAGAGGCAGAGGGAGAGGGAGAAGCAGGCTCCCCAGTGAGCAGAGTCTGATGCAGGACTCGATCCCAGGACCCTGGGATCATGACCTGAGCTGAAGGCAGACGCTTAACCGACTGAGCCACCTAGGTGCCCCTATGGGTTTTTTTTTTTAAGTTTATTATTTATTTTTTTTTAGTAATCTCTACACCCAACATGGGGCTCAAACTCATGATCCCTGACCCCGAGAGTCACATGCTCCTCTGACTGAGCCAGCCAGGCACCCCAGGGTTTTTTTTTTTATTATGAAATTAATTGCTCGATATACTAAACCAGTCTCTTTTTCCCCTCTGATTGAAGGTTTGGTTTAAGGATAGGAGGGTCAAGTGGAGGAGATGTCAGAGGGCATTAATATATAGAAATATGGCCCCCATCACCTTGGGCCACCTTTTGGGCATAATCTTGGATGGACTCTATAATGCCAGCCTTGCTCTGGAGCCCAGTTGGAAATGGGTTTTTCTGGAGCCACCATCGCCTGGGCAGCCTACACTGTCTGTTCCTCCTCTGCCCTTGCCTCCCTTTGGCCTGGCCTCATTTGGCATGGAATGGGCCTCCAGTAGCCGCAGCCATTTTGTAGTCCCTCTTTACTAAGTTATGGTCTCCATGACAGTTTCTCCAACGTATTTTTCTGCCAGATTCTAATTGTGCATAGCACAGCATCAAGAGCACTTCAGATGCCTGTTAAATGAGCAAATAGAAAGGGACGCCTGGGTGGCTCAGTCGTTAAGCATCTGCCTTCGGCTCAGGTCATGTGGGATCGAGCCCCGCATTGGGCTCCCTGCTCCACGGGAAGTCTGTTTTTCCCTCTGCCTCTGCCTGCCTGCTCTGCCTACTTGTGCTCTCTCTCTGTCAAATAAATAAATAAAATCTTTAAAAAAAATGAGTGAACACATGAACAAAGTCAGTGCCCTGTTGTTGTTTTAAAGATTTATTTATTTATATTAGAGAGAATGAGTATGCACAAGCTGGAGGGGCATTGGGAGAAGGAGAGAGAGAATCTCAGGCAGGCTCCACACTGGGCGTGGAGCCTGACAGGGGGCTCCATCTCCTGACCCCGAGATCATGACCTGAGCCAAAACCAAGAGTCAGATGCTTAACCAACAGAGCCACCCAGGAGCCCCCGTTTTTGAGTAGGGCACATTTTTGTATGTTTTCAGTAAAGAGGTAGATTCTCAGCATGTTTGTTTCTGTGTATCAAATGGGTTTAATAGTGTATGCATAGGAATTTCTTTCTTTTAAGATTTTATTTATTTGAGAGAGAAAGAGAGCACGAGGTGCGGAGGGGCCGAGAGAGAGGGAGAAGCAGGCTCCCCACTGATTGGGGAGCCCAATGTGGTGCTCGATCCCAGGACCCTGGGATCATGACCTGAGCTGAAGTCAGATGCTTAACCCACTGAACCACCTAGGCACCCCTGGATGGGAATTTTTCTTTTTTTTTTTTTAAGATTTTATTCATTTATTTGACAGAGAGAGGACACAGCGAGAGAGGGAACACAAGCAGGAGGAGTGGGAGAGGGAGAAGCAGTCTTCCTGCTGGAAGGAAGGCACCCACGTGTGGGTGTCAAACGTCAGCAAAGCAGGTGCTTGTCATGTGGGCCTTCTGCACAGAGGAGGTTAATGCTACCCCGAGGCCCCAGAGGGAGAGGAACTTTCAGGAAAGCACCTGTGCACGCCCACTGCCATCCTCATCAGATGATTCTGAAAATAACAATTTTAGTCAAACATGTGGCCTTGCCATGCTGAGACTGAAGGCCCGACGGTCCTCAGCTCAAATCCTGCACTTCACACTCGGACCTAGTCTGACACGTTAACAACATTTCTTGCTTCATGCTCAGACTGCCTAGAAGAGTAACCAGTACCTTTCCCGTTCTCTGTGATGTTAGTTTTGGCTGAAAAGTTATAAACATGATCTCAGGAGGAGTGCAGTCATTTCAGCACTTTACAGTAGTCTAGAAGTTCTGGATCTTGCTTTCTAAAGTTGTTTGCATCAAACAAAGTCTCCCTTGAGATAAATGTGAAAAGTAAGTTTTTTAATAAAGAGAAGAGTTACTACAATTGTATACAAAGTAGGGAAATGGAGTTTGTTCTGAATTGTCTTCAAAAGAACAGAAATACATTTGCCAGAGGTTTTTATTTTTTAAGATTTATTTATTTATTTGAGAGAGAGAGTGGGAGGAAGGGCAGAGGGAGAGGGAGAGAGAGCATCTCCAGCAGACTCTTGTTGAGCGTGGAGCCTGACTGGGGCTCAATCCCACGACCCTGAGATCATGACCTGAGCCAAAATCAAGAGTCAGATGCTTAACCGACTGAGCCACCCAGGTGCCCCCATTTGCCAGAGTTCTTTTTTTTTTTAAGATTTTATTTTATTTATTTTTTAGGGGGAGAGAGAGAGAGTGCCTTTGCCAGAGTTCTGACCGTGGGGTGCTGTGCTTATCATTGGGCTCACTCTGCGCACCCGTACGCATGGACTCACCTAACATGCAGTCATTTGGTGCCAATGTGACATCTCTAGGGAAGGTTGGAATCCTGGACGTGGAAAAATGGAGTGAAAATAGAGTCCTTCACTGCCTTTCCTGGTAGGTAAGGCGAACTTGGTCTCATATGACTTGCTGTAGCCCAGGATGGGGCCTGCGGTTCTCAAAACCTTGAGTGGACACCTCGGGAGTCAGTTGCTGTGGTAACACATCCCTTGTCCTAGGAATGCTGCGTGCCATTACTTTTATTTGGGGATTCATTTAAGACTTTCCTTACACTCCCTCCTCCCATTGAGCCAAAGCAGTAACATGTTCCAATGAGAGCCAATCCTTGCCTCACCCAGATCATCTTTCTTAGCAAGCATATTCTCATTTTCCTTTGTGGAACTCCCACACGAGATTTCTTAATTTGGCAAGTGAGACAAATGTTCATTGGTCCTGCAGTAAAAGGCTGCCATCCACAGAGAACCGGTCCCATTGTGTCACGTGGTTCTTCCAAGCCAAGTACCTTTCTCTTCTGTACCCACTTTATTTTTTTTAAGATTTTCTTTATTTGAGAGAGAGAGAGAGAGCTCAAGCAGGGGGAGAGGCAGAGGGAGAGGGAGAAGCAGGCTCCCCACTGAGCAGGGAGCCCGATACAGGGCTTGATCCCAGGACCCTGGGATCATGACCTGAGCGGAAGGCAGACACTTAACTGACTGAGCCACCCAGGTGCCCCTCTTCTGGATCCACTTTAAAGGAAGAAACCTCAGTAGTGTCTGCATTGCAAGGGGCTTTCACGGTCATCCAGTGCACTCCCTTCATTTCACAGATTTGGGACATAGGCCCAGAGGACTGGAGTTGTCAGCCCAAGAAATCCTGCAGAGTTCATCCTGGAGAAGATCAGCCTCTTGGTGGCCGTGCCCTCCCCTGAGACCTGGATCATCCAGCTATGCACAGCACACACCAGCTCAGGTCCACTGCCTCAGTGCTTACCACCTCCATCCTGCCTAGGACTCTCTTCTTCAAAGGGCTGAAGACTCAAAGCTCCCCCCAAAGCCTCATCACCGAGTCATTTCACCTCTAGGAAAAGTAAGCAACCTCCCCTGCAGGCATTCAGTCTCCTGGTGTTTACAATTTCAGGCCTGGTGAGAGTGATGCCTTTTGTACCCTTTTCACAAAAGGCCCAAGTGTGCTCCCCTTACAGCCACCCTCATTTCTCCCAATCTCCTTTCAAAGCCGAGTTTGGGGGCGCCTGGGTGGCTCAGTTGATTAAGCGTCTGCCTTCCGCTCAGGTCATGATCCCAGGGTCCGGGGATTGAGACCTGCATCGGGCTCCCTGCTCCGTGGAGAGCCTGCTTCTCCCTCTCCCTCTGCCTGCCACTCCCCCTGCTTGTGCTCTCTCACTCTCTCTCAAACAAATAAATAAAATCTTCAAAAAAAAAAAAAAAAGCAGAGTTTGCCAAACCATGGCACAACCTGTGAGCAAAAGCCAGCTCTGCATGTGCGTTGAATTAACTTTTTTAGGAAAGTAAGTTGATAGCTTGAAAACTGTCATGAAGCAATTGATTTTCACTTTGAAATGGATCATTTATGGTTTATTTTGATCAATGTCACACTCCCTCCTTCTCAGATATCATCATGGAGCTATGGGAAAAGGACCCTGGGTGCAGTGGTGTGAATATGATTTTCAAATGCAATGAGCTGTGTTCCATCTCCGTCCCTGCCACACACACACAAAGGGTAGATCTTAAGGTGAAGGTTTGAATTCCCAACATTTGCATACCAATATTTTAGACTCTAGAAATACAAAAAGGGCCTCCTACACACACTCTTGCTTTTAATATCAATGGACACAAGAGATTGAAGTGCTGGCATTCAGGCATGGGTACATAATTGTTATGCCTAAACCCATCCTTTTTTTTTTTAAATAGGTTCTATGCCCAGTGTGGGGCTTGAACTCATGACCTTGAGATCAAGATGCCTAGACCCATCCTCAGCACAGTACCCAGACAAAATTAGAGGTGCTATGTGAATTGCAGATTTGGAGCACAACACTCTCTTATTCCAGGACCAAGAAACTTGGTTTAGGGGAAAAAAGATGGAGGAAAGGAAAAGTCTCTGTCCACTTCTCCCTTGAACAAGAGAGACAAAGGATGAAACAAAGGATGTTTTTATTTTATTTTTTTTAAAGATTTTATTTATTTATTTGACAGAGAGAGACACAGCGAGAGAGGGAACACAAGCAGGGGGAGTGGGAGAGGGAGAAGCAGGCTTCCCACCGAGCAGGGAGCCCAATGTGGGGCTCCATCCCAGGACCCTGAGATCATGACTTGAGCCGAAGGCAGACGCCTAACGACTGAGCCACCCAGGCACCCCCAAAGGATGTTTTTAAATAGGAAGTGGAAAAGGAGACTGTGGAGACCTAGGGGAGGAAGAAATCCATGTCAACAGCTGGGCCCAGAGCTATGGGTCAGGATTAGGGAGCTGGGGAGTGAATGGGCCTGGCAGCTCCGCATTTCCTCTGGGAGGTAGCTGGTGGGGCACAAGGAGATGGCTCTGACCAGCTGGGCATATAAGAGAAAGGAAAAACAGAACTCAGAATTCATATGCAAACGAGTTCCTTACATCTCGTTCCATAGCCCCCACCACAAGGTCAAGCAACAGAGCTATCTTTTCTTTTTCTGACTTGCCTACCCTCCTTTTAACTCAAATGGTCACCTTAAGGAATTTCATGAGGATTGACATAGTCATAAAGAAGGAGGGAAAGTCAAAAGAGGGAGGAGGGGGTCTCACAATGGGATTGACCCTGGCCAAGGTACCTAACCCCAACACCCCAAGAAACATCCAAAAGGGTCCTATTTCTTCATTTTAAGCAGAAAAAATTTCCAAGAATATCCAGTGAATTCTGTAGGCCCACCCACCACACCAAAACTTCAAACAGGAAGTCAGACAAAAATATTTCAACGCAGGGAGCCTGGGTGGCTCAGTTAGTTAAGTGTCCCTAAACATCCGACTCTTGGTTTCAGCTCAGATCATGATCTCAGGGTGGTGAGATCCAGCCCGGCACTGGGCTCCGCACTTGGTGTGGAGTCTGCTTGAGATTCTCTGCCTCTCCCTCTCCATCTGCCCCTCCCCCGGCTCGTGCTCGCTCACACGCACACTCTCTCTCTAAAATAAATTAAAAAATAAAAAATAAAAAAATGTCAAGGTGCTAAATTGGCTCTTCTGCTATCTATTTAACATAGAGACTTAGATTTCAGGGGTCTCCACAACCAAACCTGACGTCCTGTTAGATGAATGCATACTATAGTTTCAAAACTCCACATAACCTTTAGCTGAAAAGAGAGTTCAGTCCATTCATTCCAAGCAAGAAACAAGAAAGCTGACCACCATCCTGGTTGAGATGGGGGTGTGAAAAGATGAGGAAAGAGAGCTCACAGTCATGAGGTAGCTGTCCAAGAGTAGCAACCAAATTCAAGGCCAGAGATCAAGGTCCATTAGCCTCACCCTGCTCCTTCTCACATTCCTTCCCCTGAGAACTAGGAGAAGACCTTAACCCCTGGGCAACAGACAAATTATATATATATATATATATATACATATATATATTAAGATTCATTTATTTATTTTAGAGACAGAGAGAGAAAGAGAGCGTGCAAGTGGGGGGGAGAGACGGAGGGAGAGTGAGAGAGAATTCCAAGCAGACTCCCCACTGAGTGCAGAGCCTGACGTGGAGCTTGATCCCAAGACCCTGAGAACATCACCTGAGCTGAAACCAAGACTTGGTCGCTCAGCTTAACCGACTGAGCCACCCAGGCACCCCGACAAATGATATTTCGAATAACTCTTAATACTCCTTTGGCATTTCAGGGTCCTTTGCACAAGATTGCGTCTTCTACATTTTTTGTTTCCCCCAACACAGCTAGGCGGTGGTTCACATGTAACATGAATAGGCAGTAATAAGAGCCACAATTTTCTGAGGGCTTACTGTGAAGCAGTACCGAGCTGAGCAACATGCACCAATTACCCTGAACCTTTTCTGCAGACAGGGAAACTAGCACAGACAGAAGTTAAATACCATGCCCAAGATCACACAACTGACAAGTGGCTGTAATGAAATTCAGTGAATTAAATATTCAATTCACATCAATAAATTCTTTGAATTTGAGAGAAAAATGTACTAGTGCATGTTTTCCACATTTCTCTTCAATAGAAAAGATGGAAAGAAATAAAAAACATAAGTCGTGTGTTCATTCTCAGTTCATCATAACATTTGTTATGTATGAAATACATCCATCAGGCACCTCCTGCCCTGGAGACCTACACCAGGAAGATGATCCCATATAATGTCTGGCTTTGAAAATCAGAGGGGCATAACTCTAGGGGAGTCAGAGGGCTATAGAAAACCGAGGCTCCGCTACTAAAGGGCCTGTGCGTAAACTCAGACCCAGCACAGAGGCAATAGTTTGAAAAGCACCTGGGCCTTACATGAAGATTTATTGACTATTTTAGGGTATGTGCTAAAGGGGCAGGAATCTGTAGGAACTTTCTTTAGGACAAAAGCATTGTCAAAGGAAATAAAAAATACTTTGAGACAAATTAAAATGAAAATATAACATTAAAAATCTTTGGGAAAAAAAATAAATAAAGGGGCACCAGGGTGGCTCAGTCGGTTAAGTGTCTGCCTTTGGCTCCAGTCGTGGTCCCAGGGTCTTGGATTGAACCCCGCATCGGGCTCCCTGCTCGGTGGGGAGTCTGCTTCTCCCCTTGCCTCTGCCTGCCACTCCCCCTGTTTGCACTCTCTGTCAAAATAAATAAATAAATAAATATCTTTGGAACACAGCAGTTCTAAGAGGGAAGTTTATAGTAATGCAAGCCTACCTCAAGAAACAAGAAAAACCTCAAATAAACAATCTAACCTTATACCTAAAGGAACTAGAAGAACAAAGCCCGAAGTGAGTAGAAGGAAGGAAATAATAAAGATCAGAGCAGAAATAAATGAAATAGAGACTAAAAAAGCAATAAGAAAGGTAGTGAAATTAAGAGCTGGTTCTTTGAAAAGATAAAACTGATAAACCTTGAGCCAGACTCATCAAGAAAAAAAAGAGAGGGGACTCAGGTGAATCAAATCAGAAATGAAAGCGAAGTTACCAGTGATACCACAGGAACACAAAGGATTGTAAGAGAGTGCTACAAAAAATTATATGCCAACAAACTGCACAATCTGGAAGAAATGGATAAATTCCTAGAAACATACAATCTTCCAAGACTGAATCAAGAATAAATAGAAAATCTGAACAGGTCGATTACTAATAATGAAATTGAATCCGTAGTCAAAAAACTCCCAAGGAGCAAAAGCCCAGCACCAGAGGGCTTCACACTTTATATTAAACTTTTTTTTAACTTTTTAAAATTATTTTTTAGTATCGTGCCAACCAGAGGTGCTGGGGTATGGGTTTTATCATTGGAACTAAAGTGCATGCCTACCAGACATTGGGCAGGTAGACCAAGTGCTGTTGCAAAGTTGGCTTTTATAGGCAGTAGATGTGAAAGTGTACAGCCTGGTGTCGCAAGTTAGGTGTAGGTTTTCTATCCAAAACTTTCTTTTTTTTTTTTAAGATTTTATTTATTTGACAGAGAGAGAGAGAGAGAGCACAAGTGGAGATAGTGGCAAATGGAGAGGGAGAAGCAGGCTCCTGGGATCATGACCTGAGCCGAAGGCAGAGGCTTAACTGATTCAGCCACCCAGGCGCCCCCATCCAGAACTTTCTTATTAGAAACCTCTCCAAATCCGCATCCCAAATCATATAATTTCTCCTACTCAATTCAGTCCTTGGCCCTCATCCCATGATCAACTGTTTTTACATAGAAGATATCCAATAGTGCGGTCCACTTTTTCCATTTACATTCTGTTAGCATCTTTCCCTTAAGTTCTAAAAAGGGAGGTTTCCAATAATCGATGGCATGAGTTTTCATGGTCTGATAAGTTACTTCTTAGGAAGAAAGGCTCAAAAAGCCATCTAGCTACTAGTAGACTGGATTCTGAATTTCCATGGCAAACTCACTGTACCTTCAAAAATTAAAGTCTGTAGAATTAGTGTTTGAATGTTCTTTCATTTAAAAACAGTATAAAATAGAATAGATAACCATTAACCATGTATTGCTGAGTTAGCATATGAGGGGACTAGTTTAAAGGGCTGGACAAGAAGGGGGTTACAAATTCCTTTTGCTGCTGCGTATTAGTGGAGATGAATTTCTGGAGAATAAATAAGCAGTTTTCTCTGGGCTGCGAACTTAACTGTAGCGTATCAGGCTCAAATTATTAACAAAAATTTGTGCCCTCTAAGCTAACTGGGCAAAATGGGGCTTAGACATCATAGCTCACCACCAATTTCGATAAACCCTCCTTATTTTGTTTGGGATTAGAAAGAAGAAATTGTGGGGGCGCCTGGGTGGCTCGGTTAAGCGACTGCCTCCGGCTCAGGGCATGATCCCAGAGTCCTGGGTTCGAGCCCCGCCTCGGGCTCCTTGCTCAGCGGGGGGCCTGTTTCTCCCTCTCCCTCTGCCCCCACCCCCCGCTCGTGCTCGCGCGCGCTCTCTCAAATAAATAAACATCCTTTTTTTTTTTTAAGATTTTATTTATTTATTTGAGAGAGAGAATGGGATAGAGAGAGCATGAGAGGGGAGGGTCAGAGGGAGAAGCAGACTCCCCGCTGAGCAAGGAGCCCGACACGGTACTCGATCCCAGGACTCCAGGATCATGACCTGAGCCGAAGGCAGTCGCTTAACCAACTGGGCCACCCAGGCGCCCCAATAAATAAAAATCTTAAAAAAAAAAAAAGAAAAAAGAAAAAAATTGTGGGGGGGGTGTGGGTGTACTCCTACACACAGCCACATACACACAAACATATATATATATGTAAAGTTACATTGGCTTTGTTATTCACACGGCCGCTCAGTGAAATGTCTCTGTCACCTATCGCCCCTCCCCTCAGGTATTTCAACTCGATGCTAAAGAAAGGACACGCCCTCTAGTCCAGTTTAGATTTGAGCCTCACTCGGGACCGGAAGGATGAGTGGATCCGGTTGCCCCACGGACTTCTTTATACCGATACACACATCCCCGTCCCGTAGGCAGGACCGCCTTGGTCGGGGGAAGGGATTTGCCGACGTACCCGGAACTGTTTCCAAGGTTTCCTCAGGTTCGGGCGGTGGCGCTACGGCGGGTTTGGGAGCCGAACCAACTGAGATCTTCCGAGGCTCGCGAGAGCGCCCCCTTCTCTAGCCGCTTAGGGGACCCAGCGGGCGCGATGGCTCCGGTGTCGGGTTCACGCAGCCCTGAGGGGGAGGCCTCGGGCTCCGGGGGGAAGCGTCGCAGTTCGTCGAGAAGCCCTAAGCCCAGCAAATCCGCCCGCTCCCCGCGGGGCCGTCGCTCGCGCTCGAGCTCTCGCTCGCACTCTTGCTCTCGGAATGGTCTCAGCCATCAGCCGGGCGGCTTCAGTCAGGGGTCCCGAAACCAGTCTTACCGATCCCGCTCGCGGTCACGCTCCCGGGAGCGGCCCTCTGCGCCGCGGGGCAACCCCTTCGCTTCAGCCTCCTCGACCGCGTATTATGGCGGCTACTCGCGCCCCTACGGGAGCGACAAGCCGTGGCCTAGCCTTCTGGACAAGGAGAGGGAGGAGAGCCTGCGGCAGAAGTGAGTGAGACGGGCACACCTTGTCTCGCGGGAGCCCACCCGACTTGGGAGTCTGACTTTTCGCTTTTTGCTCTCTGCCGAGCGCCCCTTTCTATCCCTTCGGTCCCACCCCAGCCCCCGCCCCCCACAACGCCTTTTTCCGCCCCTTTCTTCCCTTGGGTTTTCACTCATCCTCGGGCCCCTTCGTACCGCGCTCCGGTGTCCCCGCTACTACTTCTGCCTCCTGGCTTGGAGCGGTTCTGTCGGGAGCCCCAGACCTCCCCGAATTACAGTATTCGCTTGGTCGTGTCTTTATTATTTGGAAGCGTGCTGTCATTTCGCACTCGATTGAGCTCGTGGCAAAGAAGACACCTGTTTTATTGATCACCAGATTAGCAGTGCCTAGCACTTGGTAGGCGTACCACCACTGCTTGCTGAATGACCAGTCAGGTTTGAGGTGACAGGATGTGTACGGTGGAAATGTCGGGAAGGCTGGAGAGGAAGAGTTTAAATCCGAGGGGGAAAAAAACCCTCTGAGCCCAGATGATTGAATGTGGGAAAAGTGACCTGCTAAACTGTTGATTAAGCTACGTTGAAAAAGGTCTTGTTAAATGGTCTCAATTTGACCGTGAAAAACGAGGTCAGGGGTGAGATCAGGTGCCCTCTCATGAGTGAGTGTTGGAGTGGGAAAGTGGATAGTTTAAGAAGGAGCAAGGAAAAGGGTTATAATTATTGTCCTGTAAGTCTTAAAAGCTAATGCTTATTGAGTGTTAAATTCTGTCGGGCACTGTACTAGGTGCTTTACATGTCCTCTGTGTGTGTGTGTTTTTTAAGATTTTATTTATTTATTTGACAGAGCACAAGCAGGGGGAGCGGCAGGGAGAGGGAGAAGCAGGCTCCCGGCTGAGCAGGGAACCCGATGTGGGATCATGACCCCTGGGATCATGACCCCAACCCAAGGCAGACGCTTAACCAACTGAGCCACCCAGGCGCCCCTACATGTGCGCTGTGTTAAAAAAGAAATTTAAGAGTATCACAGGCATTGAGGGGCAGGTTAAGATTCCAAAGCTGGGAGATGTCTCCATAAATCTTTTTCTTCCAAGAATGGGAAGTAATAAAGGATAGCAATGAAGAGGAAAGGCTCCAGAATCGGAATGCCTGAATTTGAAGCCATGCTTTGCAGCCTCATAGTTGTGTGACCTTGAGCAAGTTTCTGAACTTCTCTGAGCTTTATTTCTAACCATTTAAAAGGGGATAAAATTGGCGCCAAGGCTTTTAGAGTTGTGATGATTTAGTTCCTGGAACAGAGTTAATAGTCCTTGAATGTTAGCTACTAGGGTTTCCTGAATGGAAGCAGAAACCATAAAAACAGTACGGAGTTAGGTTGGAGACCTACCTCTCCACAAATTAAATTTTTCAGAGTTACCTCCTGGCTGTGTTAGTCAAAAAGCAGCCAACTTCCTACTGGACAATCCTCATCAAAAGATGTCAGAACTTCTTGGATGAAATTTGCATTTGTACATTTAGAAGATGAATAGTTTATCTTAAGAGTACAGATGAAGCTGGGGGCAGCAGGGATGAGAACTTGACTGTTCTTACAGCCTGTCATACTTCCCCCTGCATATATATTACAAGTTGGGTTATAGGTATAACCCTTTTAGGCACTTCTTCAAGTGGGAAACCTGAGTCTAATTCTGCATGATTATAATACCTTTTCTCCCGAATAAAGAAGTAAAAAACAGTATATTAAAGCAATCAAACCAGCTTATTTTGTAAGGGTTTGGTGTGTGTGTGTTTTTTTAACAAATGGAATCACAAGCAGCTAAACTTTGAGGAATTGAGTCTTCGTTTTTTTGTATTTTGTTTGTGAGCAAAATTTAAAAAATCACAAACATAAATTTTTCGTGTCCTGCAAGAGTAGATAGAGAATATAGTCCTTTTCCAAAAAGAAACTAAAGGGAAAACGGAGAAAAAAAAACCCTGTATCTCATTGAGGACAGTTTTTATCAAATAAAACTTTTCTTTCATTTTCAGAGCTCTCTTTATTTTCTATTTCTAATGCTTCATTTTAATGTTCTTTATTAATTCCTAAGTTTCTGAAAACGGGTTTGACTAAATCAAAAGTAGAGACTGCTCTTTACTCTCATAAATGTGTGTAAACAAAGAAGTTATTTCCAAATATAAAACTTTGTGTCACATATTGTAGAAGACGAAATGAGCAGTTAGGAGCTATGTCACGCAAGAGGCAGAAGAGATGGACTTGATAGCCTTTGAGGCTGTATTTCTGGTCTGGCCTCAGGCTGTCTGTAGGCTGTACCATTTGATAGTACTATCAAGAACATCAAATTATAATGAGTATACTTAATTTATTAATTTAACTTTTAAAATAGGAAAATAGGACTTAAATGGACTCCTTTGAATTGATTATGTATTTAGGAGACAATTTAGCCATGGAATTATAATTTGTATGCCTATATCTTCTAGGAGATTAAGTGAGAGAGAGAGGATTGGAGAATTGGGAGCTCCTGAAGTATGGGGACTTTCTCCAAAGAATCCAGAACCAGAGTAAGTGATTAAAAAATACTTTTAAAAAATGTAACATTTGTTTAAATCCAGAGACTTGTCAAAATTTTTGTTAAATGAAGAACTTTTAAGTACAGCTCATGTTTTTTCTTCTTTTTTGTGATTTATGCTATTCTACCCCTTAGAATTTAAAAACATTGAACATACCTAACAATTAAAACATGTTGCTAGTGGATTTTAACATATTAAGTGTTCTTTTTTTAATTTATTTTTTAAAGATTTTATTTATTTATTTGACAGAGAGGTGGAGAGCACAAGTAGGGAGAGGGAGAAGCAGGCTCCCTGCTGAGCAGGGAGCCCGACTCAGGGCTCGATCCCAGGACCCTGGGATCATGACCTGACCCGAAGGCAGCCGTTTAACCGACTGAGCCACCCAGGCGCCCCTTAATTGTTCTTCTTAAATTGTAATTCATGGGGGTGCTAATTTCCTATTCATAGAAGGGTTCAGTATTAAGACAAATATATTTATATTATTTTGAAATGTTTTTTTCTCAGCCTAATAGCAGATTGAGTGTCAGGTGTTAGCCTTACAAAGGGATTTTTTTTTTTGAGGTACAATTGACAAACAACATGGATGGTAGAGTAGGGTTTTCTTATATATATTGGCAAATAGTGACAGTTTTACTTCTTTTTTTTTTTTTTAAAGATTTTATTTATTTATTTGAGAGAGAATGAGAGAGAGAGCACATGAGAGGGGGGAGGGTCAGAGGGAGAAGGAGACTCCCTGCTGAGCAGGGAGCCAGATGCGGGACTCGATCCCGGGACTTCATCCTGGGACTCCAGGATCATGACCTGAGCTGAAGGCAGTCGCTTAACCAACTGAGCCACCCAGGTGCCCCAGTTTTACTTCTTCTTTACCAATTTGGGTGCCTTTTATTTTTCTTGTCTGTGGCTAGGACTTCAGTATTATGTTGAATCAAAGTGGTGAGAATGGGCATCCTTGTCTTATTCCTGATCTTAGGGTGAAGCTTTCAGCTTTTTACTGTTGAGTGTGATGTTAGCTATGGGTTCGTCACATCTGGCCTTTCTTAAGTTGCCATGTGGTTTCTCTATATTTACTTTGTTGAAAGTTTGTATCTTATTTGGATGTTGCGTTTTTGTCAGATGCTGTTTCTGCATCTATTGAGATGATCATAGGATTTTTATCCTTTATTTTGTTAATGTGGTATATCCACATTGATTTGTGCATATTGAATTATCCTTGCATTTCTGGAATAATTTCAACTTTAGTATGGTGTATGATCTTTTTAATGTAGTATAAAATTTGGTTTGCTAATATTTTGTTGCAGAGTGCTCGCTTCGGCAGCACATATACTAATATTTTGTTGCAGATTTTTGCATCTACATACATCAGGGATATTGGCTTGTAACTTTTTTATTTGTGGTGTCTTTGGTTTTGGTATCAGGATACTGCTGGCCTCATAGAGTGAGTCTGTTCTTTCTTCAATTTTTGGAATTGTTTAAGAAGTATAGGTCTTAATTCATTAAATATTTGGTAGAATTTACCTGTGAAACCATCTGGTCCTGGAGTTTCTTTTGTTGGGAGTTTTTTGATTACTGAGTCAATTTCATTAGTAGTAATCAGTCTGTATTGTAATCTTCCTGATTTAGATGATTTATCTATTTCTTCTCAGTTGTTCCATTTGTTGGCACATAATTGTTCTTAGTAGTCTCTTATGATTTTTTTCTATTTCTGTAGTATTGGGTGTAACTTATCCCCTTTCATTTCTGATTTTATTTATATGGGCACTCTCTCTGTTTTTCTTGATGAATCTGGCTAAAGGTTTTTATCAATTTTATCTTGTCAAAGAACCAACTCTTCGTTTCATTGATCTTTTCTGTTGTCTTTTTAGTCTCTTTTTCATTTATTTTTTGCTCTGATCTTTATTATTTTCTTCCTTCTATTAACTTTGGGCTTTGTTCTTTTTCTAGTTCCTTTAGGTGTAAGATTAGATTGTTTATTTGAGATTTTTCTTGGTTCTTGAGTTGGGCCTGTATAAAACTTCCCTTGTAGAACTTCTTTTGCTGCATTTCATAGATTTTGTACTGTTGTGCTTCCATTTTCATTTGTCTCAGGGTAATTTTTGACTTCCTCTTTGATTTCTTCATTGACCCGTTGGTTGGTTGGTTGGTTGGTTATTTATTTATTTATTTTAAAGATTTTATTTATTCATTTGACAGAGAGAGACAGCGAGAGAGGGAACACAAGCAGGGGGAGTGGGAGAGGGAGAAGCAGGCTTCCCGCCGAGCAGGGATCCCAATGTGGGGCTCGATCCCAGGACCCCAGGATCATGACCCGAGCTGAAGCAGACGCTTAACGACTGAGCCACCCAGGCGCCCCTTTATTTATTTATTTTTAAAGATTTATTTGTTTAAGAGAGAGAGAGCATGCATGCACAAGTGGGAGGGTCAGAGGGAGAGGGAGAGAGGATCTCAAGCGGACTCCACACTGAGCACAGAGCCTGACATGGGGCTCGATCTCACCACTCTGAGATCATGACCTGAGTTGAAACCAAGAGTCAGACACTTAACCGACTGTGCCCCCCAGCACCCGGACCCATTGGTTGTTTAATTCCATGTTGTTTTGCCTTTATGTGTTTGTGTTTTTCCAGTTTTCTTGTAATTGATTTCTAGTTTCATACTGTTGTAGTCTGAAAAGATGCTTGATACGATTTCAGTCTTAAATTTATCAAGACTTGTCTTGTGGCCTAACATGGGATCAGTCCTGGAGAATATTCCATGTGCACTTGAAAAGAATGTGTATTCTGCTGTTTTTGGATAGAATGTTCTGTATATATCTGTTCAGTCCATCTGGTCTAGTCTGTTGGTCAAGGCCACTGTTTCCTTATTGATTTTCTGTCTGAATGATCAATCCATTCATGTAAGTGGGGTGTTAAGGTCTCTTACTATTATTGTATTACTGTCAATTTCTCTCTTCATGTCTGTTAATACTTGGTTTATGTATTAAGGTGCTCCTGTATTGGGTGCATAGGTATTTACAAATGTTATATCCTCTTGTTGGATTGATCCCTTTATCATATGTAATGTCCTTCGTGTCTTGTTACAGGCTTTGTTTTCTAGTCTGTTTTGTATGATATAAGTATTGCTACCCCAGCTTTTTGTTTGTTTTCATTTGCATGGAATATCTTTTTCCATCCCTTCAGTTTCAGTCTCTGTGTCTTTATATCTGAAGTGAGTCTCTTGTAGGCAGCATATAGATGGGTATTGTTTTTTTAAATTTATTCAGCTACTGTGTGTGTTTTGATTGGAGCACTTAGTAAGTTTACATTTAAAGTAATTATTTTTTTAAAGATTTATTTATTTATTTGACAGAGAGAGACACAGAGAGGGAGAGGGAACACAAGCAGGGGGAGTGGGAGAGGGAGAAGCAGGCTTCCCGCGGAGCAGGGAGCCCGATGTAGGGCTTGATCCCAGGACCCTGGGACCATGACCTGATCCGAAGGCAGACGCTTAACGACTGAGCCACCCAGGTGCCCATAAAGTAATTATTGATTAAAAAAAGTATTAATAGGTATGGACTTGTTGCCATTTTGTTGATTTTTTTTTTTAAAGATTTTATTTATTTGTCAGAGAGAGAGAGTGCACAAGCAGGGGGAGTGGTAGGCAGAGGGAGAAGCAGTCTCCCTGCTGAGCAAGGAGCCAGATGTGGGACTTGATCCCATGATGGGATCATGACCTGAGCCGGAGGCAGACGCTTAACCAACTGAGCCACCCAGGCATCCCTTTCTGATTGTTTTTGTAGTTCTTCTCTTGCTCTCTTCCCTTGAGATTTGGTGACTTTCCTTAGTGTTATGTTTGTTTTATTTTTTGTTTTTCTATTATAGGTATTTGGTCAGTGGTTACCATGAGGTTCATATATAACATTTTATGTATATAGCAATCCATTTTAAGTTAATGCCCACTTAAGTTCAGATGCATTCTAAAAGCTCTACATCATCCCCCCACCATGTTTTATGTTTTTGACATCATATTTTACATATTATTATTTTATGTTTCCATTGACTAATTATTGTGGGTCTAACTGATTTTATTGCTTTTTGTCTTTTTACCTTCATACTAGCTATGTAGGTGGTTGATCCACTACCTTTACTATATGTTTACGTTTACCAATGAGGTTTTTCCTTTCATAATTTTCCTTTTTTTTTAATGATTTTATTATAAGTAATCTCTACACCCAACATGGAGCTCCAACTCACAACCCCAAGTGCAAGAGTCATATGCTCCACTAACTGAGCCAGCCAAGCACCCCTCCTTTCATAATTTTCTTACTTGTAGTTATGATTTTTCTTTTCTACTTAAAATTAAGTCCCCTAAACATTTCTTGTAAGGCTGGTTTGGTATTGATGAGCTCCTTTAGCTTATGCTTGTCTGAGAAACTCCTTGTTTCTCCTTCACTTCTGAGTGATAACCTTGCTGGGTAGAGTAATCTTGGTTGTGAGTCTTTTTCGTTTTAGCACTTTGCATATATCATGCTGTTCTCTTCTGACCTATAAAGTTTCTGCTGAAAAACTAGCTTATAGACTTAGGGTTCCTTGGTATGTAACTAGTTGTTTTCCTTTTGCTGCTTTTAAGATTCTTTATCTCTTAACTCTTGACACTCTGATTATAATGTGTCTTGGTCACATATCTCAGCAGGGAGACTGCTTCTTGGTCACATATCTCAGCAGGGAGACTGCTTCTCCCTCTGCCTGACAGGCCTGGTTGCAGCTGGTGTGGGGATGCTGGTGTGTGGGGTTGGCCCTTGGCACAGCTGGCTATAAGGACTGGTTGTGAGCTGCATGAGCACTGTTGAGTAGGGCAGGCTTTTGGTGCAGCTGGCTGCAAAGTCCAGCTGCGACTGATGCAGACACTCTAGTGTGTAGGACTGGGCCTCCAGGGCAGGAGCCCTTGGGTGGAGGGTGTGCTGGTCCTGGCCAAAGATGCCTGCTAGGTATGGTGGGTAGGGAGCTGCTAGAGAGGAGTGCCAGGCCAGGGTGGACAGGTTGGGTGGGGTGAGTCTATGCAAGTAGTGATAGCACAGTAGATGGAGAGTGTCAGAAATGGCACCCGCCAGCACCGGACCAGCTAGATGTAAGAGAAGTAAAAAGAAAATGGGGCCTGCCAATGCTTCTTTCCCTGGAGAAGGTTCAGACAGATGCCTGCCCCTCCACACACACCCTAAACTTAGTCTCCTTGGATCTCCTTCACTTCTAACCTAGGTACTTTTCAAACTAATGCCTCTGCACTGGTGTGCCCTTCAAGAGGGAAGTCTCAATTTCCCACTGCCCTCTGGCTCTCCTGGACATAGGCCCCACTTGTTTTCAATGCCAGGCATTATGGGTGCTTGTCTTTCTGGTAGAGGTCCCTCAGGCTATGGAGGCTGATGTGGAACGCAGATCTCTTATTTCTCAGTGAGGGACTCTACAGTTACGATATCCCTTCTGCTGTTGGTCACCATGCCGAGGGTGTGGGTCCTGACTAGACTGTGTCTCTGCCCCTCCTACCCTTCTCATTGTGGCTTTTTCTTTATATCCTTAGTTACATATGATCTGTTCTGCTACTCTTCAGTTCATTCTCAGAGATAGTTGTTCTATATGTAGTTGTAGATTTTGGTGTATCTATGGAAGGAGGTGAGCTCAGGATTTTCCTACTCCACCATGTTGATACCCTCTCCTATACTACATTTTCTTCATCTCTTCATCCCTCCATAGACACTTGGGTTGTTTCCATATCTTGGCTATTGTAAATAATGTTGCAGTGAACATGGGAGTGCATACATCTTCAAGTTAGTGTTTTTGTTTTCTTTGGGTAAATACCCAGAGGTGGAATTGCTGGATCATATGGTAGTTATATATATATATTTTATTTTATTTTTTATTTATTTATTTTTTTTTTAAATGGGCATCTTTATTTTTTTTTTTTTAAAGATTTTATTTATTTATTTGAGAGAGAGAGAGAGAGCACATGAGAGGGGGGAGGGTCAGAGGGAGAGGCAGACTCCTTGCTGAGCAGGGAGCCCGATGCGGGACTCGATCCCGGGACTCCAGGATCATGACCTGAGCCGAAGGCAGTCGCTTAACCAACTGAGCCACCCAGGCGCCCCTATATATATATATTTTAAAGATTTTATTTATTTGACAGAGAGAGAGAGAGAGTATAAGCAAGCAGAGAGGCAGGCAGAGGGAGAGGGAGAAGCAGGCTCTCCGCTGAGCAGGGAGCCTGATGTGGGGCTCGATCCCAGGACCCTGGGATCATGACCTGAGCTGAAGGCAGCCGCTCAATCGACTGAGCCACCCAGGTGCCCCAGTAGTTATATTTTTAATTTTTAAGGAACCTCCATACAGTTTTCCATAGTGGCTATACCAATTTACATTCCCACCTACAGTGTGTAAGGGTTCCCTTTCCTCCACATCTTCACCAACACTTGTTATTTCTTGTCTTTTTGAGAATGGCCATTCTAACAGGTGAGTTATTATCTCTTTTTGATTTTGATTTACATTTCCCTGATGATTAGTGATATTGAACATTTTTTCATATAGTGGTTACCCATTTATATGTCTTTGGAAAATGTCTATTCAGATCCTCTGCCTTCTTTTTTTTTTGAGAGAGAGAGAGAGAGAGCATGGTGCGCGAGGGGAGGTGGGGGGCTGCAGAGGAAGAGAGAGAATCTTAAGTAGGCTTCACATTCAGCGCGGAGCTCGAAGCGGACTCCGTCTCACGACTCTGAGATCATGACCTGAGCCAAAATCAAGAGACGGATGCTTAACTGACTGAGGCATCCATGTGCCCCATTACCTTTGTTTTTTTTTTTTTTTAAAGACTTTATTTATTTGACAGAGAGAGATAACGAGAAAGAGAGCACAAGGAGGGGGAGCTACAGGCAGAGGGAGAGGGAGAAGCAGCTCCCTGCTGAGCAAGGAGCCCCATGTGGGGCTCGATCCCAGGACCCTGGGATCATGACCTGAGCCGAAGGCAGTGGCTTAACTAACTGAGCCACCCAGGTGCCCTGGTTTTTAGATTTCCCATTAAAAACAAATGTAACAGGGGGCGCCTGGGTATATTCTTTACTCCTCTTTTTTTCTTTACTCCTTTGTCATAGCTTGGTTTCCTGTATATGCATAGGTTTATTTTGGGCTCTTTATTCTGTTCCCAAAGGGATTTTTTTTTTTTTAAATGAATATACCAATACAGTTTCATTTATTTTCTTTTTATATTTTATTTTTAAGTAATCTTTATACCCAACATGGGGCTCAGACTTAAAACCCCAAGATCAGGAGTCTCATGCTCCACCAACTGAGGCAGCCAGGTGCTCCTAGTTAGTTTTCTTGTATTAAATAGTATCTGAAGGCCTAATTCTTTTTTTTCATATTTTTTTTCCTTTGGTACCGTGCATAAGGTTCTTCTTCCCTCTCTAAGTCTACTTTGAGTTGAAACAATGTGCTTGACAGATATACTTGTGTTTTGTGACAGGGTGATAGAATTATTATTTGAAACTTGTTCTTATAGATACCTTTGAAAATGATCAGAGAATCTGAACTGAAAGAATGAGATGGAAGGAACACTACAAATAATTTTCTAGGCAATACCTAAATTACTCCAGATGTTGTCTTCAGATTAAAAGATTATATGATATGAAAATTCCTCTTCTAAACTATTTTTTAAAGATTTATTTATTTTTTAATATATTCTTTAAAGTATTTATTTATTCATGGGAGAGAGAGAGAAGCAGGGTCCCCGCAGAGTGAGAGCCCAGTGCGGGGCTCGATCCCAGGACCCCAGGATCATGACCTGAGCCAAAGGCAGACGCCCAACCGACTGAGGCCACCCAGGCACCCCAAAGATTTATTTATTTTAAGAGAGAGCAAGTGGGAGGGGCAGAGGGAGAGGGAGCAGACTCCCCGCTGAGCGTGGAGCTGGATGTAGGGCTCCATCCCAGGACTCTGAGATCATGACCTGAGCCAAAACCAAGAGTCAGCCGTTCAACTGACTGAGCCACCCAGCCACCCCATCCTCTTCTAAACTATTATAGAATTTTAATAGTACTCATTTTCAGAATTATCTATAATAGAAAGAAATCTCTTTATATGGTAGTGTGTTAGGTTCTTCTTGCTCTGGGGACAGAACGGTTGCTGCTCTACCATATGCCCTTTATACACATAGAATAAAGTGAGGTCTTCCTTTGGTCTTCTTATCTCTTGTTTTTTCTTTTTTTTTAAAAAAAAAAGATTTTTTTATTCATTTGAGACACAGATCAGAGAGAGAGAGAGCATGAGCAGGGGGAGAGGCAGAGGGAGAGGGAGAAGCAGACTCCCTGCTGAGCCAGGAGCCCGACACGGGGCTCGATCACAGCACCCCAGGACCACGACCCAAGCCGAAGGCAGACACTCAACCATCTGAGCCACCCAGGCGCCCCTCTTGTTTTTTCCATCTTTCCTTATGGTTCTGTACATTTGCCCTGTGGCTTCTTCTGAAAATTTACCCATTGCTTTTAGTTTGAATAGTGTTTTGTAAATTCTAAAGCATTATGCAAATGTAAATGATTATTATATTATTTTGAAGGTGGTAGACCCTCGAACTATACCTTTACAAAGTTATTCCAGTGTTTGCTTTTAATTGTTCTTGGACAATTGGTGTCATTACTGAAATTTTTTGATTCTATATTTTTATACTCCATGATTCACATTTTATCACTTTTCTGATTCTTACAACCATCTTCTTTAAATTCAGCTCTGATGAACACACACCAGTAGAGGATGATGAGCCAAAGAAAAGCACCACTTCAGCTTCTACTTCAGAAGGTATTTTTTTTAAATACTACAGAGCTGCTGTATTGAGAAGTTGAAAAAAATGTTTATAAATAGTCGAACGATAGACTTTGCTTGTACTAAGTTGCCTGTCATCTGTTCTTTTTCAGTATTTCAAATACAATAAAATTGATGATCGTAATACTTGTTAGAAGTTAATTTGATATTTGTACTTTATGTAGAAGAGAAGAAGAAGAAGAAGAGGAAGTCTAGTCGTTCGAAAGAAAGGTCCAAGAAAAAGAGAAAGAAAAAATCCTCTAAAAGAAAACACAAGAAGTATTCTGATGACAGCGACAGTGACTCTGACTGTGACTCAGACTCCAGCGGTAAGAAGGCCGGCATCACTCTGCAAGCCTGGCTTCAGAACTCATTTTACTTCGTAAAACTGATTTCAGGGGCAGGTTAAACCACAAGAACGGTAGCCAAGAGTCGTGGAGCACTCGCTGACTTTGTGCCAGGCACCGCGCTGAGTGCTCGGTGTTCGTCAGTGCTGTTTAATCCCCACGTCGTAACTCCAGACTACATCGTAGAGCTGGGGGATTGGGGCGCAGAGCAGCTTGCGATACCGCACTCAGGCTCACACAGCTGAGATTCAGACCCGAGCGGTGTGACCCCAGATGGGTGGTGTCTAGCCGTACAAGGCACGTGGCAGCGAACCGAGGTGGGGTCCGGCCGGGAGACGTGTGGCAGCAAAGCGAGCCGTACAGGGCTGCATCAGCCCTGGGGAGCAGCTCTCTTGCGTCATTCTCCCACTCAGTGGGCACCTCTGCGCCATTTTCGAAAAGGCACACCACAAAGGACCCCCCCTCTTCAGGCTGGCAGCTGATTAGGGAAGACACCCCCCGTGGGGTGGTGCCTCACAGAAAGCCACCTTTTTGTGCCTTCTCCTGGCTGATGATTGACAGAGGGTGCCACCTCTGGGGACACATTACATAAAGGTGTCTTTTCCTCTGATGTCACCTGGGTTTCCTGGCTCCTGTTGTTACTTTTCTTCCTCACTGCGGAAGAGTGAACTACCTTTTTTTTTAGAGAGAGAGTGTGCAGGTGTGCAAGTGGGGGGAGGGACAGACGGAGAGAATCTCAAGTTGACTCCTCACTGAGCATGGAGCCTGAAACAGGGCTGATCCCACAACCCATGAGATCATGACCTGAGTTGAAATGAAGAGTCAGACGCTTAACTGACTGAGCCACCCAGGTGCCCCTGAGTGAACTTTCTTAGAGCACCAATGTGAGCACATCTGTCCCCTACTTAAAAATCCTTCAGAAGCTCTCTGTAGCCTTCAGGGTAAAGTTCAGACCCTGAGTGATCCCTCTCTAATCACACATGCCCCGTCACTCTTGCACCATCCTCTGTAACCAAAGAACTACTGTCTGGCTCCTCAGTCTTCCATGTTCTTTCTCTTGCTTCTGTTACTTGATACGGAGAGTCCATCTGCCTACAAGGCCAATCTCTCCCTGCATGCGGCTTGGCTTACTCACTTCAACAACGGGCATGCAGTACTTTTGTAATAAAACTGATTTTTAAAAAGAACTAGCTTGGGGCACCTGGGTGGCTCAGTCAGTTAAGCGTCTGCCTTTGGCTCAGGTTATGATCCCGGGGTCCTGGGATCAAGCCCCAGTTGGGCTCCCTGCTCAGCCAGGAGTCTGATTCTCCCTCTCCCTCTGCCCTTCCCCCCCCCACTCGTGCTTGCTTGCTCTCTCTCCCTCAAATAAATAAATAAATAAATAAATCTTAAAAAAGAACTAGCTTAAGAGTCACCATTCCTTAACCACCCTCCCCAAACCAGCCTGATAATGAGACTTCTCTGTATGCCCAGAGCACCCCATGCTTGCTTGTATCACTCCAAATTCTGTTTATCTCTTTACCTCTGTCTCCTCCATTAGACTGAGCTCCTAGAAAGCATGTCCCTGGCCCCAAACACATAGGGTTTTTTTCTTTTTTCATTGTGAAAATACTCAAACATTAGGAAGTAAGGAGAATAGTATAATACTATATATATCATTTAGATTTTAACAATTTTTAGTATTTTGACAGTTGCTTTAAAGATTTTATTTGCTAGAGAGAGCAAGAGCGAGAGAGAGAGCACACACAAGCAGGGGGAGCAGCAGGCAGAGGGAGGAGCAGACTCCCTGCCGAGCAGGGAGCCCCATGTGGGACTCGATCCCAGGACCCTGAGCCACCCAGATGTCCCTTGACGGTTGCTTTAAGTATCATTTTTTTTTGCTGAGATATTCAAAGTAAATTAGAAATATCATACTGCCACCCTAAAGATTTCTGTATACATCTCTAAAAAACAAGGACATTTTCCTACTTACTCCTATTATCTCACCCAATAAAATTAATAATAATACTCTGCATCACTGAAGACTTAGTATAACTTTAATTTCTGTGTCCCTGGAGCCTAGCACATATCCTGATAGGAGCAATAAATGTTTGAATTAATTAATTTCTCTGTAACAACAAATAGGGCAATAGGATATTTACTCAAAATTACTGGGGTTTTAGAGTTTAATTTTTGTTTTTAATTAAAATGTGCTTTAATTTGCAGATGAAGATACAAAAAGAAGAGCAAAGAAAGCCAAGAAAAAGGAAAAGAAGAAGAAACATAGATCGTCAGTTTTCTTTCCAATTTTTATCTTGGAAAAGTTAAAATATATATAAAATTACATAAAATAAAGTAATTAAGTAAATAATGATAAATAAAATAGTGTAGTGATCCCCCATGTAACCATCACCCAGCTTAATAACTTTAACTCTTGGACAGTCTTCACTGCCCCCCCCATTATTTCAAAACCAATCCCAGATATCATTTTGTCCATAAACCAGCATGTTTCTCTAAAAGATAGGCATTCCTTTATAAAAATCATAACCACAATAGTGTTATCATGCCTAATATATTTAGCAATAATTCCTCAATTCTCAGCAGGTTTTTATGTAGTTTATTTAAATCTGGATCCAAATAATGCCCATAAATTGTGATTCGTTGATATGTCCCTTGTATCTCTTTAAATTAGTTGGTTCCCCTTCCCTTTTTGTTCTTGCAATATTTTTGTTAAAGAAACCAAATCATTTACCTGTAGAGTTTCCTGCAGTATAGATTTTGCTGATTATATTTAATTTTTTTATTTCTTTATTTTTAAAGATTTTATTTTTAAGTAATCTCTACACCTAATGTGGGGCTCAATCAGGACCCCAAGATCAAGAGTCACATGCTCCACTGTTTGAGCCAGCCAGACGCCACTGACTGTATTTTTATGGTGTGCTTTTAACATGTTCTTTGTCTTCTCTATTTCTTGTATATTGATAGTAAGGTCCAGAGACTTGATGAGGTACAGATTTGAGTCTTTGGCACACATACTTCATAGGTGGTGCTGTGTACTTCGTCAGGAGGCAGATAATATCTGGTTGTCTCCTTTTGTCATATTAATAGCCATGGATGGTCATTCCCTAGATCCCTTGTTTCATTAGGGATTGCAAAGTGGTGATAGTCTCATTCTGGCTTTCTTTCTTGGTTTTTTTTTCTGGCTTGCTTTCTTCATTTATTAGGTAGGATAATTCTATAAGAGAAACCTACCCTCATCAACTGTTTGTTTACTCTGAAGTACAGTTTGTACAGGAAAGGCAGGTTATTTTTTTTAACTTTTTTTGTTCTGTGAGTTTTCAGAATAATGAGTTGGACTTTTTTTAGTATCATTATGAACCCAAGGATTCAAACATATTTGATGTATTTTAATCCATTACACTTCAGATTATTGATGCTCAAATTGGTAAGAGCTGTTTTTTATTTTTATTTTTTTTAAAGATTTTGTTTATTTGACAGAGAGAGCACAAGTAGGCAGAGAGGCAGGCAGAGGGAGAGGGAGAAACAGGCTCTCTGCTGAGCAGGGAGCCCAACGTGGGGCTCGATCCCAGGACCCTAGGATCATGACATGAGCCGAAGGCAGACGCTTAACCAACTGAGCCACCCAGGTGCCCCAAGAGCTGTTTTTTTAACTGCTTTATTATCTTTTTGCAACATGAGAACTGTATTTCATTGTCCCCTTGAGGGATCTTTTTTATAGTGAAACATGATTTGGTTAAATAAGTTAAAAGATCTTTTAATTAAAATTCTCTAAAAATTTTAATCAGCTGAGAACTTAAATCATTTTCATCAGTCTTTCATTGCCTTAAAAAAAGAGATTCCCTTTAATGTGGGACTATTAAGCGTATTTGTATCAAATTATAATTACAGGAAGAAATACAAGAAAAAGAAGTCTAAGAAGAGTAGAAAAGATTCCAGTGATTCAAGCTCTAAAGATTCCCAGGAAGAGTTTCTGGAGAATCCCTGGAAAGATCGATCAAGTAGGTTCTTCTGGTAGACTTTGACTCAGAACAGATAAAAAATTAAATGATTAGTCAAAATGTGAATCTGTTTCTGAACATCTTTCCTGCAGAGCCTGAAGAACCCTCAGATTTAATTGGCCCAGAGGCTCCAAAAACACTTGCCTCTCAGGATGATAAACCTTTGAAGTAAGTAACAGTGTATTTTAAATATCTAAGGTACAACCCTAACTTGCCTTTCCAACTATATCTCCCTCTATGCCCTTATTTACATGCCAGGTTCCAAGTGAGCTGAACTAAAACTTCCCTGTATTTACTGTGCACTTGTTCACCTTATGTCTTCTGCCAACATGCCTTCACTTCTTTTCCCTGCCCTTGTTTCTTCATTACTCCCAATTTCTTCCTGCTAAAATCCTTACTATCTTTCAAAGCTCTTTTCAAAAGGAGGGGTCATGTGCTGATTCCCAGGACCTTCCCTCCATGAGTAGATGGGATTCCTACCCCTCTTTAATCCTCTAGTCCTCACAGTATTTTCTCTTTCTTTTGTGCAATGTTTTATATGTTCTACATTGTATTGCAGTTATGTCCCCATCAGTATATAAATTCCATAAGAACAGAGATTATTTTTGTATTATAAGCTTTGAGTTTAGTAGGTATTCAAGATGCTGTCAGTGAATTGACTGAAGGGATGATAGTTTTTAAAGTTCTCTCGAATGAAAGTTAATAGGTAATTGTTACTGTATAGCATTACCGGTTGTAAGTCTAAAAATTATGTTAATTTGAGATATATTATTTCTCTTTTTTTTTTGAAAGGGAAAAAGGGAAAAGGAATTCACCGGAGGCAGAAGCCATAAAGGCGCTGCCTGTAGGGATAAATGATCCGTAATTGTAAACCATGAGTCTAGACTCACTAACGTCAGTTCTTTTGTTCTTCCAAAGCATCTCTGTATTCCTGGGTTAGTTATATAGGTCAGAGTGCAATGTTCACTAATTAAAGTAATTCACACTGGGCTTCCGAGCATGCTGCCACTCAGCAACTGTTATTTGTGCTGTTTTCTGAGAGAAAATCTTTTTGTGCTCTCTTCAGATGATGAGCTTTTTGTAATGATGAGCTTTTTATTAATGAACCTTTTCTGAATTCTGAATTACTTTGTAGCTATGGCCATGCGCTGTTACCTGGTGAGGGTGCAGCTATGGCTGAATATGTAAAAGCAGGGAAACGTATCCCAAGAAGAGGTGAAATTGGCTTGACAAGTGAAGAAATTGCATCATTTGAATGCTCGGGTTATGTAATGAGTGGTAGCAGGTAAGTTATTGGCATCAAGGTCAGTTTCCATGATTAGATCTTTTCCTTTCTCAATACCAGCATTATATTTTGGTAATTGATTTTCATTAAGTGATCATTCCTAATGAAAAGTAGAGTATAAATTTTGGTTTAATATTGCTTTTATTGGGATAAACATGGTTGTCTAAAATTCCAAGTATGTGTGCAACTCAGCCTCAAAATCAGCTATCTTTCCAACTTGAAAGAATCAGTCTTTCCAATGTCCTTTCCTAGTTTGTATTTTGGTACCGATAGTTTGTCTTCTGGAGGATATAGTTAATTCAGTTATTTATCACTGCCCCATGAGGAATGTGGCATTCTAGTAGTAGGAAATCATTTTCATGAGACAGTGTTTCCTGTTTTCTGAGTTTGCTCCAACTATAGAGTCAGAGAATGTGGACTCTCTAATCTGTGGACTCTGAGAATTAAGAGCAGAAAAGGATTATGATAGCATGGGGAAATGAATATAAAATTGTGGAAGATGGGGCGCCTGGGTGGCTCAGTCGTTAAGCGTCTGCCTTCGGCTCAGGTCATGATCCCAGGGTCCTGGGATCGAGCCCCACATCGGGCTCCCTGCTCTGCGGGAAGCCTGCTTCTCCCTCTCCCACTCCCCCTGCTTGTGTTCCCTGTCTCGCTGTGTCTCTCTCTGTCAAATAAATAAAAATAAAATCTTAAAATAAAATAAAATAGTGGAAGAAAAAGCAAAGTACCAGGAAGAATGAGGAGAGTGAACTAATAGGGCATCAGTACCAAGATCAAACTGAATTTTGGATTTTTTAAAACTTTATAAATTTTTTAAAGTAGGTACATATTTTAAAATAAAGTTGGAGGCAGATATTTGCAAAACCCCTGAATCACCTCCAGAATCTTAGAATTCAGAGGACCAGCACAATAATACAAAAAGAAATGAGAGTCATAAACATTGGAAAGGAGGATATAACTCATTTTTTGTGAATGATGTGATTTTTTTTTACATAGAAAATCCTAAGGAATCTTCAGATGATTCTGAATAATAGAAGGGTTTAATAAATGGTTGGATATGAGGTTAATACATGAAAGTCAATTGCATTTCTATATATCAGGAAACAGGAATGTAATTACATAAAAAGAAAACAACATTTATAATAGTATCAGAGAATATGAAGGATTTAGGAATAAATCTTAAC
The DNA here is from genome assembly GCF_004348235.1 of Phoca vitulina. NCBI lineage: Eukaryota > Metazoa > Chordata > Mammalia > Carnivora > Phocidae > Phoca > Phoca vitulina. The sequence continues at coordinate 6,229,113 of NW_022589765.1, forward strand.
AAAAAATGTCCAAGACCTCTACAGGGAAAACTAGAAAACATTAAGAGACATTAAAGGGGTGCCTGGGTGGTTCAGTCGGTTAAGCATCTGACTCTTGGTTTCAGGTCAGGTCATGATCTCAGGGTTGTGAGATTGAGCCCTGCGTTGGGCTCCACACTCAGTGGGAAGTCTGCCTGAGATTCTTTCCCTCTCCCTCTGCCCCTCCCCCCGCCCCCCCCACTCACTCTCTCTCTCTCTCTCTCTCTCTCAAATAAATAAGTGAATCTTTTAAAAAAGACATTAAAGAAGGCTTAAATGGAGAGATACCATGTTCACATAGGAAGGCAATATATAAAGTTGTCAGTTCTCCCCAAATTGATCTGTATATTCAGTGTAGTTCCAATCAAACTCACAGCAGAGTTTTATGTGAAACTTAATAAGATGGTTCTCATTTTTTAAGATTTTATTTATTTATTTGACAGAGACAGAGACAGCACAAGCAGCGGGAGCAGCAAAGGGAGTAAGAGAAGCAGGCTTTCCGTTGTGCAGGGAGCCTGCACAGGGCCTGTTCCCAGGACCCTGGGAGCATGACCTGAGCCGAAGGCAGATGTGTAACCGACTGAGCCACCCAGGCGCCCCAATAAGATGGTTCTAAAATATATGTTAGACTAGAGGGGCCAAGAATAGCCCAGTCACCTTTGAAGAAGAATAGGAAGATGAGATTTGCCCTACCAAATATGAGGACTTATTATGAAGCTTACAGAACTTTAGAAAGTACAGGAGAACAAATGAATTGTTCAGTGGGATAAAATATGAAGCTCGGGGGCAGAGCCATACATGCGTAAACTTAGTTAGGTAAAAGAGATTACATGTCAGATCATTGGGGAAAGAAGGACCTATTCAGTGAATGGAGCAGGAGAAAAATGGTTATCCATTTGGAAAAAGATGAAAGTAGAACCCTGCATCACCATATTTAAAAATCAGTGCAACTAGGGGTACCTGGCTGGCTCACTAGAGCATGCAACTCTAGATCTCAGGGTTGTGAGTTCAAGCCCCACGCTGAGTGTGGAGCCTACTTAAAAAAAATTTTTTTTTAATTAAGAAAAAATCAGTGCAGCAAGAATAAGGACTTAAATGTCAAAAAACAACTTTTTTTTAAAAAGATTTTATTTTTTTTTATTTGACAGAGAGAGATAGCGAGAGCAGGAACACAAGCAGGGGGAGTGGGAGAGAGAGAAGCAGGCTTCCTGCCGAGCAGGGAGCCCGATGTGGGGCTCGATCCCAGGACCCTAAGATCATGACCTGAGCCGAAGGCAGACATTTAACGCCTGAGCCACCCAGGCGCCCTCAAAAACAACTTTCAACACTCTTAGTGTAAAATATAAGTAGATATCTAACAGATCTTGGGGTAGTAAAGTGTTTCTTAAGGAAGACTCCAAAAAATGTATTAATCATAAAATAGTGATAATTTGCCTAAGTTAAAAGAAACAACTTTTGGGCGCCTGGGTGGCTCAGTTGGTTAAGCGACTGCCTTCGGCTCAGGTCATGATCCTGGAGTCCCTGGATCGAGTCCCGCATCGGGCTCCCTGCTCGGCAGGGAGTCTGCTTCTCCCTCTGACCCTCCCTCCTCTCATGTGCTTGCTCTCTCATTCTCTCTCTCTCAAATAAATAAATAAATAAAAATCTTTAAAAAAAAAAAAAAAAAAAAGAAACAACTTTTGTTCATCAAAAGACATCTTAAAATAAGTAAAAAGACAAATTTTAAGCTGGGATAAGATCTTACAACTGATAGTATTGAGAATATTTAAAGAATACATACAATCCGAACAAAAAATGGGAAAATGACACAAACAAGCATTTGTTAGAAGAAAAATATATGGCCTACCCATACATAAAAAGATGTTCATTATCATTGGAAATGGAAATCAAGAACATGCTGAAATACCATTTTACATCTATTTGATAGACAGAAGTTCAGAGTTCTAACAGTACCAAGCATTGGAGAAGATGTAGATCTACAGGATCGCTTAAATACTGCTAGTGGTGATATAAATTGGTACAATGATTGGAAGGCAGTCTGACATCATCTTGGAAAGTTGAGCATTCGTAAGCTTTATGTCCCAGCAGCTCCATTCCTAGATACCCAAGAGAAAATCTTTCCCATGTACTAGGAGACGTTACATAGATGTTTTACAACATTGTTCACATAGCACTTTGTGTTCCAAATAAACTCTATTCACTGTGCCTTGAGCAACCTTAAATACATTGTCATCTCCTTGTCTTTCCATCCTGCTGCTCCCCCACTTTCACACTAATCTTAAATGATTCTCCCTCTTTTCCTTACTCAGTTTTCTCTATTTTTCTAGGCATAGGTCAAGCCTTATATATCGAACTGACTTTGTAGGATTGGGTTACATAAACGTAAAAGAGTTTCATGGAGTTTTCCCTCTAACTTAGCAGACCTTTTGAAGATAATGTAATAGTTTCTCTCTGCCCCCTATACTTTCCTGAATTAGCCCTTGTGATAAATCTCTTCTTGGAGCTGCTACTGGATTCTAAGGAAGTTAAATCCACTCACAAAACTCATCAAATTCTATTATAGTATTAGACCTGGTCCTTTTGGTTGTATGATAAGTTAGAACCATGAGGAAGTTCTGCCTGACTGATGACAACTTAAACCTTTCTTCTGTACTACTGTCAATTCCCCAAAGGCAAATTCCACATATCACGTAGGAAGATTAATAATTTGCTAGTTTCTGGTTGTTTTAGTAGAAACAACAGAACTAGACTTATGCCCTTAGTAATTGAAATTAATAACATTCATGATGTTGACAGAACATCAGATCATTATTTGAGTACTGAAAATGAATCAAAGGATACATTGGCAGATAAAGTAAATGATCTTTTGAAAATCCAACCCATTACCAAAACAATTTCTATTTGTCAGTTTTTTAAATAGAACAGTCTGTATTAAGAAGGATTAGTGAGGAAGTACTATGAGAAAAATTACTGAGAAATTAAGCAAAAAATAAAATTATCTCCAGGCATCGCCGAATGGAGGCCGTGCGACTGCGGAAAGAGAACCAGATCTATAGTGCTGATGAGAAGAGAGCCCTGGCGTCCTTTAACCAAGAAGAGAGGCGAAAGAGAGAAAACAAGATTCTGGCCAGTTTTCGAGAGATGGTATACAGAAAAACTAAAGGGAAAGATGACAAATAAGGATTTTCTGATTGTTCAGCAGACATTTTTAACAAAAAAAGAAAGTCTGGGTTCCACATATACATACAAAAAGATTACTATGATCTGAAAAAGCTTTACAGTGCTACTGTGCCTTCTATTTAATTCTTTCAGTCCTTCAATAAAAAGCTGCTTATTGATATAATTTTAGCAAGTTCTTTGGGTTATTTTTGGATTGACCATAATAACTTTCTGGTTTAAAAATCCAAATTACGAATGAAATCATACTGTACTTGGGGAGGTGGCATTGAGAGAAAGTGTCAGTAAGATGTGAAACTTAACTCTCACACCATGGGACAGTGCTACTATTAGCTCTACATGATGCCTGTCCCCCGCTCCCACCCCAACTGAACTTGTGGGAAATCATCATTCCTCTATGTTGAATGTGTTATAAATGGACTTGATAGAAACATACAGGAGGCCACTTTTGTTAACAAGGCGAAGGCATTGCTGAAAAAAGCAAATCTGGAATTTGAAAATCGACTTGTATAATATATAGTCTGCCCTGGAAATAATGTATTTTGGTTTTAGTCCCTACGTCTACCACACATCCAACAAACAAGCCAAAAACCAAACTAACCCACAGACTTATTGAGTTGAAAATGTGAACGTTAGTGTTTTAAGTTCTTAAAAGGTTACTTAAAAATGGTTCTTCAAATATAAAATACTGGGAAGTGTACTGTTGTGCCAATGTAAGTAGATTATTTCCATCTAAGCTATGCTTAGATTGTTATTTGAATACTGGAAATGAATGGGAGTCAACTATGGTTAGGAGTTTAATAGGGAAAAATATATTGAAGCATTGGTTTTAATTTAGTTGTTTTATAAGGATGAAATTAAAATGATATTAAACGTATTTTAAGTCTGTCCTTTATGTAATAAGCATATTTCATTTTAAACATTGTTAAACGTTTCATTTTATTTTTTATATCTGTCATTCAGTTTAACTTTGTATAGAACTCCTCACTTTATCACCTTTTTATGGCTACTATTGACTTTTAAGTTTGAGAGAAATGGAAAATTCTGGGACTAGCAGTTCATGATCTTTTTTCTTCCCATTATTTTGTTCAGTTTGAGTTGTTAGGTCACAAGAGTGAAAGGAAAGGGGACAGTAGAAGTTTTGGCTGTTTTTGTTAAGGTTGTTTTGAGCTGTGTTATTATGTGTCTAGAATAAATCTAAATTACCTGGGGGATGGGGAAGTTCTAACTCTGTGGTCATAAAATGCTCTCTCTTCTTGTAATAGTTTAAAGTGTTTTTTTCCAAAGTTTTAAAATAAGGCAGTCATATTTCAAAGTATAGATAAAAAGTTTTACTATTTAACATATGTTCTAGGAAAGTGTCTACCTTTAACCCACAACTAAGGAACTAAACCATTTGGCGTGTAGCAACATTTATGACTCCTGAAGATGAAGTGATTTCTGTTTATCATCATTGCCGCCTAACCTGATCAATATCTTGTTTCCTAAAGGTAAAAGGAAGCTAGGTTCCAAATTTATGAGTTGTAATCCATCTACTTCCCTGTGTAATAAAATCTAAATTTATAGTCCCTATTTAAGAATTCTGTTCTCTAAGAACATTATTTTTTGTTATTGATTCCTAGAGGCTGAATGAATTTGCACTCTTATTTTCAGTAGGCAGAGCAGTTTAAATGCAACAACTCTGTGATAGAGGATTATTGTGGGTTTTTATTGGATTCTCCTGTGTCCTCCACAGAGTAGATAGTCAGTAAATGAAAGAAAACATATTAAGGTATTTCAGAACTTTGTCATTTCTTTCATCAGGGTTTGTTCAGGAAAGATCTGCCAAAGAACAGCTTCAGTAGCATGTTTTTTGGGAAAGAGGAGGGTAGAATAAAAGGGCTAAAAGTATTTTGAGCTCATGAGAGTTACTGCTTCAAACTGTGTTGAGTCATCTGAGCCGTAAGTCCAACAGGAGGGCTGTTGTATTTGAAATTCATGTTTTGTTCTTCAGGAAGACTTACCTAGTTTTCCACTTCCTTGCCTATTGTTCTGATAAGATTTTCCCTTCTTTTATGTTTGTTGCACAAATGTAACACTTAAAAGAAGAAGAAAGAAAAATTAACCACAGTCTTAGCACATCAATTGTCTTTCGTATTCTGTGTTCCCTTCCAGTGCTTGTCTGCATAAATATGTATTCTGATATACCTGTACGTAATCACCCATAATGTAATCTTGTCTTTGGTGTTTTAAACCTTTGCAGTCAGACAAGACAGCCTCACAGGGATGGTAGGAACAAGTGATGATCTGGTGTGAGGATGGAAAGACCAGAAATAAGTAAGCGTGGCAATTGCCTCCTGTTTTGAAGCCACCCTGCTGCCATCATGGTTGTGATGCTGTGTGGTACGCAGCGCGCCCAGTTTCAGAGTATCGGAGTGTAGTATTAGTTAACAGTGAGGCTTAACTCACAGTAAGTGAAGGGGCCTGTGAGTAGGGAAATCTTTAGACTGGTTATATTATGAGCTATAGAACTGTTGCCATTTTTCTTTTCCCCAGTTATGCCCATTAAAGAGGTGTGTCTACTAGAGAATTAGGCTCAGATGGGGGAACAAGCAGCCAAGTATCATTCTCAGTCTGACAGGTGAATTTTAGGAAATCTCTAAACTTGGCTTCTGTACCTGTAAGACTCAAGTAAGACTCAAGTGATGTAGACAGTGATGGGAAAAACCACTTAGAAATGGAAAACAACTTACTGGTTACTCTGCTAATGTGATGGAAATTGCCAAATGGAAAATGAATGAATGCAAAAAAAAAAAAAAATACAGCTGGATTGTTTGCCACAAGTTTATTATTCAATAAATTTTCTGTGGTTTGATGTGCAGTATCGTATTTTTAATACATTCTGATTAGAAGTCCAATCCTAAAACATTCTGTAAGAATTAGACACAATTGAATTAGAAGGAAATTGACTCCATTAAAATATTTTTGGCCTCGATAATATCCCTCAGCCGTTTTTCTTGAAAGCGAGTCATTCCTGGTCTGCAGAGGAAGAAAAACAAACATATGAAAACTTTTTAACATAAAACACTGAGCCAGGGATTCCCTGTTTATTCTGTTACATTCCTAGTGAGTAAGAAGTCTTTTGAGGGTGGGGAGCAAAGGTTGTCTCTATTCCATAGGCCCAATCAGTAAAAGGATTAATGAGTTTATATGTAAAGATTCTCTAAAAGAGCTGCTGTACAAATAAAAGATTATTATATAGGACTTAATTCCATGTGACTGAAGTTTCCCATAGAAACAATAGACATGACCCACTTTGCCCCCACCATCCTTTAGCAGTTAATCCTCAAGTTTCTAATTACTGAAAAATGAGACATTAAAAAATTTTTTCTAGAACAATGGCAGAATCCTTTCAGCCCATCCTAATGGGGTGGGTGGGCCAAAGAAGGAAAGTGACCATTACATGAGTTATCTGTGGCTATGCGCCCGCTAGGTTCCTAGGGTGTGATGACCTTTGCCCACCACCCTTTTAAAAATAAGTCTCCAGGGGCATCTCGGTGGCTCGGTCAGTAGAGCATGTGACTCTTGATCTCAGGGCCATGAGTTCTAGCCCCATGTTGGGCATAGAGATCACACACACACACACACACAAAAAGTCTCCAAATGTTCATTACCTGTGAACTAACGAAAGGCCCTCAAAGATATAAAAGACCTCAATGGGCATATCCTAAGAGAGAAAAGGATAACTGTTAGCTTATACCAATCATACCAACTCGTAATTCCTTCCATCCCTACACTTGTCCATATGTATACTCTTAAGTTTCTAGAATTCATCCTCCTTACTGGAATGTCTATAGGTGGTAGTTCTTTGTCACTTCAAATCTCTGTTCCCCAAAAGATCTTTTTGGCAACAAATACCTGAAGAATCTCTGTAAAATTGGAAACAAGTCAGGAAAGGCTTGTGCTCCTCATGAATAGTCATTTACCTTCTTTTTATGTTCCACTCTACTCGATGGACAGTATTTACCTCTTAGGAGTAGGATAAGAATGAAATAATATAGATAAACACGGTTTGAAAACATTTTTAAAGCAGCATAAAAGTGGAGGTTGTAATATTGTCTCAGGGGTCTCCACCCATGCTCCCTTCCAAAATTATATGTGGAATTCAGAGCAAGAGCCCTTCTCCTAAGCCCTCAATGTACAGTCTCTGGTCATGGTCTTGCTTACCTCCAGCAGCCTCACTTTCCAATCTCCAACCTTGCCAGTTAGCAAGACAGCTGATGGCAGGATAGATGACCAGGAGGAGTGAGAGCTCCACGTATTTTACCTTTTTACATGATTCCAGGTTCAAATACATAAGTTTGTAGTAGGATAGGATAAATATAAGACAGAGTTGGCTCACCGTGTAGTCCTCTGTGAAGCTCTGGAGGCAGACCAAGCCTCAGGTAACTTCTGTGACAGAATGGGCAGCAAGGGGGAAAATAACGTGTGTATGTCTGCTGTATTCCAGGCACTATGCTTGGGACCAGACCTGCTCCTCTGATGACCCAAACCCTGGATTTGTGGATGTTATTTGGATTCCTTTCACACAAGCTATCAACATACTTCATATTCCTGGTCTACCTGGTTGGCTACACACAGTCATTCCTTCAAGTATTTATTGAGTGCCTATTACTTGCCAGGCCTCATTTTACAGCAGAACAAAAATTCCTGCCTTTGTGGAGCTTATATTCTGGTAGGGGGAACAGACAATAACAAGATAATAAGTTACATAGACTATCAGAAGGTAATAAAGTGTTAGGGAGAAAAAGCAAAAGCATGGAGGAAAGAATAAAAGTGTGACGTAGGAGGTGAGAGCAGGATGTGCACATACCTAGGGGAGAGTTTTCCAGTCAGAGGGAACAGCAGGTGCAGAGGCCCTGAGGTGGGACTCTACCTGGATTATTAAAGAGTCGCAAGATCACAGCTGGAGGAGAGGGAGGGAGGGAGGAGGAGGAGGAGGAGGAAAGCAGAGATAGCAAGAGACCAGGTCACGCAAGGGCCTACCAGGCCCTCACTACTCAAAGTGTACTCTGTGGGCAGGCACACACCTGGGAGCACCACCTGGGAGCTTCTTAGCAATGCAGAATCTCAGGCCCCACCCCAGACCTGCTGAATCAGAATCTTCCTTTCAACAAGATCTGCAATTAATGTGCATGCACTTTGAAGTTAGAGAAACACGTTGGAACATTTTAAACAGAGCGGAGTGACATAAGTTCATTTTATCAGGCTCACTCTGGCTGGTGGCTGCTATTTTGAAAAGATACACAATGAGGGCAAGGGTGGAAGCAGAGCGACCAGTTAGGAGGCTATTGAAATGATCTTGGTAAGAGATGATGGTGTCTTGTACCAAGGTGGTAGAAGTGGAGTGGTAAGAAATTGTTGGATTCAGGACCTATTTTTGAAGATAGGGCCAATAGGATTGCTAATATGTTGGGTGAGGGATGTGAGTCAAGGATGATGCCAAGGATTTGGGCCATGAATGGAGATGAGAGGTCTGCGGGCAGGTCAGGTTGGGAAGGGAAAATTGGAAGTTCAGTTTTGGATACAAGAAGTGAGATGTTTATTAAACATCCAAGTGGCAGAGATCTGGGCTGGAGATGCAGATTTGGGAAGCATAAGCTAGAGGTGGCATTTAAAGTCAGGAGACGATAAGATCACCAAGGAGAGGAGTATAGAGGACAGGTTCGAGGCCAGTAGAGACTGAGAAGGAATGGTCAGTGAGGCAGGAAGGAAAACCCAGATAGTGTGTGGTTCTAGCAGCCAAATGGAACATTTCATGAAGCGGGGAGTGAGCAGCTCTGGCAAGTGCTGTAGATTGCCCAGGCAAGATGAGGACAGAAATAGGACTTAAGTTTTACAAAGAAGGGGTCATCAATGACCTTGACGGGAGAAGTCTCCATTTTCCTGGAAGTCTCATCTAAGCGAACGGGGCAGAAAAGGAAGAGCTTACTAGAGGTTTGTTTTTGATGATCTTGATGGTGAAGTAGGCAGAGGCGGTGACTTGTGGCATGGGTTTCTTAGCAGTTGGGATGCTCCAGCGCACACAGTAGTTATAGTGGTAGCTGTGAACCAAGTCCTCCTTCTCTATAAACTCTACGTAGTACACCCAGCGGTTTTGATACTCCCAAGTCTGTTTCATATAAAAGAGAAAGAACACACAGAAAAGCAAACTTCTTTTCAAGTCCTCTAGGTAAAGGCAACAACACAGCAGTAGGGGTTACAGCCCAGCTTTGGGCATCCATTTCTAACATTTTTGACTGGGATTCAAACTAGAGTCAACTCCCAATCTGTCTCCACAAGTGGAGGAGAGAAAAGGTAGAGCCGACATGAAATGAGTGAATAATGCAACCTCCCTGGAGAGCGGGCTTTGGAACCCAGAGGCGCACAGTCAGATGTGTAGGCGCACAAATACACCCCACGCACGCATACACACTGACCTCCCGCCAGACCCTTACTTGGGAGGCAAGTTTGGTTAGTTGGAGAGTAACTAGAAAGGGATTGGAACATGTGTTCTGCGCACTCCTCTTGGGAGGCCTGTAGATGTCACTGTTTAAAGTAATGAGGCTGATTTCACAAGCTGTTTTTGAAAATCAGGCTCACTTCAATGCAGCCATCGGTGGTATATAAACTAAGTTTAGAAAAGGAATGAGTCAGGCACTGGGATCATCCAGATCCCTCAGATCCCTATTTTACCCCCTTGGAGAAATTTTTCTCTCGAAAGCATGAATCTCACTAGTGCCTAGGGCCCCCAGAAGTCACAGTGCAGCCCCGATTCTCAGTCCAGTGCCTTGAACGCTGTAGGTATTCAACAAGTTCAATTCAACTGAACCCCCTTGGGTTGGCTATTGGGGCACAGGAAGCTTCCACATCAAAAAAAAATCCTGAATTTAGTTGAAGGTCCACAGAAGGAAGGAAGTGGGACAGTCTAACAGTTTCAGTGATGTGAGGAGGAACAGTCGGAGGGAGATGGCTGAAAGATTTCAGGCCCTCTAAAAAAAATTTTAAAAGTAGGTTGGCCTTCTGCCTCAGCTTACTTACTTTCTTTTTCTCTTTCTTTTTTTTAGAAGATTTTATTTATTCATTTGAGAGAGACAGACAGAGAGAGAGAGCACGAGCAGAGGAGAGAGGTAGAGGGAGAAACAGACTCCCCGCCGAGCTGGGAGCCCGATACGGGGCTCGATCCCAGGACCCTAGGATCACGACCCAAGCCGAAGGCAGATGCCTAACCGTCTGAGCCACCCAGGAGCCCCAGCTTACTTTATTTCAAACTTATACCCAATTGATTGTTTCAGTCAGCCAGACAGGAGCACCAGACTCTAGATTCCCTGGGATCAGAATTGTATTTTACACAGATTACACAGATTCCTTTTATGAAGGAGCCTGCTACTTAACCCTTTGCGGGCCATTGGAGCGTGGCTTTCTTTCCAACCTTTCTATATGAATATATTTCTTCAGCCTTCATGTTGAATCTGTCAGACAATCAAAGACTTTGTACCATCGGAAAGGGCCCTAGACATCATTTAGGGAAGTCCCTCCCTTTGCAGATGAGAATATTGGGGCCTAGCTATGGGAAGGGACAGTCCAACGCAACAGTGGGGACTGGGACCCAGGGCTCCCAAGCAGCCCGCTCAGTGCTCTCTCCCCCCCACCAGATGTCTCTGTTCTAAGATTCTCTTCCTCTCAATTTGGTGTCCTAGAGGTTTTTTTTTCTTTCTTTTGTGAACTAAGGCAGCCTTAGACACATTAAATTCAGCCATCTCCATCAAGCCAGTTTCCCCATTTTTATCGCTGTTCAGGCAGCCGACTCTTACGTAGCTCCAGTGAGTATGTGTTATCCTTGTATTTTGTAATTTTTACATAACATTGCTTCATATACTCGCTTCCAGGAAACAATATCTCATTGTGCTACTCCACCATGGATGGCTTAGCCAATTACATATTATTGGACACTCAAAATCAACAGGCATCTGGAAGTATATGCACAAAACTGTTATCAATGGTAAGTGACCCTTGAGGGAGTAGAACCGTGTATTGTGGGGGTGGAAGGAGAGCTTTCCTTTTCTGCTTTGTGTCCTTTTGCTCACTGTGGATATTCCTTTTTTTATATAATGTCTTATTTTATCATAAAAATAATTTTAGGGGTGCCTGGGTGGCTCAGTCGTTAAGCATCTACCTTTGGCTCAGGTCATGGTCCCAGGGTCCTGGGATCGAGCCCCGCATCGGGCTCCCTGCTCGGCGGGGAGTCTGCTTCTCCCTCTCCCACTCCCCCTGCTTGTGTTCCCTCTCTTGCTGTGTCTCTCTCTGTCACATAAATAAATAAAATCTTTTAAAAAAAATAATTTTAACTGGGTGTTAGGCATTGGGGATTTTCCAACTTTTCTCTTAGAAAGAACTTATTTGTATATTCATGTTGCCAGGTTGTGTTCCTTAAGAGAATAAACAAATTGTGCCCATTGGCCGTGTGTAAGTGTACCTCTTCCCTCTCCAAAACACACGAGCCTTTGGACATCAGGTTTAATCATCCTTATTCACATTGTAATACCTTAAAATCTTTTGAATTTGCATTTTTCACTGATAGTAAAACTCTGCATTATTTTTGTCATCAAAAAGAAATTTTCAGGGGCACCTGGGTGGCTCAGTTGGTTAAGCGTCTGCCTTCGGTTCCGGTCATGATCCCAGAGTCCCGGGATCGAGCCCTGAGCCCTGCATCGGGCTCCCTGCTCAGTGGGGAGTCTGCTTCTCCCTCTGCCTCTCCTCCCCACTCATGCTCACTCGCTCTCTCTCTCGCCCAAATAAATAAATAAAATCTTTAAAGGAAAAAAAAGAACTTTTCCTATTATGGTGGCCAAAGTATATCAGACCTGTGATCAAAATTTCATTTTGCTGCTTAATCAGAAAGACTTAGGACAGGGGTGCCTAGGTGGCTCAGTCGGTTAAGTGTCTGACTCAGTTTCAGCTCAGGTCATGATCTCAGGGTCATGGGATAGAGCCCCACAATGGGCTCCACACTCAGGGCAGAGTCTGCTTGAGATTCTCTGCCTCTCTCTCTCCTTTTGCCCCTCTCCCCACTCATGCACGCTTTCTCTTCCTAAAATAAATAAATAAATACAGTCTTTTAAAAGAAAAAAAAAAGAAAGACTTTGGACAAATAGTCCAACCTCTCTGAACCTTGGTTTCTCATCTGTAAAATTGGTACACTGATGTACCTACGTGCAGGTTCATTGTGGGGGTTAGGTGAGATCATGCATGTGAAGTGCTCAGTGGTACTTGACACATAGTAATGCTCAGTAAGTGCTAACTACTAATTTGGCATCCCCTGGTGTACAGTGGACTCTGGGAAATCTGCAGTAAGCTTGAGAAAGCTCTCCATCAGAAATGTCTGACACTTAGGGGCGCCTGGCTGGCTTAGTCGTTAGGCGTCTGCCTTCGGCTCAGGTCGTGATCCCAGGGTCCTGGGATCGAGCCCCGCATCGGGCTCCCTGCTCAGCGGGGAGCCTGCTTCTCCCTCTCCCGCTCCGCCTGCTTGTGTTCCCTCTCTCACTGTGTCTCTCTCTTCAAATAAATAAAATCTTTAAAAAAAAAAAAAAAGAAATGTCTGACACTTAGATGGCAGACTTGACTTCTAGGGCTCAGTGCATTAGCAGGGCTGGGAACAAGGTGATTTCATGTCAGTAGCTTTATAGAGCTTTTAACGTTTCAGTTACTTTCTACTTTCTAATCATCTTATCCTCATAACAGTCCTACACAGTTCATCTGTGAAAAATAATGGTATGGCGAGAATAAATCTGTCCGTGTAATCAACACATATTTTAGAGCATCTCTGTGTACCTGAGCTTTATAGGGGCGGGGGACAGAGAATTGAATAAAAGCCTCTGCCCTCATTGACTATTTGATCATTGACTATTTGGAAGAAAGGCAAAGGGTAAGTAAGTAAAATCTCGTATCTTAGGTAGAGCTGAATACTAAGGGAAAAAGTAAATCAGAGGAAGAGAATGGGTTGCAATTTTAGATGAGGTGGCGAGGAAAGGCCTCAGTGAGCAGGTAGAATTTTTTTTTAATTGAGCTGCAGTTTCAGGTATATGACATAGTGATTGAATACTTATGCACATTATGAAATGATCACAATAGGTCCATCACCATACAAAATTATTACAATATTAATACTATTTGCTGTGCTTTTCCTCTGTGTGACTGTTTTATTTTATTTATTTTTAAAGATTTTATTTTGAGTAATCTCTGTGCCCAACGTGGGGCTCAAACTCACAACCCCGAGATCAAGAGTCACACACTCCACCAACTGAGCCAGCTGAGCGCCCTGTGACTAGTTCATTTTATAACTGGAAGCTCGTACCTCTTAATCCCCTTCACTTGTTCCACCCAAATCATACCCCTCTCCCCTCTGGTAACACCAGTTTGTTCTCTGTATTTGAGTCTGTTTCTGTTTTGATTTGTTAGTTCATTTGTTTGGTTTTTTAGATTCCACATGTAAGTGAAATCATATGTTATTTGTCTTTCTTTAACTTCACTTCTTAGCATAATACCCTCTGGGTCCATCCATGTTGTCACAAATGGCAAGATTTCATTCTTTTTTATGGCTGAATAATATTCTATTTTATATATATCACATCTTTGTTATCCATTCATCTATTGATGGATGCTTAAGTTGCTTCCAATCTTGGCTTATAGCAAATAATGCTGCAATGAACATGGGGTGCATATATCTTTTCAAGTTAGTGTTTTTGTTTTCGGAAAAATACGCAGAAGTGGAATTGCTGGATCATATAGTATTTCTATTTAAAATTTTTTGAGGAACCTCTATACTCTTTTCCATAATGGCTGCACGAATTTACACTCCCACCCAACAGTGCATGAGGCTTTCCTTTTCTTCACATCTTCACCAACAATTGTTATTTCTTTTTTCTTTTTTTTTTTTAAGATTTTATTTATTTATTTGAGAGAGAGTGAGAGAAAGAGCACAAGAGCGGGGAGCGGGAGAGGGAGAAGCAGACTCCCTGCTGAGCAGGTAGCCCGACGCGGGACTCGATCCCGGGACTCCAGGATCATGACCTAAGCCGAAGGCAGTCGTTTAACCAACTGAGCCACCCAGGCGCCCAACAATTGTTATTTCTTGTCTTTTTGGTATTAGCCATTCTGACTGGTGTGAGGTGATATCTCATTGTGGTTGTGATTTGCATTTCCCTGATGATTAATGATGTTGAGCATCTTTTCATGTGTTTCTTGTCCATCTGTATGTCTTCTTTGGAAAAATTTTCTATTCAGGCCATCTGCCCGTAAATGAATTTTTTTTTGTGGGGGGTGTTGAGTTGTATGAGTTCTTTATATATTTTGGATATTAACCATTTATCAGACCTATCATTAGCAAAATATCTTCTCACATTTAGTAGGTTACTTTTTCATTTTATTGATGGTTTCCTTTGCTGTGCAAAGGTTTTTTAGTTTGATGTAGTTATAATTGTTTATTTTTGTTTTTGTTTTCCTTGCCTGAGAAAAATATTGCTAAGGCTGATTTCCAGGTGTTACTTCCTTTGCTTTCTTTTAGGAGTTTTATGGTTTCAGGTCTTACATTTAGGTCTTTAATCCACTTTGAGTTTATTTTTGTGTGTGTGGTTAGAAAGTGGTCTGTTTTCATTTTTTTTTTAAGTGTTTATTTGAGAGAGAGAGCGTGCGAGCGGGGGTGGGGGCAGAGGGAGAGAATCTCAAGCAGACTGCACTCTAAGCGCAGAGCCTAATGTAGGGCTCGATCTCACTACCCTGAGATCATGACCTGAGCTGAAACCAAGAGTCGGACATTCGACTAACTGAGTCACCCAGGCACTCCTCCAATTTCATTATTTTGCGTGTAGCTGTCCAGTTTCCTTAACACCTTTTATTGAAGAGACTGTCTTTTCCCCATTGTATACTCTTGCCTCCTTTGGCATAGATTAATTGACCATATAAGTGTGGGTTTATTTCTGGACTCTGTTCTGTTCCTTTGATGTGTAGGTCTGTGTTTGTGCTAGTACCATACTGTTTTGATTACTATAGCTTTGTAGTATAGTTTGAAATCTGGGAGCATGATACTTCCTGCTTTACTCTTCTTTCTTAAGATTGCATTGATTAATTGAGGTCTTATGTCATTCCATATAAATTTTGGGATTATTTGTTCTAAAATGTAAAATTGCCATTGGTATTTTTATTGGGATTGTATTGAATTCTATAGATTGCTTTGGGTGGTATGGGCGTTTCAACAATATTAATTCTTCCATTCCATGAGCATGATATATCTTTCCATTTATTTGTCATCTTCAGTTTCTTTCATCACTGTCTTATAGTTTTCAGAATACACGTCTTTCAACTTCTTGGTTAAATTTATTCCTAGGTATTTTATTCTTTTTGATGCAATTGTATACGGGATTGTTTTTTCAGTTTCTCTTTCTGATAGTTATTAGTGTATAGAAACGCAACAACAGATTTCCGTATGTTAATTTTGTATCCTGCAACTTCATTGAATTCATTTATTAGTTCTAATAGTTTTTTGGTGGAGTCTTTAGGGTTTTCTATATATAATATCATGACATCTGCAAATAGTGACAGTTTTACTTCTTCTTTACCAATTTGGGTGCCTTTTATTTCTTTTTCTTGTTTCATTGCTACAGCTAGGCCTTGTACTATATGTTGAATAAAAGCGGCAAGAGTGAGCATTCTAGTCTTGTTCCTGATCTTAGAGAGAAAGCTTTCAGCCTTTCACTCTTGAGCATGATGTTAGCTCTGGGTTTGTCATATCTGGCCTCTCTTATGTTGAGGTATGTTTCCTCTGTGCCCACTTTGTTGAGAGTTTTTATCGTATTTGAATGTTGAGTTGTGTCAGATGCTTTTTCTGCATTTATTGAGATGATCATATTATTTTTATCCTTTATTTTGTTAACATGGTGTATCACATTGATTAATTTGTGTATATTAAATCATCCTTGCATCCCTGGAATAAATCCCACTTGATCGTGATATATGATACTTTTAATGTATTGTTGAATTTGGTTTGTTAATATATCATTGAGGATGTTTGCATCTATGTTCTTCAGGGATATTGACCTGGAATTTTCTTTTTGTGTAGTGTCTGTCTGGTTTTGGTATCAGGGTAATGTTGGTCTCATTGAGTGATTGGGAAGCATCCTTTCCTCTTTAATTTTCTGGAATAGTTGGAGAAGGATAAGTATCAACTCCTTTTTAAGTGTTTGGTGATGGGCACCGGGTGGCTCAGTCAGTTAAGTATCTGCCTTTAGCTCAGGTCATGGTCCCAGGGTCCTGGGATTGAGCCCCGCATCAGGCTCCCTGCTCCACGGGGAGTCTGCTTCTCCCTCTCCCTCTGCCTCCCCCCTCATGCTCTCTCTCTCTTATGCTCTCTCTCTCTCAAATAAATAAATAAAATCTTTAAAAAAAAAATAAATGTTTAGTGAAATTCACTTGTGAAGCCATCTGGTCCCGGACTTCTTTTGTTGGGAGTTTTTTTGAGTACTGATTCAATTTCATTATTAGCATTTTGTCTGTTCAGATTTTCCATTCCTTCTTGATTCCAGTCTTGGAAGATTGTTTCTAGGAATTTATCTATTTCTTCTAGGTTGTTTAATTTGTTTGCAACAAATAATTTTTCAGACTAGTCTAGTCTCTTATAATCATTTGTATTTCTGTGATGTCCGTTATAACTTCTTTCATTCCTGATTTTCTTCATTTGAGTCCTCTCTCTTTTTTTCTTCATGAGTCTTGCTAAAGGTTTTTCAATTTTATCTTTTCAAGGAACCAGCTCTTAGCTTCATTGATCTTTTCTAATGTTTTAAGTTTCTATTTCGTTTATCTTCTCCTGATACTTATTAAATCCTTCCTTCTACTAATTTTGGGCTTTGTTCTTTTTCTACTTCCTTTAGGCATAAGATTAAATTGTTTATTTGAGATTTTCAGATTTCTTGAGTTGGGCCTATAGTGCTATAAACTTCCCTTAGCGTGGAGTCTGCTTAAGTTTCTTTCTCCTCCCTCTGCCCCTCCCCCCTCAAATAAATAAATCTCTTTTTTTTAAGATTTTATTTATTTATTTATTTATTTATTTTTAAAGATTTTATTTATTTATTTGACAGAGAGAGAGATAGCGAGTGCAGGAACACAAGCAGGGACTGGGAGAGGGAGAAGCAGGCCTCCCGCCGAGCAGGGAGCCCGATGTGGGACTCGATCCCAGGACTCTGGGATCATGACCTGAGCCGAAGGCAGACGCTTAACGACTGAGCCACCCAGGCGCCCGATTTTATTTATTTATTTGAGAGAGAGAGAGCACACACGAGTGGCGGGGAGGGACAGAGGGAGAGGGGGAATCCGACTCCCAGGTGAGCAGGGAGCCCGATGCGGGGCTCCATCCTGGGACTCTGGGATCATGACCTGAGCCGAAGGCAGACGCTTAATTGATTGAGCCACCCAGGCGCCCCTAAATAAATAAATCTTTAAAAAAAAAACTTCCCTCTAAAACTTCTTTTGCAGCATCGCATAGATTTTGTACGGTGTTTCCATTTTCATTTGTCTCAAGGTATTTTTTTATTTCCTTTTTGACTTCTTTGTTCAGCCATTGATTGCTTAGTATCATGTTTAGCCTCCAGGTGTTTATAGTTTTTTTCCAGTTTTCTTCTTGTAATTGGTTTCTATTTTCATACCATTGTGCTAACAAAAGACGCTTGATACGATTTCAGTCTTCTTAAGTTTATTGAGACTTGTTTTCTAGCCTAACATGTGATCTGTCCTGGAGAATGTTCCATGTGTACTTGAAAAGAATGTGTATTCTGCTGTTTTGGGATGGAATGTTCTGGATATATGTTAAGTCCATCTGGTCTAATGTGTCATTCAAAGTCACTTTCCTTATTGGTTTTCTGTCTGGATGATCTATTGATAGTAAGTGGGGTGTTAAAGTTCCCTACTATTACTGTACTACTGTCAATTTCTTCCTTTATATTTGTCAATATTTTCTTTATATATTTAGGTGCTCCTGTGTTGGGTGCATAGATGTAAATATACAAGTCTTATATCTTCTTGTTGGGTTGACCCCTTTATCATTATATAATGCCCTTTGTCTCTGGTTACAGGTGTTGTTTTTTTTTTTTTTTAAGTCTATTTTGTCTGGTATGAGTATTGCTACCCAGGTTTTCCTTTTTTTTCTCTAATTTGCTTGGAATATCTTTTCCCATCCCTTCACTTTCAGTCTGTATGTGTCTCGAGGTCTGATGTGAGTCTCTTGTAGACAGCATATAGATGGGTTTTGGTTTTTTATCCATTCAGTCACCCTGTGTCTTATGATTGGAGCATGTAGTCTATTTACATTTAAAGTAATTACTGCTGGGGCGCCTGGGTGGCTCAGTCGTTCAGCGTCTGCCTTCGGCTCAGGTCATGATCCCAGGGTCCTGGGATCGAGCCCCACATCGGGCTCCCTGCTCCACGGAAGGCCTGCTTCTCCCTCTCCCACTCACCCTGCTTGTGTTCCCTCTCTCGCTGTGTCTCTCTCTGTCAAATAAATAAATAAAAAATCTAAAAAAATAAAGTAATTACTGCTGGGCATGTACTTATGATTAGTTTGTTAATTGTTTTCTGGTTGTTTTTGTAGTTCTTCTCTGTTCTTTCTTCCCTTGTGATTTGATGACTTTCTTTGTTATGTTTGGATTCCTGTGTCTTTTGTGTGTCCGTTATAGGTTTTGGGATTGTGGTTACCAGGAGGTTCATCTGTAATGCACTATGTATATATCGCAGTGTATTTTAAGCTGATGGTCACTTAATTTGGAACACATTGTAAAAGTGCTACATTTTCATTCCCTCCTATTTTATGTAGTTGACATCATATTTTACATCTTTTTATTTTGTGTATCTCATAAGTAATTGTCATAGCTATAATTGATTTTACTACTGTTGCCTTTTAACCTTCATACTAGCTTTATAAGTGATTGATCTACTGCCTTTACTATATGTTTGCTTTTACCAGTGAAATTTTTTCTTTCGTAATTATCTTCTAATTATGGCCTTTTCTACTTAAACAAGTCCCTTTAACATTTTTTGTAATGCTGGTTTAGTGGTGATGAACTCCTTTAACTTTTTTTTGAGAACTCTCTCTCTCCTTCAGTTCTGATGGATAACCTTGCTGGACAGAGTATTCTTGGTTGTAGGTTTTTCTTTTCAGTACTCAGAGTGTGTTGTGCCTCTTCCTTTTGGCCTGCAAACTCTGCTGAAAAATCAGCTGATCGCCTTATGGGGGTTCTCGTATACGTAACTATTGGTATTCTCTTGCTGCTTTTAAGATTCTTTCTTTATCTTTAATTTTTGGCATTTTTGTTATTATGTGTCTTGGCATGGACCTCCTTGGGTTCCTCTTATTTGGGGCTCTCTGTGCTCCCTGGACCCAGGTGTCTGTTTTTTTCCCCAGGTTAGGGAAGTTTTTAGCTATTATGTCTTCAGATAGGTTTTCTACCCCTTTTTCTCTCTTTTCTTTCTGGGACCCCTATAATGCAAATGTTGGTATGCTTGATGTTGTTCCAGTGGTACCTTATCCTACTCTCATTTCTTAAGAATTCCTTTTTCTTGGGCGCCTGGGTGGCTCAGTTGGTTAAGCGTCTGACTCTTGATTTCGGCTCAGGTCATGATCTCAGGGTCATGAGACTGAGCCGCGCATGGGGCTCCGCACTAGGCAGGGAGCCTGCTTGGGATTCTCTTTCCCTCTCCCTCTGCCCTACCCCCACTTGAGCTCTCTCTCAAAAAATAGAAGTAAAAATATTTTCTGTCTCTTTGTTGAAGTTCTCACTGAGTTCATCCATTCTTCTCCCAACTCTTGTCCTCTTGTGAGCACCTTTATGACCATTACTTTGAACTCTTTATCAGATAAATTGCTTATCCACATTTTTAGTTCTTTTTCTGTGGTTTTGTCTTGTTCTTATTCCTCCGTCTCCTCATCTGGTCTGACTCTATGTGTTTGTTTCTATGTATTAGGTACATCAGCTCCGTCTCCTGGTCTTGAAAGTGGTGGCCTTATGTAGAAGGTGTTCGGGGGGCCCAGTAGTATAATCACCCCTCATCACCAGAACCAGGCACTCCAGGGGTGTCCCACGTGTGGGCTGTGTGCACTGACCTGTTGTGGCTCAGCTGTGACTGCTGTGGGGGGCGCTGGTGAGTGGGGCTGGCCCTTGCCCCCCTCCCCCCAGCTGCAATGCCTCGTAGTGACTATTGTGGGAGTGCTGGTAGGTGGGACTGGGCCCTCCCACCCCCGGGGCATGAGTTGCTTTGGAGGGACACTGGTCTTGGCCAAGGCTGCCCATGAGCTGTGGCAGGGTGGTAATTGCTTTGGGGAGATGCAGGTCCCAAATGAGGCTGCCTGGCAGGGCCAGGAGCTGCTTTAGCGGGCCACCTGCCAGGGCAGGGTCGGTAGTCCTAGCAAGGTGGATGGAGAATGTCAGAACTGGTACCGACCAGCACCTTTGTTCCCAGAGAAAGTTCCTACAGATCCCTGCCCCTTTGGCACAAAACCCTAAAAGTAGCTGATCAATCCCCGTCACATATAGTCCAGGCACCTTTCAAACCACTACCTCTGGGCTTGGGCTCCGAGAGAGTGTGATAGGGTGTGGGTCCTTTAAGAGCAGAGTCTTGGTTTCCTGTAACACTCTGGCCCTCCCCTGATTTTCCAAGCTCCTGGGATGAAACGCTGCTGATTTTCAAGGCCACATGTTGGGGGGGGGGGTTCATCTTCCTGGCGCAGTCTCCAGGGTGGGTGGTGCCCAGAGGTGGGGCTTGAACCTCCCGCTTCTCAGGGAGTGCCTGCGCGCCTGTGATTGCGCTCCCATGTGTGGGTCGCCGTGCAGGGGTTTAGTTCCCAACTTTGTCTCAGTCCCTGCTTCCCTTCTTAATGTGGCTTTTTCTTTATATCTTTAGCCGTGGAAGATCTCTTCTACTAGTCTTCAGGTCATTCTCAGAGTGAGTGAACAGGCGGCATGTTAACGAAGATCTCAAGAGAGGTAAGGCCCGACCCATGAGAACAGATCGGAACAGATCGCAGGGGAGAGGGTTCCAGGCAGACAGCCCTGCATGTGCCAAGGCCCTGAGGCGGGAGCGTGCCTGGCAGTTGAACAGGAAGGAGACAGGTGTGGCTGCGGCAAGGACGGTGAAAGGGGAGAAGGTAGAAGGTGATGACCCTGAGCGATAAGTTGGGAGGGAGGAGGGGACTCAGATCACTTCAAGCTCTGCAGCCCCTTGTCAGGACTGACTTTTGCCTTTTATTCAGAATAACTGGTGGCATTGTTGGGGGAAATTTTTCTGCTTGTTCTGTGTCCCATTCCAGTCTGATTCACAGACCCTGGGTGCAGTAGGCAGAGGCTTTTGCCCAACTCCAAAGGGAGACGTTCTCCAGAGCAAGAAGGTCCAAGAGTAAGTAGTACTTTGCGCCATTCATCATCATTGTGCTCTAGGGACCCCTTGTAATTGAAATGTGCCTGCTGGGGTATGAGAGGGTGTGGAGCCACCTCACTGCCACCCGACGGGGCCTTCCTAGGGCCTAGGAAACTGCCCTTGGGGCTGTAGGCTGTGATGGGCTGGCCAGAGAAACAGAGACAGCAGGAAGCTTCTCCGAGGGGTGGGGAGTTTGCCTCCACGGGTTTCAACTCATCTCTGTTTTTTTTTTTTTTTTTTTAAGATTTTCTTTATTTGAGAAAGAGAGAGAGAGTACAAGCAGGGGGAGCAGCAGAGGGAGAGGGAGAAGCAGGCTCCTGCTGAGCAGGGAGCCCGATGTGGGGCTCGATCCCAGGACTCCAGGATCATGACCTGAGCGGAAGGCAGACGCTCAACAGACTGAGCCACCCAGGCGCCCCCCCACCTTTTTTTTTCAACTCATCTCTCTTCTGAGGAAATACAGTGAGTGGGGATTTCAGGCCATTTCTTAATCCACCTCTCCAGTTATGCAAAGCAACCCAGGGCCTTCTCTCCAAAGCTGCCAGGATAAGCCACACAAATGGGTCCGAGCCAGGCACAGGCGGAAAAGGGAGAGGAATTCACAGGCATGCACATCATAATGTGTGGACATTATGTTCCAAAACCAAATCAGAAAGATCCATCGGCATCCCCTCTGTTCATATGAGATTTCTAAAGTTGGTGATGGAGAATTCCCGTTTTGGAACAGTAGCTCCCTCCTTTGGCCACTAGGCCCCCACTTAGAGCACCAGCATGGGAAAATGGCTTAACTGGGAGTATCAGATTTTCCGAGGGAGATGTAAGGTTAGGATGATACAAACCGGGAAATACGATGGTGCCTTTCACCGTCGAACCATACCATGGTGAATTTGGAACCCAGATGGGGACAATGTTTACTTAGTCACCTTTGAAATCACCTAGGGTTTCCGGGTTTTAAACTTTTCATTGTTCCTCGCCCTTGTACACCAATCTGGAGTGGTCAACTAACTTACCAGAATGAACTCTTCAATTTGCTTATGGCCCGTTTCTGCTGTGAATTCACCGTGTGTGACCCATTTGATATTTTTGATGGGCTTTTCTTCTTCTGCAAAAAAAAAAAAAAAAAAAAAAAGGTGAGAATTTGTTAGTTGCCTGGTAGTGTGGCATTGTTTAATGGGCTAGTCCTTCACACCTGCAAGCAGGATTACTACCTGCCACAGTCTTAACAGCAGCACTGACGGCACTCTTCACTACCGCTAATGCTAGTTCATTCAGATTGCCATTGTCTTCTTCTGTGTCTGTCTCCTGGCTTGTAGGACTTGGATCCACATCCATCTTCTGGATTTTGAAATCTTCGGTCCCATCCATTTTCTTTTGCCTGGAAAAAGAAACTCAAGAAGTTATCTCTTGCGCATGTGGCTACACACTCATCTAAGTTCAGACCACCGCTTGAAGGATAACAAGACGTAGGAAATGGTTGTTGCCTCCAGGGGGCAACAGGGGCTTAAGGGTGGGGATAGGAGTGAGGCCTTACGCTTTATCCACTGTGCCTAGCTTCAGAGATCTATTTTTCCTGAAAACCAAGGATTTTCAGATTCTTTTTTTTTTTTTTTAAAGATTTTTTATTTATTTGACAGAGAGAAAGCCAGCCAGAGAGGGAACACAAGCAGGGGGAGTGGGAGAGGGAGAAGCAGGCTTCCCGCGGAGCAGGGTGCCTGATGCGGGGCTCGATCCCAGGACCCTGGGACCATGACCTGAGCCGAAGGCAGACGCTTAACGACTGAGCCACCCAGGCGCCCTGGATTTTCAGATTCTTATAACCATGAACAGTTTAATCAAGATGTAGTAGAATGAGTCCTAACTTCTTTGGAGTTCTAACAATATTGATTTCTAGTTGAGTCTTGAATAGAACCTCAATCCCTGCTTAGGCAACTGAAGGCACATGGCTCTCTTTTTTTTTTAAGATTTTATTTATTTTATTTGAGAGACAAAGAGAGAACGCACGCACAAGCAGGGGGAGTGGCAGAGGAAGAGAGAAAGAGCAGACTCCCCACTGAGCATGGAGCCCGACCACAGGGCTCGATCCCACGACCCTGAGATCACGATCTGAGCCAAAAGCAAGAGTCGGATGCTTAACTGACTGAGCCACCCAGGCACCCCAATTTTAATTCACTTTAAAGAACTATGTGCCCTGGGGCGCCTGTAGCTCAGTCAGTTAAACATCCGACTCTTGATTTTGGCTCAGGTCGTGATCTCAGGGTTGTGGGATCAAGCCCTGTGTTGAGCTCTGTGCTCAGTGGGGAGTCTGCTTGAGATTCTCTCCTTCCTCTGTCCCTCCTCCTGCTCGTGCTCTCTCTCAAATAAATAAATAAATCTTAAAAAAAGATAAAGTGAATTAAAAATCATCAGAGGCAATACAGCATAGAAGGGGGTGGATTTTCAGTTTTTCTCTTGGATTCTCCAGGTGTACAAATTATATCATCTGCCAGAAACTATCATTTTCTTACCATCTTTTTTCCTAAAATATATAGTTCCATAGTATTCGCTTTGGTTAACACTTCTGGAGAAATGTTCAGTGAAAGTGAAGGTAATGTTCCAAAACCAAATCCTTTTGTGTCTGACTCCAGTGGGTGTGCTTTCTGCTGTTCCATCGTAAAGTGTGATGCTGGTTTGTGGTGAGAGATTTATCACGTCAGGAAACTGTTTGCTCCTGTTTTAGTAAGAGGTTTATCATAAATGATTGCTGAAATTTTCCAAATGCTTTTAACATCTATTGAGACTGTGAAACTTAATAGTTACTCAGGCTGTGAACAGGATTCATCCCAGCGCTAGGACTCTGCGCATTTTCCGTCTTTTCCTCTTGAGTCTTGGATTCTCTGTCTTTCCCGGCTACTACTTAAGTCTCTTCACTTATGAGAAATCACTTACCTCTGGCACAGTTACGCATCCCTGCGGGCAATCCTTACGTGGGGGGTGGGTATCTCTCTCCAAAGGGAGCTCGTTGTTTTTCTATAAATAGCAACTCCCAATTTTGGGGTGTTTAATGTGCCTTGTTTCCTTTAACTCACCCCTGCCCCATGAGATTGTGCACCAGACACCTTCCGTTTGCCCTTTCAGATCCACTCCTCCCCGTCTCCCCTGCTCTCTCCCTTGGAAGGCTGACCTGACTGGACTGCATCAGTGGGCTCTCCCATGCCCTCTGGCTTCCAGGAGGTTCCACACAATGCGGAGACAAGGCTGAGGAGGGAGAATGAGGGCAAGTGATATGTTCCCTGGGGAGTGGTCCCCCTGCAGGGTCCCCTGTGGCTGGAGCGGCCCCGCTTGTCCCAGGGCAAGGGTCTCACTTCTCAGCCCCGTAAAGGCAGTTATGCTCTCCCCTTAGCCCTGTGGCCCCACTGTTCTAGCCCCGGGGGAGCCGCACTTGCCCTTGTTGCCCTCCTGTCTGCCCACACCTCCCTCAACACTCCCTTTGCTTAACCCTTCTCTACCTACCCTGCTCTTAGTATGCCAGGTTTCCTGCTGAGACCCTGGGTCACAGAGAGACTCTTGTTTTTGTTTTTTTTAAAGATTTTATTTATTTGACAGAGAGAGACACAGCGAGAGAGGGAACCCAAGCAGGGGGAGTGGGAGAGGGAGAAGCAGGCTTCCCGCCGAGCAGGGAGCCCGATGCGGGGCTCGATCCCAGGACCCTGGGATCACGACCCGAGCGGAAGGCAGACACTCAATGACTGAGCCACCCAGGCGCCCCTCAGAGAGACTCTTGTTACCATGTGAAAGGAGGAAGCCAAGTTCATGGCCAGACTGGCTCCACAGCGGGTGTACTCAACTACCCCACTCTCCTCCCTCCAGGACTCACAAGGGTTGTGGGGCCCTGTTCTCACATTCCCATCTGAAGTCCAGAATGTGCTCCCTCGCTTTCTGTGAGCCTCCTTCAAGAAGAGTCACCCTTTGGTTCCCTTTGTCATTGTTGGTTCCAGGGTGTGCTGGGGGCTGCCCAAGGCAGCCCAGTTCCTGTGGCCGTCAGTCCAGGGATGGACTGAACAGCCTTTTAAGCATTCGGTAATGCTGACTCGTGTTCATTTGGGTCTTCATATTAGCATTTTAGGCTCGGTTTGCATCTGCTTCAGTTCCCTGTTGCTGCTTCCCGGGGGTGGACAAGGCCATCTACGAGGGGAGGACAGAATCTTCCCAGGCTGCCCGTCCCAGAGAGTGAGGAGAACCTGAAGGGTGGCCCATGAGGGAATCCGAAGGCCCTTAACATTAGAGAACTGGCTGTCCCCAGCCTAAGAGTCGGGCCAATTTGGCTACAACGATTTGCTATCAACTCTGTAGTTAAAGACAACAATGGAGTTTTTTGGGAAATCGGTAAATTTAGTAGGCTTTGGTGAGTTAACCATACCACAACTTGATTCTTTAAAGAATGGCCCACGTGGTGACTTGGTCACTCAGTGACTTGGGTTTCAGCAAATTACCTCTTGATGAATTGAATAGAAGCCAAATCTGCGACCTCCAAAACCAGGCAGAAGGGCGCCTGGGTGGCTCAGTCGGTTAAGCGACTGCCTTCGGCTCAGGTCATGATCCCAGGGTCCTGGGATTGAGTCCCACATCAGGCTCCCTGCTCCGCAGGGAGCCTGCTTCTCCCTCTCCCACTCCCCCTGCTTGTGTTCCCTCTCTCGCTGTGTCTCTCTCTGTCAAATGAATAAATAAAATCTTCAAAAAAACAAAACAGGGGCACCTGGGTGGCTCAGATGGTTGGGCATCTGCCTTCGGCTCAGGTCATGATTCCAGGGTCCTGGGATCGAGCCCCACCTCTGGCTCCTGGCTCGGCGGGGAACCTGCTTCTCCCTCTCCCTCTGTCTCCCCCCCTGCTCATGCTCTCTCTCTCTCTGTATCTCTGTGTCTCAAATGAATAAATAAATAAAAACAAAACAAAACAAAACCAGGCAGAAGAGGCAGGGGTCTCATCCGTGGAAGGACCTCCTTAAGACCTTCCCTGGGGAGCCCTGTATTCGGGCAGGAGAAGGAAAGGGGAGCGGGGCTCGGCAAGCAGCTCACATTGCGCCCTCGCTCGTCCATGGGCACAAATCCTTCGTAAGCGTCCCTCCGACTGGCCCGTCCTAGTGCTTTGGCTCCCCTTCCTAAAGAGAGAGGCCAGATGCGCGGCGCGGGTGGGAAGGGCCGGGGGTGTGGTCAAGCGGGGGGGGGGGGTGACGACTGCGTGAGGCCTCTTTGCGGCGCCCCCCCTTCACAAACACCCCCACACACACCCGCACCCCCACCCCGGGCACCTGAGCGAGCCGATCCTTGTTTGGAACAGTACAGGCCAGGGAACCAGGGAGGCCTCAGACTCCCGGCCGCCCCGCCCCACGCCCGCCGGACAGAATGTTTACACGTGCTTCCAGGGCAACACCCATTCCCACCAATGGGAAGCAAAGCCCTGACTGTCCGCCGGCTTCTGTCAGTCAGTCCCAGCAACGGTGTGACCTCCACCCTGTGGTGTTGGTGGCTTCTTCCCAGCCGGGGGGCGGGGGGAAGGGGGTGCCGCAGGGCTGTGCCAGGAGGAGCACGCATGGCAGGCCACAGGAATCCCTTCTCTGTGCTGGCCACCGTGTGCAGGGCTGTGTGTGTGAGCTCCCCTCCTCCCGGCAGCCGGCCGTGTGCAGGGC